>NC_133457.1:104948815-105299360 GCF_048565385.1 Saimiri boliviensis | reverse complement strand
CTCTCCCTCTCTCTTCCCTCTCCCTCCCTCTCCCTCTCTCTCTCCCTCCCTCTCTGTCTCTTCCTCCCTCTCTCTCTCCCTCCCTCTCTCCCTCCCTCCCTCTCCATCTCTCTCCTCCTCTCCCTCCTCTCCCCACCCCTCCTCTGACCACATCTTATTGACTCATTTTCCTTAGTTTTCACCTTAAATGTGCCCAGTTTTCTTCTTACACCACATGAACTCCTTCGTTTGTTGTGGTTTTTTGTTTGTTTGAAGCAGTCTCACTCTGCTGTCCAGGCTGGAGTGCATTGGAATAATCTCCATTCACTGCAACCTCCACCTCCCAGGTTCAAGTGATTCTCCTGCCTCAGCCTCCCAAGTAGCTGGGATTATAGGCATGTGCCACCATGCCTGGCTAATTTTTGTATTTTTAGTAGAGACAGGGTTTCACTGTGTTGGCCAGGCTAAAGTCGCCTACCGTGGCCTCCCGAAGTGCTGGAATTACTGTGTTCAGCCCACAAACTCCTTTGGAGAGCTCTTCATTCCCATCGCCTTTATTTTGCTGATGAGTTAAGTTCTCTCTAATTTCAAAGAAATGAGATGGGGCAGGTTTTGAACATTCAGCTGGTTTTGCTGTAAAACTTTTTTGAGGGGTTGTCTCTCTTTTCCCCTGTATTAGGAGTCATTTGGCCCATTCTTCTGGGGAGGGTGACCCTCGCCTGGTTGGAACCTAGCCTTCTGCCCTCTCTCCCCAGGAATGCTGCCCTTACTGGCACACTTGAGTGTCTAAGGTCAGGCCCTCTAGGTGGGGGAAACCAATTTCTCTGCTGTTGACAATTTGGGCTCCGGGTATAATGGGCAATCAAAGTTCTTCCTGATTATGGGAAGAGGAGAAGAATGAGGTTTGGGGCTGAGAAAGCGGTGGGGGGGGGGGCCTGGGAAGGAAAGGGTGAGAAGAGAGGCTGGAGATGGGAAGAAGGGATGGAAAACACACAAGGGACCCACAGCCGGAAGGGTGGTTGGTGGAACAGCAGCCGCCTGGGAAGCGCCAGGCCATGGAGCAGGGAAGGGTGGCCTCGGGGCAGCAGAGGGGCTGTGGTCCCAGCCAGCCTTGCCTGCCGACCACATGCCTTCATCAGCTATCTGGGAAGAGGGGACACCAGGACGGCCAGTCAGCCACTTCCCTGTGGCTCTAACAGGAGCCTGGACAGTGGGGGGTAGGGTGGGCCTCTGACCTTGCCCTACAGCGTGCCCCAGCCCCCTGCCCTGCCCCCAGCTTCAAAGGGGCAGCCAGCAAATGGGACACCTTAACCGTGTTCATATCCTACTGCCCCCAGACAGCTTCTCACCAGGGTATCTGAAAGCGCCTCCATTTCAGCGTGGTTTCCCTCCAAACTGGCACGCCCCGCTGTCCTTGTCTCAGCAAAAGAGGCCCCCCCCAAGCCATAAACCTGTTGTCATCCTGGAGCCCCTCAAAAGTCAAAAGTCCTCATCACCTGGATGCTTTCAGCTGCTCCCTTCCATCCTCACCAGCATGGTTCCAGCCTTCACTCTGGCTCAGGTACCAGCACTGCCTCCTAACTGGCACTGCCAACCACCCACTCCATGGCAGGCAGCTGGGGGACGATGGGGCTCTTCATGAGGCCAGAGACATCAGAGGAGGCTGGAGAAGGGAGGGAGAGGGAGGGGAGGGGAGACTGTGACTGGAGGTAGGGCTGTGGCGACATGGCCAGGAGGAAGACGCCCTAATCCCAGTGCAGCCCTTGGGGCAGTGGAGGGAAGGAATGGATAAAGTCCACCTGTGCGAGCCTCCCGTCCACTCTGTCCCAAAGGAACTGGGGCTGCTGACCAATACTAGCATAGCCAAGAATGTGGGAGCCCTGGCTGCAGAGACTCAACCTGGGGAAGGCCTCAGAGGTCACATGGTGGGTGACGAGGACAGGTGGGAGGGACCCGGGCAAAAGGAGAAGACTAGGCTGCTCTGGAGGGGCAGAGGGTGTCAGAGGGTCAGGCCTTGGCAGGGAGCCCTTTTGAATAGATGCCAAATATATCATCTATCCCTAGCATAAGGCAGAAGCCTGGGGCCCCACCAGGGTGGGGGCTGGTGACCCTGACCTTAGCTCTGCCCCCTCTGCAGCCAGCTCATGAAGCCTGGCGACTCTCTCTCCAAAATGCCCACCCTCTGTCGTCTCCAGCATCTCTTGCCTGGATCCCAGTGCCAGCCTGCCTAATGCCATCTCCTCATAGCTACGGGGACCCACCTAACACCCATGGCGTGTCCATTCAGCAAAGTTGGGCAGAGATGGCTCCCGCATCCAGGACTGCCAGTCCGGATTGGAGCTCAATGCAGAAAGACAATGGCAGTGGCACTAGGAATTGGTCTGGACTGGACTCCAGGGGCTGAAGGCCAAGCGTCTCCATGGGCCACCTCCCTCCCCCACAGCCTGCTCAAGTCAGCCCGCACACAGCCCTCTCCCCTCCTGCCATGTCCCCTCCTAAGTCCCCTCCCTCTGATTGGAGCATGTGTCTCCCATCATGGATGCTCTTTCCCCTCTAGCCTCCCCAGGCCCGTGTCTGGCCCCTCCTGGGGCTTCTCTAACTCTCCTCCACCTCTGCCCCTCTGGGTGCCTTGAGCACAGAGCCTGGAGCCGACCTGTCTGTGCTTCCACCACCGGGTGCCCAGCAAATGTCCCAGCAAATTAAGGAATAAAGGCAGAGCAGGTCTGAGATAAGGACAGTGTCTGGGTGAAGGTCAGGTTCTGTCTCTCCAAGCATGAGTCTTCCATGGCAACGACCTCCCCTTCCTTCCCCCAATGGAGGGTGGCCTCCTCCCCTGCTCGTTTTGGCCTCTCTGCACCGCCCCTGCATTGCAAGCCTGCCTCCCCCATCACCAGCGGCTAATCCTGTGTCATTTTTACTCCGATGCCCATGAATAGAAGAGTTAGAGGAGAGCTGACGGAGAGCCCTTCCCAGGGCCTTGCAGCCACGCCCCAGCATCGGTGCCTGAGCAGCTCTGTGATCCCCCGCCCCCAGCCTCTCCCCATCCCTGTCCTAATCAGGCTAGAGGCCAGCCCCTCCAGCGAGCAGCAGCCCCAGGTCCTACTGGGGTCAGGCCAGCAGTGCCACTTACTCTGGTCAGTATTCTGACCTTCCAGCTGAAGGCTCAGCCTGGCTCTAGCTGTGGCACAGGGAATGCAGACCCCTGCCCCGTACAGCTCATTTACCCCTGCACCAGCACTGACATTTTGTCTCCCCTCTTTGTGGAACCTTCCAGACTCCTTCCCACACCCAGAGCCCCCAAATTAGCCACCAAGGGACCAGGCACTGTGGCTTATGCCTGTAATCTCAGCAGTTTGTGAGGCTAAGGCAGGCAGATCACAAGGTCAGAAGATCAAGACCATCTTGGCTAACACGGTGAAACCCCGTCTCTACTAAAAATACAAAAAATTAGCCAGGCATGGTGGTATGTGCCTGTAATCCCAGCTACTCTGGAGGCTGAGGCAGGAGAATTGCTTGAACCTGGGAGGCGGAGGTTGCAGTGAGCCAAGATTGCACCACTGCATTCTAGTCTGAGTGACAGAGCAAGACTCAGTCTCAAAAAAAAAAAAAAAAAAAAGCCACCAAGGCCTTTCAGTCCGTTGTCCTGAAAGCCTCTAGAATCTAGCCCTGTTCCCCATCCCTTGGTCCCTGTTAGCCTGGTGGCTGACAGCTGCCAGGGCCAGCTCCCTGTCACCCCACCTTCTATATCTGCTCCACACAGCGGCAGCCATAGGATGTTTTTCCTGACAGTTCTGTATGCATTGTTTCCAGCTGTAAAGTCCAGATTCTTCACTGCGGTATTCAAGGCCCCTCTTGTCTGGACCCTGCCAACCTCTCTTGGATCGTGGGCTACCCAGAGCTCTGCAGAGTTCCCCAACATACCAGGCTCTCTCCTGCCTCCAGGCTACCCACGTGCCTCACCCACCACCCAGGGTGCTTTCTTCCCCATTCAGTGAACTCTAGTGTTGCCTGTTTTGTGAAACACCCACTGATCAATCCATTGCCCCAAGCCCAGGCACCCAGGCACTTCCTCTGTGAGCCCACGCCACCCTAAAGTTCCTGACTATACAGGTTCATTATCCCACTCTGCATGCAGGTCTGTCCCCTCTCTCTTGGGTTGGGTTCCACAAAAGCAGATCCTGAGACAGGGATTTAGGTATAGATGATCTATCGTGGGGGCTCCTGGGAGAGATACTTAAGTGAGGTAGGAAAACAGGAGAGGATGGAAATAGAGAAAGAATGGATCCCAGGGAGAGTCTGGAGGGGCCTGACCCAGGCGCTCTGCAACAAAACTAACGCTGGGCTGTCCCCATGAGGCAAGGGGGCTGCCTTTTATGTCCGGCTATGTATTAGTCCATTTTCACACTGCTGATAAAGACAAACTCAAGACTGGGTAATTTACAAAAGAAAGACGTGTATTGGACTTACAGTTCCATGTGGCTGGGGAGGCCTCACAATCATGGTGGAAGGTGAAAGGCACATCTCACATGGCAGCAGACAAGAAAAAGGAGCTTGTGCAGGGAAACTTCCCTTTTTAAAACCATCAGATCTCATGAGATTCATTCACTATCATGAGAACAGTGCAGGAAAGACCCACCCTCATAATTCAATCACCTCCCACCAGGTTCCTCCTATGACATGTAGTAATTGTGGGAGTTACAATTCAAGATGAGATTTGGATGGGGACACAGCCAAACCATATCACCTTATCAGCTAGTCACTCCTTAGCCAAGGGCAATTTGCAAAGGGGCACCTGGGAGCATTCCGGTCATCACACCTGCAGCCAGGGGATTCAGACCCAGGGAAAAGGGGGTCTGGGTGGGGTACCCACAGCACCTGCCATACGCCCTGTTGAGTGTGACCTCTGCCAGATTTCTGGATGAGTAAGAGATACGTGGATTCCTGGTCCATCCAAGCACTGACATTTTCCAAACCCAGAGCTGCATGTGCTGCCTTGCAAGAAGGTCCTGGCCACAGCCTCTGGGGGCACAGTCACTCCTGCAGTGACTAGAAAGGAGTGCCAGATATCCAGCCTCCCAAAAAGGACTGTGCAGAGCCCTGCCACACTCACTGAGCATCTGTTATATGCACGACTCTGCATATGGGAGCTTTGGCCAAAGTTCTCATTCTGTGCCTCATAATAATCATTTTATGATGGGAAAGCAGAGGCTCAGAGGGGTGAAGTGACTCCAAGGAGGTCATGCAACTTGTGAGTGGAACAGCTGGGATTCAAACCTGAGTCTAATTGACTCCCTGCCTGACTCCTTCCCCCTAGTGTGTGAACCACATGGAGCAAAGCCCTTTCTGCCCACCATAAGAAAACTGTCAAGTCCTAGCTGGGCACAGTGGTTCATGCCTGTAATCCCAGCACTTCGGGAGGCCAAGGCAGGTGGATCACTTGAGGTCAAGAGTTCAAGACCAGCCTGGCCAACATGGTGAAATCTCCTCTCTACTGAAAATTTAAAAATTAGCCTGGCATGGTAGCTCACACCTGTAGTCTCAGGTACTCAGGAGGCTGAGGCACGAGAATGGCTTGAACCTTGGAAGTGGAGTTTGCAGTAAGCCGAGATCATGCCACTGCACTCCATCCTGGGCAGCAGAGTGAGACTCAGTCTAAAAAAAAAAGAAGAAGAAATAAAAGAAGCTGGCAAGTCCAGGGTGATCTCTGCCCCACAACAGGTCTCAGCTAAACTCAGGGTCCTCGAGGACCATATCTGGCGTTTGCAATAGTTGGGAGACCCATGCATGTATTTTGCATGTGATTTGCATAATGTTGCATCTGGTTTGCATATGTCCATGTTGAAAGTCCATCAGCATTGCACAATTTCTAAGTTGTTCCTAAGCTACTCTCACTCAGTGGAAGTCCGTCCAGGCTTTACAGAGCCCAGTTTCCACGATTTCTGGACTCTCTCCCAGGACCTCGCCTCCAGGCTGCACGTCTATCCACCCCAGGATCCTGGATGAGCCCTGCTTCTGCTTAGCTGGATGGGGTCAGTGCAAACCCCTGCCCCAGAAACTCATGTGCATTTGGTATAATCTTTTTGATGGTTCAGGTATAATCAAAGTGCTGACGGTGATGATGTGGAGAAGAGAGTAAGCCTGGGCAAGGCCTTGCTGCACAGAACTTCCAAAGATGGCTACGCGTGCAGGGAGGCCTAGCTGTGCACTCTCAAAAGAGAAAAAAAAGGGTAGGAGAGATGGGCAGGGACAAAGGGCTGCACCTTAGGGCTGATCCCTTCAAGGGCTATGGTCCGTGTGCCAGAGGGGTCCATCTGCAGCAGGCAGGGCTTGTGCGAGAAAGGCAGCAGCTTCAGCGCTTTCTATTTCTATTTTAGGGGAATGTTTCTCACTTTCTAAAAGGCGCAAAGTCAGTGGCTACAAGATCAAGAGCAAGTTGTGGATATGGTGTATCTTGCCCATACAACTTTGTGTGGTTTTTAATAACCTTACGTGATGGGCCCTCAATAAGAAAAGGAAAGGCCAGGAGCAGAGGCTCATGCCTGTAATCCCAGGAGTTTGGAAGGCCGACGTGGGTGGATCACTTGAGGTCAGGAGTTTGAGACCAGCCTGGCCAACATGGCGAAACCCCATCTCTACTAAAAAAAAAAAAAAAAAAAAAAAAAAATTCAAAAAATTAGCTGGGCATGGTGATGTGCACCTGTAATCCCACCTACTCGGGAGGCTGAGGCAGGAGAATTGCTTGAACCCAGGAGACAGAGGTTGCACTGAGCTGAGATCACATCACCACCGCACTCCAGCCTGGGCAACAGAGAGAGACTCGTCTCAAAAAAAGGGGCTCATGGGGCTGACACCTGTAATCCCAACACTTTGGGAAGCCGAGGGAGGAGGGTCACTTGAGGCCAGGAGTTTGAGACCAGCCTAGGCAGCATAGTGAGACCCCATTGGTACAAAAGTAAAAAAATGTGTCTGTGACACACATGTGTGACAGCGGTATGGGGGATGGGTTGGTGTGTCTGGACGTGGTTGTGTGTGTCTCTGAACAGAAACTGCACTCCCACTCCCGTGTGTAGCCCTGCAGCCCGTTCCCATCCAGGTGTACAAACTCCAGGCTAAGTCAGAGGAACATGATGGTCTCCCTTCCTCCTCTGCTTTTGGCCTCCCTAGGTTTCCTGTCTGGCAGATGCAAAGTGGCCTCATTGTCTACAGAGGCAGAGGGGGCAGCTCCGGCCTGATCCAGCAAGACCCTGAGCCTCTCTCTGTACTGAGGTCCTCTGCCCCCACTAGAATGGGGCCCAGATCCTGGCTCCCAAAACTGTTCCAGTGAAAAAGGGATCATGGTGTTTGATGTCAGCCACCTGGGAAAGGAGGAAGTGGGGTCCAGCTTTCCTTTTTGCCCCTGAGATGTGGACATTTTCAAGTTAAACAGGGTTGAGCCTCTTCCCTGTGAGTTTTGGGCCCCACATCTGGGGCTAGGGAAGGGAGTGAGAGGAAGGGATGGGACCCCTTCGAAAAAGATCACAGCCTTTTTCTTCTAGGGGAGTTTCCTCCCAGAGCCAGGCTGGGCAATGCTGCCAGGCAGTCAGCACCCAGCCTAGGGTGAGGAGCTGTCTCTGTTCATGTTCCCCTCAGATGTTTCTCACTTTCTAAAAAACACAAAGTCAATGGTTACAAGATCAAGAGCATGTTGTGGATATGGTGTATCTTGCCCTTAACAAAATGGCTCATAATATCTCTGTTAAAGGTTGGAGAATATAGTAGTACATTCAGTGCTTTTATAGGGAGAGTGAAAGCCTATCTTGTTGCTGGGATCAGTAACCCATTCAAGCTAGCTCCAGTGGTATACTATTGGAAGCAGATAGGGAAGCCACAGCTTGTCCCCAAATGGTTCCTCACCACACAGCCCCTGACTCTGCCCTACTCTCCCCTGAACACTCTCTTTCTTCGTTTCCCTTGAATTCCCCAGAGCTCTCATGGTCTCTCCTATCATTACCAGACAAGGGCCCCTGTAGTGCATTGAAGTATGCCCCTCCCAAATTCATGAACATTTGGAGCCTCAGAATGTGGCCTTATTTGGAAATAGGGTCTTTGCAGATGTTATCATTTAAGATGAGGTTATGTTGGGGCCTACATCCAATGACTGGTGTCCTTATAAGAAGAGGAGGCTGGGCTGGGTGCAGTGGCTCCCGCCTAGAATCCCAGCACTTTGGGAGACTGAGGTGAGAGGATCATTTGAGCTCAGGAGTTTGTGACCACTCCGGGCAACAAAGTAAGAGCCTGTCTCTACAAAAAAATTTTTAAATGAGCCATGCATGGTGGTGCCCACCTGTGGTCCCAGCTACAGAAGAGGAGGGGGACAGGAGGATGGCTTGAGCTTAGAAGGTGAAGGCTGCATTCCAGCCTGGGTGATGGAGCAAGACCCTATCTTTTATTTATTTATTTATTTATTTATTTTATTTCACTCTTGTCACCCAGGCTGGAGTGCAATGGCATGATCTCAACTCATTGCAACCTCCATCTCCCGGATTCAAGCGATTCTCTTGCCTCAGCCTCCCAAGTAGCTGAGAGTACAGACGCCCACCACCACACCCGGCTAATTTTTGTATTTTTGGTAGAGACAGGGTTTCACCATGTTGGCCAGCTGGACTCAAACTCCTGACCTCAAGTGATCTGCCTGCCTTGGCCTCCCAAGATGCTGGAATTACAGGTGTGAGCCACCGCGCCCAGCCCGGTCTCAAATTTAAAAACAAAACCAAAAAGAAGAGGAAAGAACACAGACCACAGTCACAGAGAAAAAAGGCCACATGAACAGGGATATGTGGGGGCAAAAGCAGAGGCTAGAGTGATGCCGCTACACAGAATCCTTGACCAAAGGACGCCAAAGATCGCCAAGAACCACCAGTGGCTGGAAGAGGGAAGAAAGGCTTCTCCCCAGACCCACTGGAGGGGTCATGGCCCTGCTGGCCCCTAGATTTTGGAGTTAGCCTCCAGAATTGCGGGAGAATACATTTCTGTGTGTTAAGCCACTGAGTTTGTGGCTGTTACCGCAGCCCTGAGAAACTCACACAGCCTATACCTTGAAGCTGGATTCCTTCAGCCTCTGTGTTCTGATTCCACAGCCTGGGAGAAAGCAGGATGGGCCTGTCTGGGGTCAGGTGTCTGCCCTGCAGAACCCACAAGCCACTAAAGCTGAGGGCAGGGCACAGATGTGGATTTCAGAGCTTCCCCTTCCAGTATCCTTGATAACCATCGTCCTACCCAATATCTCAAGGTCAATCTGGAGGGAGGTCTCTCCAGGCAAGGCCCAGAGTTCTGTGCATTCTGCACACCTATCAGCTCCTGCGGCAAAGATACAGAAGGTTGTAGCTACCTGTGTGGATGAGACAAGGCCTGGAAAAAGTGCCATTCTGATGACAGAATTTGGATTCAAAGGCTCCGTGCAGGTTAGAGAGTTAGCGAGGTGGTATTGAATGAGGACGACTATAAAACCCAACTCTTGGGTTCCAAGAGTCAACTTCACAAGCAAAACGTGGAGGAAGCCTGCTTCACAGCGGCAGTGCCTTGTGAGAAAGACCTGAAGATTTATTTGACCGGCCGGCTTAGAGCTTCAGTTGCGCTGAAAGCACGGCACTCTTGGCTGGACCGGAGCGGGGATTGGCCTTTCGGGCTCAGTGCAGCCCATACCTAAGACAGAGAGGCCACACAGGCGCCTCCAGAGCAGCCAGGCCACCAGGCTAGTAGCTTGCAGAGGTTGCGGGTAAGGGGGAGGTAGGACGCCTCGGGAGAGGTCAGCGGAGTTATCAGACTAAGGGTCCCGCGCAGCCCCAGACAATGATGGTGCCAGGAGGCAGAGCAAGCAAACGGGGGTGATCTGGGGTCCATTCCAAAGCGGTGGCAGGGGAGTTGGTGCTGGTGTGCCCCCAAACACAGCCAACTCGGCTCCAGAGCCTTGGGGAGAGCAGTCCCCGGGTTCACACGGGCTCTAAGACACGCGTAGCCTGCGGGTGCGTGGCTCCTGGAGAGCCCACGCCCAGGCTGGCCTCAGGGGTCGGCTTCTCTGCTTCCCGCCCCGTGCCCCCAGGCGACAGTCGTGGCTGGTGTACTAGGGGCTCCCAGGGCGCGGTGGTCTGCGCCCCTGCCACCCGGGGTCGCTCCCTTCGGAACCTCCCGTTTGCAGGTGGCCCCTCGGCAGTCCGCTCGGGGCTGGGGCAGGGGGCTGGCGGCGGCGGAGGGGGCTGGCGGCGGCGAGCGGCGCGGCCCCAAGTTTATGCTAATCCGCAAAGAGCCCGCCTCCCGCCTCCCCTCCGCGGCCCCAGCCGCGAGCAGCGCCGGCCACTCCGCGGGACGCCGCCGCTGCCGCGAAGCGCCAGGAGGTCGGACCAGCGAGCTGGGGGACCGAGCCGGACCCCGGAACCCTCGGGGCAAGACCTGGGCGGACCAGCGGCGGGGGCAGCGCGGCGCTGCAGGCGGACACCAGGCGGGGGGGCACCGCGAGGGGCCGGGCAGAGGCGCGGGGGCCGCGATGGGCCGCCGTAGCCTGCCCGTCTGGCTGTGCGCCGTCGCAGCGCTGCTCTCGGGGGCGCAGGCCAAGGGCACCTCGCTCCTGGCGCGGCCAGCGCCGCCTGGTGCCTCCCGCTACAGTCTCTACACGACGGGATGGCGCCCGCGGCTGCGCCCGGGGCCGCACAAGTAAGCGCGGGCGGGCGGCGGGCGGCGGGCGGCGGGCGGCGGGCGGCGGGCGGCGGGCGGCGGGCGGGAAGAGGGAGAGATGGGCCCGCGCGCGCCGCTGCTCCCACCTGCCCGCACCCGCGGAGGGCGCCGAGGCCCAGGATCCCCGAGGCTGCTGCACTGAGGGGGCGGACGCCCCACGCTTCGGGAGGTTAGGGAGCTGGCGAGGAAAAAGAAGCTGAGGGGGCCTGGAGCGGCGGCGGGGATCCTGGCAGTGCCCGCGGAAACCTTTCCAGAGAAGTAACATTTTCCAGCTGCGCTGTGTGCAGCCTCCGGGCGAGCGGACCAGGTGGAGGGAGAGGAGGAAGGGCGGTCTGTGCGGAGAGCACTGGGGGCTCCCCCACCCCGGGCCTCCCCTCTCTCCCCGGCCCGCCAGGTAGGAGATGTAGCCGCGCGCCCGGGCGGCCGCTCCCCTCCCGCAGTCAGCCTGGTCTGAGCAACCGCATGGTGGACTGCAGAGCTAGTGCGGGCTCCTGGCTCCGGGCCCCTGCAGTGGCACAGCCGTCCACAGTGGTCGGCTCATGCCAGGCAGCCACCTCCTCAGCCCTTTCGGCTGTCAAGGAGCCTGCTGCCCTCGCCTCAGCTTCTGGTGTTTCGTGAGCAGTGGCTTGCGACCTGGCCTCAGTTAAGTGGGCTAGAGGCTCTGCCTGGGGTGCTGGCTGAACTTGAATTCTAGCTGAATTTGAGAGCTGTTGTCGGAGGAAGAGTACCGACACTCAGTGGGCCTGGGTACATCAGAGCGATCTTCCTGGAGGAGGTAGTACAACAACTGCTCTGAGAGTGAGGGAACAGGACCAAAGGTAGAGGCTGCAAAGTGACAAGGAGAGACGCATTTTCTGGGGAGTCAGGCAGGGGAGGAAGGATGAGTCACGGTGCTCTCAAAGGAGTCACTAAGTGGGGGCTCAGAAGCCTCGAATGCCAAGATAAGGAGTTTGGGATCAGTGAAAGATGGGGGGTTTGGCAATGCATTTGAGGGAGAATCCCTGCTGGCCTCTTCCCCAGGCAGAGGGCGGCAGCCAGATCAGGCTCCTGGTTCCATATAGCGCTTAGCCCAGGGGCCACCCATCAGGAAGGCTGGAATCGGAGACCAGCAGTGGGGCTGGACCCCAGACCAAGGACCTTGGCTTCCAGGAGCAGAGTACCGACAGAAGAGACATGGGGGTCTGGTGTCCTGCTGAAGCCCACAGATGGAAGTGGGAGGCTAGGAGCCTCTGTGGGCCTGGCTCAGCCAGCTCTTCCAGGGATGCCATTTTCTCCTGTAGGGCCCTCTGTGCTTATGTGGTGCACAGGAACGTGACCTGTGTCCTACAAGAGGGAGCGGAGAGCTACATAAAGGCTGAATACCGGCAGTGTGGATGGGGGCCCAAGTGCCCCGGGACTGTCACGTGAGTGCACTCCTCACCTACACACTTGGGATCCCCCCCTCCCCCGCACAAGCACCAGTCCTGTTTTCAGCTGGGAGCAGCTGTCAACTCCACAGGGGCTCCTTGGCCTCCAGAGAGCCCACCTGAGCCCCCATACAAGCCAGTGTGGACCAAGGCCCCAGAAAGGAGGGTGCCAGGGAGGACCCCAGGGGTTTGGACCTGCAGCAGAGCATCACCTGCACTGACGGGCAGGCTTGGGTTGGAGCCTAGGAATCACAGAGGGACAAGGGGAGGGTTCCAGGGGCAGAGGCAGCACAAGGCTCGGAGGACGCGACAGAGGCAGAAGGTGAGGGGAGAGGAGAGGGCAAAGGGCCCCATAGGCAATGGGTCATACCACAGTGGGGCCTGGCCAGCCCAGGGAGGACTGTGGTGACCACGAGGAGGCAGGCCATGGGGCAGGGGGAGGAAGCCACAGCCACGGGGCTGCATGTGAGGACCTGTGGGGCTGCATGCCAATGGGATGCACAGGTCTGTACTTGGAGAGGTTCACACGTGTGTCAGTTGGTGAACAGCTTCGTGGCTGAACAGGTGAGGGCATGGACGCTCATGGGCCTGCCTGCACCCTGGGCCTTCCCTTCCCTGCTCACAATCACAGGTACCTGTCCACCAGCCTCTCTGACCAGAGCCGAGGTCCCAGAGCAGGGTAGAGAGAAGTGGAAAGAACTAAGGGGAGCGGGTGGGAGCCAAGAGTGGCCCCCAGGACAGTGAGGGGGCCACCAGCCCCAGCTCTAGGGCAGTGCCCCTCCCCGCCCACAGAGAGGGCTGGAGCTGAGTTCTCCGAGGTGCCACTGCAACCTCAGTGGAATTTCTCATGGCAGCATGAGCTAGAGGGGGTCCAAGTGGTCTTGGGAGTGATGGGCAAAATTCCTGCTTCTCTCCAAGCTACCAGGATGGGTGGGACTTCTACCTGCATTCTTTCCTAACATGGCTGTAAGCTCCAGGAAGGCCTGCCCTTACCCTACCCCTGTCACCTTAAGCACAGAAAAATGAAAACCCTGAGGGTGGTTTGGAGGTGGGAGTCACCCAGCCTTATGCAAGTGTCTGGGGGCGGCCCTGAGTGCCAGCTAGGGGGAAGAGCACAGCCCTCAAGTGCAGGATCCCACTCTCTTGCCCTCCCCGCCCAGGTACCGCACAGTGCTCAGACCCAAATACAAGGTTGGCTACAAGACAGTGACAGACCTCGCCTGGCGTTGCTGTCCTGGCTTTACTGGGGAACGCTGCCCTGAGCACCTCACGGACCATGGGGCTGCCCCACCCCAGCTGGAGCCTGATCCTCAGATTCCCTCGGGGCAGCTGGGCCCAGGCCCCAGACCCCCTTCCTCCAACAGAGCAGCCCCCAGCCCTCACGGTGAGTCTGCCCAAGGAGACCCTCCAAGGTCATCGGGTTTCTTGGGCTCAGTGGCAGGGGCAGGGAGGGGACTGACCCCAGGCTGGCTGAGCTCCGGCAGGGATGGGAAGGGGGAACCCCCAGGCCCCACCTTCATCCCGCCATAAAGCCGAGGGAATTATGCCCAGTGAAAAGGTAGGCTTAGAACAGAAAATCTCTTTCATGGTCTGGCAGTATGACAAGCTGAGAGGGTGAGGCCAGTAATGCCCCTGGGGCCCTCTTCTCCTCTTTCCCAGGAAGGAAAGGCCCAGGACTGTTTGGTGAGCGGCTGGAACGCCTAGAGGGTGACGTCCAGCACCTGGCACAGACATATGGTACCCTCAGTGGCCTAGTGGCCAGCCACGAGGACCCCAACAGGATGACTGGTGGCCCCAGGGCTCCTGCTGTCCCTGTGGGCTTTGGGGTCATCCCTGAGGGGCTTGCAGACCCCGGAGACAGAGACAGAGGGCTGCTGACACCTCCCTTGGACGAGATCCTAAGCAAGGTGACAGAGGTGAGCAACACTCTTCGGACCAAGGTGCAGCTTCTGGACAAGGTGCATGGGCTGGCGCTTGGCCATGAGGCCCACCTGCAGCGGCTGCGGGAAGCCCCACCATCCCCGCTCACCTCCCTGGCCCTGCTGGAGGAGTATGTGGACCAACGGCTGCGCCGACTCTGGGGGAGCCTGCTAGATGGCTTCGAACAGAAGCTGCAAGGTGTCCAGAGTAAGTGCGACCTGCGGGTGCAGGAGGTCCGGCGCCAGTGTGAGGAGGGCCAGGCTGCCAGCAGGAGGCTGCACCAGAGCCTCGATGGCCGGGAGCTGGCCCTGCGTCGGGAGCTGTCACAGCTCGGCAACCAGCTGCAGGGCCTGAGCGTGGCTGGCAGGGGCAGCTGCTGTGGCCAGCTAACCTTGATCAATGCCCGTATGGATGGCCTTGAGAGGACCCTGCAGGCAGTCACTGAGACCCAAAGGGGCCCCGGCGCTGCGGCCGGGGATGAGCTGACGAGGCTGTCTGCTGCCATGCTCGAAGGAGGTGTGGATGGGCTGCTCGACGGTCTGGAGACACTCAATGGGACAGAGGGTGGATCGAGGGGGTGCTGTCTGAGGTTGGAGATGGGGGGGTGGGGAGTGGGCGGCTTCGGGACCATGCTGGAAGAGCGCATGCAGAGCCTCGAGGAGCGCCTGGCGACATTGGCTGGGGAGCTAAGCCATGACAGCGCCCCTCCTGGCAGGTCAGCTCGGCCCCTGGTGCAGACAGAGCTGGCCGTGCTGGAACAACGGCTGCTTTCACTGGAGACTTCTTGCACCCCCAGCACCACCTCAGCCATTCTGGACAACCTCATGGCGGAGGTAAAGGCCTGGCAGAGCCGGAGCGAGGCCCTCCTACACCAGGTGGCCAGCCACGCAGCACTACTCCAGAAGCTCAATGGCACTGTGGCTGAGGTCCAGGGACAGCTGGCGGAAGGGACAGGCAGCTCACTCCAAGGCGAGATCACTCTGCTCAAGGTTAATCTGAACTCAGTGAGCAAGTCACTCACGGGCCTCAGTGACTCTGTCAGCCAGTACTCTGATGCCTTCTTGGCGGCCAACACGTCCCTGGACGAGCGGGAACGCAAGGTGGAAGCCGAGGTCCATGCCATCCAGGAGCAGGTCAGCAGCCAAGGCTCCAGGCTTCAGGCCGGCCACAGGCAGGTCCTGAACCTGAGGGGGGAGCTGGAGCAACTCAAGGCTGGTATGGCCAAGGTGGCCAGTGGGCTGAGCCGCTGCCAGGACACAGCCCAGGAACTTCAGCACACAGTGAGCCACTTTGACCAGCGGGTGGCACAAGTGGAGGGTGCGTGCAGGAGGCTAAGCCTGCTGGCTGCAGGCCTGGACAGCTTGCCCACTGAGCCACTGAGGCCCAGAGGGGGCCTGTGGAGCCATGTGGACCAGCTGAATCGCACGCTGGCTCAGCACACGCAGGACATTGCCCGCCTCCGGGATGACCTACTGGACTGCCGGGCCCAGCTGGCTGAGCAGGCACGGCCAGGGAAAGCCAACTAGACAGGCTGGCTAGGACCTGACCCCTAGATACCACCAACTCGGGGACCATCACCCCAGAGCCCAGCCTTATCCAGCAGCGCTTTCCAGTCTCCCCTGGCAGCACAAACGGCACTAAGGAGGCCACTGGGTGAATCGTCTTGGTCTAGCTCCATGTGGCTATTCCAGCCACCAAAACCCATGCTCTCAGTGTTGCACAAACTGGACAATTCCGGACAGTGGTCAAGGCAAGGATGTCGTGCATGAAGGCCAGGGTGCACTTGAGAGATTTCACATTCCACTGTCTGCAGATCAGTGTCTGGGCAACCAGCTGCAGAGCCTGAGTGTGGCTGGCAGGGGCAGCTGCTATGGCCAACTGGTCTTGATCAATGCCCGTATGGATGGCCTTGAGAGGACCCTGTAGTCAGCACCAGCGTCAGCAACTATGCAAAGACCTACAGACCCGCAGCCAGTGGCCAGTCCACATCACCCTGTGCCCACAAGCAACAGTCCACAGACCTTGGTGGCTTATGTTCCATGTCCCCTCGGCTTCCTGCAGCCGTCAGGACTAGGTTTGTGCCGGAAGGTGATGCCTGCTGGACTGTCCTCACGCCTGGCAGCTTCACGGATGCTGTATCTGAACCAAGGACCGGAGGCTGCCAGACATTTCTGGCTCCTCACGAGTCCTTCAGGACAGAACAGAAGCACAAAGACTCAGCCAAGAGTCCTCTTTATTCCTTTGGATCCTCCCCCAAGGTGAGGGCTTAGGCAGCTGTAGAACCCCAGGAAAGAACAGAATCCAGGCAATCTGTTTAGAGACCCTCACCCTAAATTTAACCTTTTCCTTTCCTTCCCCTAAGATGTTTCCAGAGCCCTCTGGGGCCCACACTGTCTTCCTTCCACTTGGGGCTGGGGAAATCCTTCCTGCGAAGTCAGGGCATTTCTCTAGAAAGTGGCCTAAATGAGGCCAGGCCCTCAGAAGGAGCCCCCAGCTGGAGGAAAGGGGCTCCAGGCCTTGCTTTTCACACCCCTTCAAAACCCCATCCTCCCAGGATGTTCACAAAAGGTGAGAAATTCAGGTACGAAATTACCAATGGACAACTTGAAAACTCATATTCCTCAGGCCTACGCAGTTCCCAGAGACTGACACCCATCTCTGCTGAGGCTCTGGCCTCAGTTTCCCCCACAGCAACATGGGCCCCATTGTGCTGTTCTTCAGGTCCCCACAGCCTTCTGGTTCCTGGACATTCGGTATTCTGCCCTCCATGCTGGTACTGTTGGAGGAGAGCAGGCTTTGGATTAAAGCTTTTAACCAGTCTAAAGCTACTTTCTTCACCAAAGACAGTGGGAGGAGAGGCTGCTGGGGGCATCAGCCCTGTTTCCCACAGCTCCTTAGGCAGGAGCTTACCCAGCAGCTGTGAGCCCCGAGCTAGCCAGCAGAGGCTGGGGGAGAACTGTCAGGCCAACAGCCACCTGCCCCGGCTGGGTTTGGGACTGAGTCATTAAGGGAGGTCTGGAGAGAAGCAGCAGCCAGATGGGGAGCAGGCCAGGCGGGAGCCACATTCCCTCAGCCTGCAGGTGTGGGTGTGTGTCATGTGCTGAGATGCCAGGGCGCCAGCAAGGGGGATGCGTTGGCAGTGATGTCTGGCTTCAGAGGCTATAGTCCTGGCTCCCTGACAAGGGGTGGGGAGAGTACCGTGTCCTTCCAGAGGCTATTCCACACTCCCACTGCTGCCACCAACCCTTCACTGAGGCCTCCCTCTTCTCTCTGTCCTATCAAGAGTTACAGCAAGGTTCCAGGTTGACAGGGACAGAGATATCAAAGGCATAGAGAATCCTGCAAGGAGGCTGGGAGTGGTGGCTCATACCTGTAATCCCAGCACTTTGGGAGGCTGAGGTAGGCAGATCACTTGAGGTCAGGAGTTCGAGACCAGCCTGGCCAACATGGTGAAAACCATCTCTACTAAAAACACAAAAATTAGCTGGGTGTGGTGGTACATGCCGGTAATCCCAGCTACTTGGGAGGCTGAGGTAGGTGAATCACTTGAACCCAGAGGCAGAGGTTGCAGTAAGCTGAGATTGTGCCACTGCACTCCAGTCTGGACAAAAGAGCAAGATCCTACCTCAGAAAAGAAAAAAAAAAAAAAAAGGGAAACATGCAAGGCCCCAGATGACAAACTAATTGCCCCAGGCAAGTGCCACACTGACATCTGGAGCAGCTGCAGCTCAGCTGGCAGACAGTACACAGGACCGGGAAGATGGGGGGATCTTTCCAGCTGTCAGCCAGCCTGCAGCCCCTCTTCCCCTTCAGTGGGTTTGCCCCATGGCACTGAGCTCCCACCCTCCTATACCCCAGGACACATAGTGAGTGCTGGGACAGGCCAGGGAGGAGGGGCCAGCCAGGACAGGTTCAGTCCAGGATATCAAGGTCCACGGCAGGCAGTGGCTCCCTCCAGTAGCAGAAGTTACTGTATTCAGGGTTGACCAGGTCTGTGCTGGGGCCTCGGGCCACAGGTGGGAAGAGGAGCTCAACCACCTCGCCAAGCCTCTCATACCTACAGGCAGAATGGGGCCAGCACTGAGCCTGAGCTGCCACCAGACTATGGCCCCCGCCATGGGAGCCTAGGGTAAGGGACACGCTCCCTGGTGAGAGGTGAACTTGGGGGCAGGGAGAAGCCAGGGCAGAGGGGCGTGGCAGGGCATGGGGAACATGTGGCAGGATTTGGCCTCACGTGGATTTGTGGTTCTTTATGAGCTCCTGGGTGAGCTCTCCCCGGGGGTTGACCGTGAAGATGCGGGACTCAGGTAGGCCCACCTGCCGGTAGGCAAAGATATCCTGTGGGAGACGAGGAGGAGCCCGTGGAACAGAGGCCAGCAGGGAGCTGGGGAGAGGTGGCTCAGCAGAGGGGAGGGGACACACTTACGTTGGGCCTGTTCCCAAAGGCAGCATAGAAGGGCTGTCCATGGGGCAGAAACAGCTGCTGGATGTCACTCAGGCAGGCAACCTTGAACACCTCTGGCTTCTTCTCAATCACCTCTCTGGGGTGGCCAGAGCCACAGCAGGGACGGGGGCCAAAGTGGGGAAGAAGCCAGAGGGAATGGCAGGCTCAGGTGACGGGGGAGTCTGACCCCGCCCTCCTTGTCACCTGAGAGCTAAGGCTGGCCTGGCAGTGCACCATACACATGGGCTTGTATGTGTAGGGGTGGTTACCTGTGGAGGGCAGAGAAGAGGCTGCTGGGAGACAGGAGGATGAGGCCCTCCGGGAGGCTACAGCTCTGCAGGTACCCCTTGGTGAGGTTTGCCATGCCGATGGCCCGCGCCGAGCAGTACAGGAACTTGTACCCATTTCTGAGAGTGGGTGACAGGGTGACATAGAACCGTCAGAGACCAGCCAGCCCCATCTGTTTCCTTGGCTTCAGCCTGCCCAGCCCAACTGTGGGGCTCTGAGGTTCCAACCTTTGCAGGGAGGAGACATGGGGAGAACGGCCAGGTCTAAGGGACAAGCCCTCAGCAGTGGACTCAGCTGAACCTGCACAGAGTCCTGAGGCCTGGGTGGAGCAGATGGAGAGGGCCTCCCCTCCGGCCTGAGGCCAGTAGGTGGGCCCTGATCCTAGAACACAGCCCCAGGGGATGAGCCTTTCACAGAACTGTGGGCCATTAGAGAGGTCTCAGCACTCCAGGCACCTGCCCTGGCAGCCTCCCTTGGCCCTGCTGGTCCCAAGATGTCCTGTCCTGTCACTCCCTCTCTAGAGCTGGGGACCCTGCCTCAGTCCCAGCCCAGGCACTCACAGGTGGATTTTGCGATAGAGACTGGTGATGCCCTGCTGTGTCCAGTCTTTCCCCAGCTGGGGCAGGATGTGGCCCAGAGCATCCGACCTAGAGCCAGAGTGGAAGGGTCACTCCAAGGCAGCTCCACGTGGCCCAGCTCCAGACTCAGTATGGACCACAAGGAAGGGAAGGCCCCCTCACAGTCCCCACCACACCCAGCACAGAGGGAGGCGAGTCCAAAGCCCCTCTCTCCCTCCCCTTCCCACAACCAGTTGGGCCTCACTTGGTGATGGTGCCGTCGATGTCGGAGATAACCACCTTGTCGTCCCATTTCCACAGGTAGATGGTGGCCCTGCAGCGGCAGGTGCCCTGATACTGAGTGGTCACGCTGAAGACCACATCATTGGCACCTTCTTGCAGGTTCAGGCACCGCTGAGGTCAAAGTAGGGTGTGTTGTGATCGAGCACAGCAAGCACTGCCTACCTGTCCCCTTACCCTGTGGCCTCCGATCCCCTCGGGCCTCTCTTTCTCCTCTTCCTCCCAGCTCAGAGACACTTGCATTCATCAGAGATAGCCACGCACAGACACATCCATGTGGGCAGAGGGTGGCCGTGCTGATCAGGGCCCTGTCCAGTGCAGGCCACAGGAGCCCTAGCCTCCCTTCACTCCCCTTTGAGATGTGACTCACAGACAAAGTTGCATCCGTGACTCCCTGCCCAAGACTTCTGTCTTCTCCCTGTGGACCCCCAAGGCTGGGGCTGCTCTTGGCAGAGAGACACACCCCTCCATAGATGGGGGTCCTGTGGGGATCTCCATAGGAAGCCCCTCCCTGGGGCTAGGGTACCTGAGTCGATATTGCTCTAAGGAGAGGTCTAAACCCGTACTCAGTCCATACAGAAGGATCAGGGCCGCTCCCCACCAAAGCCTGAGTTGAGTGTGAGCTCCAGGGTACCAAACAGATGGCAGCTGCCTTATACTGGCTGGTCAGCCCCTCCTGCACACCTCCCTGACCATGGAGACACACCCATGAAGAAAATATGTTCTTATTCCAGGAGTCACCAGTTACTGAGCTTAGAGAAGATGTGACTTAGGGCTGAGAGTTGCCAGAATCTGAGGGTCTATCATCAGCATTTGATTCTTTTTAGTGTTGCTTCCAAGGGCTGACCCAGAGCCTGCTGGTTCACTCCAGGTAGATTATCCCAGGAGGACCTAAGAGACAGCTTTCCCAGTGTCTGACAGACAAATGGGCTGGCATGTAAAGAAGTGAGTGTCGTGCCCTTGGAGGTATTCAAGTGGAGGCCATCGGGGAGGCTCCCAAAGGGATAAATTCTGGCCTTTGGTGAAGACGTGGTTCCCTGGAGCCATTTCTCAGCTGGGTCCTGAGGAACTCTAAGACAGGATTAGCTCAGCCCCTCCTCAGCCTCCACACAGACAATGCACACTTACGATCTGATCGGAGGAGAGGCGGAGGGACTTCTTGTAGGTAGGAGTGGAGACTGGAGTGGAGGGTGGCAGGGAGGGGATCTCGAGGATCACAGGGCTGTCTGGGGCATCATCATCACTGCTCAGGACTTCTGTCTTCTCCCTGTGGACCGCACTGGCTCTCAGGCCATCTCCTCCAGCCAAAGGGCCTTCACTTCCAGGAGATGGCCAAGAGGAGCCTGGGCCTGTCCCCGCCACACCAGGGCCTACAGGCTGGCAGTGATCCCTCCCTCTAGGCTCCACCCATGTGGAGTGGTGGCAGACACAGGAGTACAGGCTGGCAGTCTCCACCCAGCCAGGTGACAGCAGAGGGGGCTGAGACCCAGGGCTGCCAGCCCTCATTGCTTGCCTTGGAGATATTTACCTGAAATATCTAAAGTATATCTCCGAGCTTATTCCCAACCCCACCTGCTTTAGCTTCAGTCAGGCCATCCTTAGACCTTCCAGCCAGCCTTTGGCAGCTGGGTCACTTCAATGAAAAAAGGAAACAAAGTCAGCTGGCTTATGTGGGCTGGGAGAGAGAGGCCCTGCTCCTCCTTAATAGGGATCCCCTTGTCTGGGCCAGCTTTGCCATTTCCTGGTTGTGGGCCAGGAAATGCGTCTCCAGGCCAGGACATTTCTCGGGAAAAAGAAAAGGCACAGAAGTGCTTGCGGGGCCAGGTGCAGTGGCTCACGCCTGTAATTCCGGCACTTTGGGAGGCCAAGGTGGGTGGATCACCTGAGGTCAGGAGTTCGAGACCAGCCTGGCCAACAGGGTGAAACTCCATCTCTACTAAAAATACAAAAAATCAGCCGAGCGTGGTGGCATATGCCTGTAGTCCAGCTACTTGGGAGGCTGAGGCATGAGAATCCCTTGAACCAGGGAGGCAGAGGTTGTAGTGAGGCGAGATTGTGCCACTGCACTCTAAAGCCTGGGTGGCAAAGTGAGATTCCATCTCAAAAAAAAAAGAGAAGTGCTTGGTGCTCGAGGAATGACAAAGAAAACCCACACTGGAGACAGGGTGCTGGCTCCTCCCTGCTGCCCTGCAACCCAGGGCCATCTTTCCCAGGCTCCCACTGCAGAGCCCCAGACAGGGGTCTCACTTACCCCTGCTGCTCCTCAGCTGCAGTCTTCTGCCTCTGGGCACTGTGCTGTGGAAAGAACATCCATTAGTGGACCCCACCTCCCGCCCTGTGCGGCCCTGGCCCTGCCCCTCAACCATGACCACCCACCTCCTCAGCCAGGAAGTCTCTGCGTTGCCAGGAAAACCACCATCGCCCACCCTTCCGCGGCATCTTCTCCTTCTCTAGCTTGTCCATGGTGCTCTGTGGGCAGATGAAAGCCATGCAGTGTTTCCAGTACCACATAAACCTCCTACTTTATGCTGTTCTTAGGACCGTCCCCCCATGAGCCCAGAGTCTGGGCCAACCCTACAGCAAGGTGCTGTCAACATCTGGAAGCCAAGGAAGCATCCTCACCTCCATCCTGGGGTTCCAAGCAATGACTCAGGTGAGCTATGCTCAAAAGACCATGGGCTATTCCTGCCCCCAGCCCCACCTCAGCCCTGACTCCTAGCTCTAACCCAGCCTCAGCCTGGCTTCCAAATCTTGTGGATCCATTCCCCTACTAGAGTATCTAAGGGCAATGCTTTGGGAGTTTCTTAAGATCTGGTACTTCCTGCATGCTGCAACCAAGTGGCAGCAGAAAGAAAAATCATTAGCCAACACTCCCCTTAACCTCCAAGGCTGCCCCAGGCAACCTCATAAGGTCGGTGATCCTATCCTACAAACAGCCCCCTTTTCTGTATGTTACCATCACTGTCTGGTTGGGGCAAGTTGACTTTGTGAAAAAACACCGATTAGATCTATGCTATTATAGATAACCCTAGGGAGAGCCCAGCCCAAGGCCCATCTGGGGGACACAACAGCATCCTTCAGACACAGAGTGGAGAACCCAAGTCAGGGGGATGTGGGCTTGGGCTGGGAACAGCCACAGGACCATCCTAAGCTGGGAACAGGCTGGTGGGGCAGGGGTCTCTCAGGGGACTCAAGTGGTGGGTCTGTCTGGGTAAGGTGAGGAGATCCAAGCAGAGAAGGGACCCTCTTCCTTCCCACAGACTCTGGGTCTTGGCTCAGACCCTGCACCAGCCAGAGGATGAAGCTGTCACCCAATGGCAGTGACAGCTGTCAACATCTGTTAGTGATGCTCTTTGGACAAGCCAAGAACAACAGGCCACGCCAGGTCAGGGTGGTGCCTTGGATCGCTCCCAGAGGGCCAGGTGCAGGTTGGCACAGGCTGGCACTGCCCAGGAGGGCAACATCCTCCATGAGTAGGAGAAGGTGGCTGGGAAGACCAGGGAAGAGGTTCTGAGAAGGAGTAAAGAGGCTGGGTATTCCTTCATTCTTTTCCCACTCTGGGCATTACACATGCTGTTCCTCATCCCTGGCCAGCTCAAGGCCCACCCATCCTTTACTCTGCCCAGGGGGCACTTGCTTATCAAAACCCCTTGCCTCCAAGCACTACACACCTCTCCTTCCCAGCACTCAGGGCTGAATTATATTCATCTTTGGTTAACTTTGTCTTCCTTCAAGAGCAGGGATAATTTTCTTTCATTTATTCCTGACTGTCCCCAGCCTAGGCCTGGCACATAGTAGGTACTTAAGAAATATGTGTAGTTAAAGAAAGTAAGGACCCTTCAGCCCAGCCTGGAGGAATAGTCTGCAGGCAAGGTGAAGGGTACAACTTCCATTTCCCAAACCCATATTTCAGATCCAAAGGCCTCCCCGTATTTCAGATGCAAAGGCTTCCTGCTAAAGGCATGCCTTGTTTAAGCACCTGTTGGATTTTTCTCCTCCCTCGTTTGTCCTGAGCTCCTCTGAAGTCAAGTTTAAATCCAACGGGATTCACCCATGGCCAGAAAACCAGGGAAGGGTAGGGCAAGACTTCAGGGATCTGTGTGGCCTCTCCCAGAGTGGGTCTTGCAGCCAGCCAACCCCTGGCCCCCAGGCCCATTTCTCCTTGCCCTTCACTTCCTTGCCAAGGGTCTCCCTGCCCCGAGGCTATGGCTACTTTCCCCAGCAGGGGCAGTGGTGCTCTAACCATTACCTTGGGCAAGCTTTTCTGGAAGGCTTGCAGAGAGAGGATCATGGGGGCAGCCACAGCCCAGTTATAATGCCTAGAGACACAGAACAGAGCATCAGGGCTGCAGCAGCTGCAGGGGCGTGGAGAGGGGGATGACTCTCTGGCCACCAGCATCCCCAGCCCTGGGACTTACTTCCCATTGATTTTCACCACTAGGTTTGGGTCATCCAAAAGACCGGGGTTTTTGGTGAGGTCCTGGTAGGAGACGCTGTGCTGGTTGAATTTCTCTGGGCACAGAGGCAGAGTGAGAGGTGAGGCTGGCATATCCCAGGTGACCCGCTGCCTCAGCCACCTGGTGCTCCCCACTCTGCTCCTCCTCTCTGTTGGTTGGCTGTGTAACCTGGCAGGGCTCTTCCCTACCTATGGTTTGTGAACCTGTTTCCACCCCAGGATTCATAGGATAACTCACAGCTCAGCATCAAGCATTTGCTTCATGGGGACTTGGGAACGTCCAGCCCCTGCTGGTGGAGTGTGGGCTGCACAGGACAGAGAGCTGCAGGGAAGCCCAGCCTCCCACCCCTACCACCCCACCCTCGAGGTCTTCCCTGCCCTCCCCATCCCCGGGCTCAGCACCAATCCTCAGAAGGCCTTGGGCCATAGTCAAGCATACCTGGGGAGATGTCCCTGCTGTCAGCCAGTCCACCACAGAGGGACAGTGCTATTGTTTCCACTGTGTCCGGAGTGGGTCCAGGTTCGTGTTCAGGGTTGGGGTCCCTCAGGGGCTTCTGGTTGCTGGGTTCACTCCATCTTCTGGTCCCCAGGCCAGAGTGACTGTGAGCAAAGGGGCCAACAATGACATGAATACAAGGAGGGTGGGAGATGGGTCCTCCCTCCTCCCAGGCCCTTGATAGTAGACTCTTGGCCCCAGGAGCCCAGACCCAAGACACCCTGGCATCCAGAACCTAGGCACCTATGGGGGAAGTAAAGCGCTGCATTCTCAGAGTCCAGTGAGGGCAAGTCGTCCAGGTAGATGTCGCTGGGGCCCAGGTGCTGGCTTTTCTTTGGGGAGCCTGAGGGTGGAAGAGAGGATACCTGTAGAGCTGATGTGCTCAGCAGCGTGAGCAGGAAGTGCCCTCTTACTTTGAATTCCCTAAGCCAGTGCTGCCCAGCAGAACCACCTGCAGTGACACAAATGTCCCATGTCTGCACTGTCAGAGAGATTGGCTGCTAGCCACATGTGGCTATTGAGCACACTTAAAATGTGATCACAGTGTGACAGAGAAATGGAATTCTGTATTTTAACTCCAATTAATTTAATTTTTATTTTTCTTTATCCGTCATCCAGGCTGGAGTGCAGTGGTGTGATCATAGCTCACTGCAGCCTCGAACTCCTGGGCTCAAGTGATCCTCCTGTCTCAGCCTCCTTGGTAGCTGGGACTACGGGCACATGCCACCATGCCTGACTAGTTAAAAAACAAATTATTTTTGGTTGAGATGGGTTCTCACTACACTGCCTAGGCTTGATCTTGAACTCCTCAAGCAATCTTCCCATCTAAGCCTCCCAAAGTGCTGGGATCACAGGAATAAGCCACCTCACTGGCCCTAATTTGATTTTAAATAGCCACATATAGCCAATGGCTACCGATTTGGACAGCACAAGCCTCGTGCTTTCCCAACACTCTTAGATAAACCTAAGCTTGCAAGCTGGAGCTGAGTCTGCTCATCTCTCCGACTTCCTATCCCAACCGTCTCCCACTTCTCGCTCAAGGCATGCTAGCTGCCTTCAGTTTCTGGACATGACGCTTTTCTCGAGCCTTACAGCCCTGGCACGCACTGTTCCCTCTGCCTAGAATTCCCTTCCCCTGCTCCTCGCTTGGCTGAATCTTTACTACCCATGTCTCAGCTTCAACATCACCTTCTCGGAGGAGCCTTTTCTGACCACCTGGTTTAAACAGCTCCCATCCCAACCAGTGACTATGCCCGTGGCAGGCCCTTCCACACGTGCAGCCTCCATCTCCCACACTGCACTGTGAGCCTCATGAGGCTGGTGCCAAGCACGGTACCTGGCACACAGCAGGTGCTCAAAATGTACTTGAAGTCCCAGCACCCACCCAGGGGACAGGGTGAGGACAGGGAAGCAGTGTGAGGGACCCAGCATCATTCACCTTTCCCCCTGGAGACCCTCTCTGAATGCTTGATGGGAACTGGATCCTCTAGAGTGGCCCAGCTCCATGACTTGGAGGCAGGAGGGAGGCCCACATCCCCAGAGCTCTGAGTCTTGGTTTCCTCTGTCTCTGGGGTGTGGAAAGGGGGGCCCACTAGAGTGGGATCCTCTGTGTCAAGCTGAAGCAGGTCAGGGCCAGCCTCTGTTTGCAGGATTGGGTGTTCCAAAGGGTCCACGCTGCCAGCCACAGATGCAGAGGGAGTGCTGGGTCCTCCCTGGGGAGAAGAGGTTGCCCCGGCTCTGCCTTCAAGGACCATTGAGGACTTGGGCTGCTCAGCTCTGGCCACCTTCAATGGAACAAATGGAGGAAGATAAGAGGCCAGGCCAGGGCAGGGCCTGCCACCCATGTCCCACAAAGCCTTGGGGGAGGTGGCCCGAGTTTCAGTCCCTTCAACCCTGACCCATGGTGGCCACAGAGCCCCTGAAAGGCAGGGACTGGGGTTGATACAGAGGGACTCACCTTAGGCAGCCTCCCCCAGGCCCACTGCATGTGGGACTCGGCTCTCAGGGGACTGGGCTCCAGGGTCCGCACCTCCAGCTCCGAGTCGCTCTTCGGGGATGTTAGCTCACTTGCTGAGAGGCTGCAGGAAACAAATTCAGAGGCCCTGAGCCTGCCTACCAATCTCCCCTGCTGCCAACCCCAGCCAGTGAAAAAAAATATGTGCAACCCATATTTATGTCTGTGCTGAATCCAGAATATATAAGGAATATATAAAGATCTAAAGAGTACGTAAATATATGAAGAACTTCTGCTAATCAACAGTAAGAAGACAATCCAGTCAGAAGAAGGACTGAGGGATGGAGGGAGGGAGGGAGGGAGGGAGGGAGGGAGAAGGCAAAGAAGGAGGGAAGGAAGGAAGGAAGGAGACGAAGAAGAAAGAAGAAAGGAAGGTGGCCAAGTTGTGGTTGGATTGCTTAATGGTCATAGGGTTTCCATTTGGGGATGGAATGTTCTGGAACTAGATAGTGGTGATGGTCTTTCAACACGTGAATGTACTTAATGCCACTGAATTGTATACACTTTTAAATAGTTAAAATGGTAAATTTATGTTATGTATATTTTACCACAATAAAAAAAAAATCAGTAATAGACTTGAACTCTTTACAAAGGAGAAATACAAATGGCTGGTAAACACATTAAATGAGTTCTGTGTCATTACTCATCAGGAAAAATGCAAATTGAAACCTGAGACCTTAATCTGGACTCCTGGCCTGCAGCCCATCTGGACTCTCACCTGGCCTGGGGGGACCACTCGCCATCGGAGTAGGGGTAGATGTCTTCAGGTGTCGGTGTTGACTTCCCTTCCAACTGGACACTGCTGAGGGGCCACAAGGAAATGGTCACTGATCGGCAGGACGCCCCAGGCAGGTATGAAAGTCTGGTGAGGTGAAGCAACTACTGCCCAGAGAGGTCAAGGCCCTTGCCCAAAGTCACACAGCATGAGGAGAGGAAACAGCACTTGATCCCCCAAACTGGGGTTCCAGTCCCTTGGTCCTTACACACCCTGAGCACTCTGGCCTCCGCTTTTCCAGCAGGGACAGCTCACTCTCAGCACCCGCCTCCAGTTCTGAACTAGAATCAGTTGCCACTGCATCCTCCTTCTGCTTGGGCTTCCTCCTGCGACGCCTCTTCCTCCGCCCAGTGGAGGCCGTGCCCGCCATGACGAGGCCCTCAGGCTCGCTGGCAGTGCCCAGCTGGGAGTCTGAGGGGAAGCCAGACAGACCCCCCCAAGGGATGGGTGAGGTGCAGAGGCGGGGAGGCACATGTTCCTGTAGAATGGACCAAGAGTTGAGTTGGGGGGCTGCCCTCACCACAGTCATCCTGAGCCTTGCCTGGGTCACAGCCCTGGACTGAGCTCATTTAGGGTCAGGAAAACAGCCTCACAGCTCCCTAAAAGAGCCACCCACCACCCTGGCAGGCCAGGCAGAGATCTTGGCATCAGCCTCTGACCACCTACCCAAGTCTATTACATCAGACATCTACTTCTCCTTTAAGACTCAGCCAGATGTCTCCTCCTCTAGGAAGGAGACTTGGCCATCCCTCTCCCAGTTCCAGCATCCCTCACTGCAGTGACCAAATAGTTAATCAACCATTGTTTACATGTCCAGCTCCCAGACCAGTCTTGAACCTTCTTTGAAGGCAGCGGTCACCCCTCATCCGAGCCTGTTGCACGGTGTCTGGCATATAGTAGGGACTGAAACATTTTCAAGTTCAGTTTCAACTCCTCTGTTGGCTTCTGCTGGGCCCTGCCTCCCCTGTGCAAACACCCGCCACTTACACACTTCTAGCTTCTAGCTGCACGAAGCTGGCACCAGACCCGGGAAAAGCCAGATGTTATGCTTTCCAGCCCCCTTCTTCAGCTCCCACCTCCTCTCCAAGCTGCCAGGGGAAGGCCTCCTTTTCATCCCATAGGGGCCCAGCTCAGGGGTCTAGTCTCCTGAGAAACCCTCCCCAACTTCCCAGTAAGTAGTCAGCTGGTACCCTGGCCCCTTCCTCTGGGCCCCCAGCTGGTACCCTGGCCCCTTCCTCTGGGCCCCCAGCTGGTACCCTGGTCCCTTCCTCTGGGCATATCATGTGTGCCAGAGGCCAGCCCCAGCTGACACCCCTGCCTCAGATCTCCACTGGTGGGGTGCTCCCCAGGAAGGGCAAGGATGGTGACAAATCCCAAGGCTCCCCTGAGAGGAGACACAGGGAAGGGACGGGCGGGCCAGGTATTGTTAGGAGGGTCACACTCACCTCATCGCTCTCCAGCTCCTGGACAAAGAAGGCCTCCCCACTGTCCCCGAGCTTCATGTGCAAGTCCACAGGCTCCCCATTGATCTCAATGTCTACCTGCAAATGGAGAGCTGGTGGCAGGGACATGGGCCCTCACACCCATGCTTCAGAGCACTGGCCTCCCGGCTGGTCCTCTAGTAACTCCTCGCTGCCCCAAGCGCCATCCTTGCTGGGGTCCCTCCCTCTGGACCTCAAGTGCCTGGCTGCTTCCCATGATGGGGGGCTCTGCCGCATCTCCCCTTCCTCGGAGAGGCCTTCGCTGAGCTCCCTACCCATCTTCCCCTCACTCACACTGCCCCATTGTCTGGGCCTGATTGCGGTTGTCACTGTCTCGGTCTTCTGGTATATGGCCTGGCTTCCATGTTCCTCCCTCTCCCACACCCTCAAGAATAAGGACGTGATATCTCTTATGATCGCTGTGTCCCCAGACCCCAGGTTACTGACCACGTGAACAATGGTGAGAATTTCAGCGTACTGGCCCTTTGTGGAGTGTTTTCTATAGATTATCTCATTTAATCTTGGCAACAACCCCTTACAGTAGCTCCTATCATTGCCTCCACTTTGTAGATGAGGAAACTGAGGCTTGGAGGGTTTAAGTAATTCTCTAGGAGGCAGACTCACAGCAAGTGAGCCTATGAAGCCAAAAAGGCTGGGTCTGCAAGGCAAGCTACTAGCCTTTTAGATATACTGTTTCCTACAGGCTACACTTTCCTATTGGGATTCTGGAAACGTCACAGTTGCCTCAGTGTGAATCTTGATTCATACACTAGACATTGCTGCAAATAAAAATCTCTGCTGTGCTCTCCTGAGCCCAGTGAAGGTGGAGTGGATTTATTTTATTTATTTATGAGACGTTTCACTCTTGTCGCCCAGGCTGGAGCGCAATGGAGCAATCTTGGCTCACTGTAATCTCTGCCTCCTGGGTTCAAATGATTCTCCTGCCTCAGCCTCCCAAGTGGCTGGGATTATAGGAGCCCGGCACTATACCCAGCTAATTTTTGTATTTTTAGTAGAGATGGGGTTTCTCCATGTTGGTCAGGCTGGTCTCAAACTCCTGACTTCAGGTGATCCACCCGCCTCGGCCTCCCAAAGTGCAGGGATTACAGGCATGAGCCACCATGCCCAGCCTGAAGTGTATTTATTAAGAGAGAAAAACTAACTTTTGAGTGTTGCCCACATATCTGGCCCTGGGAGAGCATTATCAGTTGCTATTGACTTGTTCCACCAGCATCATTAGGCAGATAAGATCATGTCCCTTTGTGAAAGTAAAGTAACTGGGCTCAGAGACATGAAGTGACTTATCAAGAACACACAGGTACAGTCTTAGTAAGCTGAGCCAGGTCTGATGGCCCCAGCACTGGATGAGCCCTACTGATCTGTTTCCATGAGAAACTGTGAACCCTCCCAGACCAAAACCCCCAAATCTACCCAAAAATCTTCAAAGAAAGTAAAAACGAAGGGAAGCCTGTCCAGAGGAAAGATCCCCACCTAGAGGAGGTCCCAGAGCCTGTCCTGGGACTGTAGTGGCTGCCCTGGCTTAAAAAGCCCACCCTGCAGTGGCCACCTCAGCCAGCCTGAGTACTCACCACCTTCTCCCGTGACCGCAGGACACCCAGCTTCCCAAAACGCACGTGGAAAGGTGAGCACCGGAACGAGCCATCCACCTGCTTTACCACCAGCACGTCAATGCTGCCGCTCAGTGTGGCTGGGTTCAGGCCCCGGTACAGCTCCTTCATCGTTTCCAACACTCGCCCCACGTAATTCATGGTTGGTACTGGCAAACAAAGGCAGTGACTTGCACAAAGTCTGCTCCAGCCCCTCCACAAGAAGCTCCTGCTGCCTGACCACCTAGACCCCCAGGTGGCAGCAGCCGTGCGATGGGAGGTGCACCAGTAGACGTGTGTCTAACCCTAGCCTGCCCACTGCCCTGCCAAGGGACCTCTGGGCAGCTGCCTCCCTTCTCCAAGTGCCGATCTCCACATGTGTAAAATAGGGCGTAGGTAAGACAATATCCAGTTGCCTTGTGCCTCTAAATGCTATGACTAATGATAATGACCACAGTGTTCAGTGAGCACAGCCCATTTCATCTTCACAACAACCCTGTGAGGCTGGCTGAGTGGGTATCATTATTTCTGTTTACAGATGAGCCAACAGAGGCTCAGAGAGGTGGAGTAACCTGCCCAGAGCCTCCTAACTATGAAGGACGGAACCTGAGATCTGAACCCAGGTTTGTGTGGTTCCACTGGGATGGTCCAACCACGAAAACAGGAGGGGATGGGCAGAGGGGGCAGCCTCATTAGATAGCAGGACCAGGGCCGTGCTAGAGAATGGGTGACTGTGCTAACGAGTGCTCTTCTCTTCCCAGTAAGTGGGAAGGAAGGAGCCTCCATTTTCCTTCTGAGAAATGGGCTCAGCTGTCTTTCTGCCTCCTGGTCCTGGGAGTTGGAAGGTGTCTTGCTGGGCTGTTGTAGTTGATTTACGGGGGACCAGATGTGGGAGCACCCCAGGCATTCAAGGCTTTATTCAGCCCCATTCCTGGGGTCAGATGCTCAAGGCAGAGCATCCCCTATAGCTGGGGGCTTAAGGCCCCAAACTACAAATTCCTTCCCCGTTTCTGTGGTGGAAAGCCTGTCCATGCACAGCCTGACCCCAGTGTCCAGACTGTAGTTCTCAGACCCCAACTTCAGTCCTAACCCCAGCTCCTCAAACCAAGGCTTGGCTGACTAGGCCCTCAGAACCCGCAATCAGACCTTGGCCTTGCCCCAGCCAGACCAGTCTCTCCAGCTTTCCCGTACCAGGCAGGGATGGGTGAGCCCAGAGCAGGAGGCTGAGGTGGCCTCAGAGAAAAGCCAGGGCTATAATGAGAGCCTCCTCCAAGTTGACACAGTGCCTGCCCACCAGCTTTAGCTCATCACCCCTGCCCTGCTGGCCAGTCCAGTGGCTGGTTGCCCCTCTGCCTGCCAAGACCCAGACCATCCCATCTGCACAGGGCACTTGCTTCTCTCAGACCCTGGGTAAGAACCCCTGAAGGACAGTCTGCCATGCAAGACCACTTAGCAAAGAAGCTAAGTGACTTACCCAAGGTTAAGTGACTATTCAAGCTCTATTAAGCTGACAGGCCATAAAAAGGGTATAGGGAGGGGAGAGAGGAAACGATAACTCATTTCCAGCTCTCCTGACTCTAGAGCATGGTCTCCTTCTACTCCATGGTTCCAAACCACCCCAGAGTTGGCTGCAGAGAGGGTAGCACGGCCCATGGCCACTTCTGCACAGCCCTGCAACGCCCTGCACTCGAAACCTGGTCCATGCTCCAGCAACATTAGCGTCAGCATCGCCTGGAGCTTGTTAGAAACAGAAACTTGGGCCTAACTCAGCCTTACTGAATCAGCATCTGCATCTTTTTTTTTTTTTTTTTTTTTTTTGAGACAGGGTCTCACTCTGTCACCCAGGCTGGTGTGAAGTTCCACCAAAATGGCTCACTGCAGCCTCAACCTCCCAGGCTCAAGTGATCCTCCTGCCTCAGCCTCCTGAGTAGCTAGGACTACAGGCATGCACCACCATGCCTGCCTGGCTAATTTTTAGATTTCTTTTTTAGAGATAGGGTCTCAGTATGTTGCCCACATTGGTCTCAAACTCCTGGACTCAAATGATCCTCCTGCCTTGGCCTCCCAAAATGCTGGGACTACAGGCATGAGCCATTATGCTTGGCCTAGCATCTGCATTTTCACAGGATCCCCAGGTGATTCCTGCAGGCTTTTGTGTTCCCAGTCCACAGCCTACCCTTGGAAGAGCCTGAACGGCAAAAGCCCCACCCCCACAGCATTTCTCAGATAATGCCCATATCCTGCCCATCCTGGGACATCGGATGAAGCAGTGGGTTCTCTCAGTCCATGTCAGTGCTTCACAAACGTAAGACACAAGAAAAATTGCTAAAGTGCAAATGGGATGAAATGTAAATTCTTCAGACCCCTAACGTGTCACTCAAATTAAAGTTTATCTGCAAGGCGCCTGCCATGTGCTAGATGGGACATTTCCTCATTGGTTTCTCCCTACCTAATGCCGAACTCTGAATACAGGTCTGAGAAGACAGAGTGGTGACAGACACTTGGTGCACAGACTTCTAAACCACTGTGCCCAGGAAAAGCAGAGAGGACTCCAGAGGCTTCCAGGAATTAAGGAGCAAGCATGGGGAGGAGCAGAGCCAGGGTTGGGCAAAGGTCTGTCCAGCTGGAGGCCTGAGCCTGAGCTCTCTGCCCTAATAAGCCCTAGTGCAGTTTGTCAGCTTTGGTATTATTGCCCTTTGGGGCCAGATAATTCTTTGCCGGGGGGTGCGTGGATGCTTTGTAGATATTAAGCAGCATCTCTGGCCTCTGCCCATTAGATGCCAGTAGCACTTCATCCCCTGCAATTCCAGGTTGTGACAGCCAAATCATCTCCAGGCATTTTAAAATGTCCCCTGAGGGACAAAATTGCCTCCAGCTGAGAACCACTGATGTAGTAGAAAAAGCAGAATAGTAGAAATGGCATCCAGGGTCCTACTCAGATCCAGCCCTGGAGTATGCTCAGGCAGGTAACTCACTGGCCTTGATTTCCCCTTCTATGAGCCAAGGACTCCGTTTTTTTAGACTCATCTCAGCTCTAATGTCATGGGAGTCCAGAATTCTTTCCTCTCTCTGTTCCTCCTGCTTCACCAATGCATGCCCCCACATCTGCCTGCTAGGCATTTTGGGGTCCTCCTGTGAGCCTGATCTCTGTCTGCACCCATCCCTTAGGCACCCCCTTTTCTCAGGACTCAGCTCTCCCTCCTTGGTCTTTGCCAGACAGAAAAGAGCTCTGCTTGCCTCCTCTAAACTAACATGTCTAAAATCAGCTACTTCACCTCCCCACACCTCCCAGGAAGTTGAATGCCCCTTAGGACTAATCGCTACCCCTCCCTCACTAGCCGTCTGAATCCTCTCCCCCAATTTCCTGTTCATCCAGCCCCTCCTTTCTCCAGCTGTCTTAGGTCAAGGCTTTATTACCAGGTGCCCACATCGCGGGTGGGTGGCCACAGTACATTAGGAGAAAAGGCACCAGATTGTGTGGGTGGTGATCCCCACTCTGCCATTTGCAAGCTGTGACCATGGGCAAGTAACTGCATCTCTCTGAGCCTCAGTCTCAGCCTCTGAAATAGGAGTAACAACAGGTGCATGTGACTAACTAATAAGAGACTTCGTGTAAAGCCCTGGAATGCAGTAAAAGCCTGTATGTGACATCTATCAGCAGCAGCGTCATGACAGCCCCACTCATGCAGGCTGGTCCTGTGGGCACTGCAGGTCATACTCTGATGGACTGCCCCTGCCAGCAGTTGAGCATTTGGACTTCTTAACTTGGCATTCAAGGCCCTGCCCAATGGTGGTGCCACTATTTGCAAAATGAGCATGTGAGCTCCAGGCAGGCCTGGAGGTCTCAGACCCCACCATAGGGATGTTCACAAGCCTTCCATGCTAGACTACAGCTCCAGCACAGGGAAGCCAGAGCAAGCTGCCCTAGGACTGAGCTCTCAGGCCTCCTGGCTCCCAGATTTGGGTGAATGAAGGGTGTGGCTCTCCACCGAGGACCAGAGGGAGCAGGAGAGTTAAGTACTCCTATTCCCCCAACAGAGAAAGCACTGCCCAGCCCCCAACAGCTACAGCATCTGACCTGCCCAGTCTCAAGGCAAGCAGGGCAACGGCTAGACAATGTTTTGCAACTGAGGACACTGGGTACCAGATAAAGTGGCTGTCCTGGCACGGTGGTTTACACCTGTAATCCTAGCAATTTGGGAGGCTAAGGGGGGGCGGATCAGAAGGTCAGGAGTTTGAGACCAGCCTGGCCAATATGGTAAAATCTCCATCTCTACCAAAAATGCAAAAATTAGCCAGGCATGCTGGTGGGCGCCTGTAGTCCCAGCTACTCGGCGTGGAGAGTCGCTTGAACCCAGAAATGGAGGTTGCAGTGAGCGGAGATCACGCCACTGCACTCCAGCCTGGGTGACAGAACGAGACTCCATCTCAAAAAGAAAGAAAGAAAGAAAGTGGCTGTCCTCCTCAAGGTCACACAGTCAGGCTGGGGTAAAGCTGGGCCAGCCTCCCCTGGGAAGTTTCGTCGTCTTCTCTCCAGACTCTGCATTCTGAGTGTCCAGGGGGCCTGCAGCCACTGGGCCAAGGAGACAGGGACAAAATGACGCCGGCCCGTCCACCCGTGTCCCCATCTTTTGGCTAGCGGTGGACTCAGGCCCGCGGACAGGAAGGAAGGAAGGAATGACATACAACAGAATAGATGGGCAGGGGAGCGGGGAGGGTCATCTCTTCCCCGGCCCGAGTTGGGCCCTACCTGGGGAGCTGCCCACTGGAGCTCCTGGACTCAGAGCCGCCGCCTCTACCTGTGTGCACAGGCTCCACAGGTGTCTTCGGCCCGCACTCACTTGGCGCTTCCGGGTTCTCTAAAACATGGTGAGATCACGACTCCATTCCTTCCACGATCCTGGTGCGGCCTCCACAGGCCCCGAAATGCCCAGGCTCCACCCCCCTGGAAAGACCCCGCCCCCGCTCTGATCCACGCCCAGGGCGCCCTTTCGCCCCTCTGGCGGGGGCGGGGGCGGGGGCGGGGCCGCGGGGGCGGGGCCCCGCGGCCCCACTTCAGGCCACGCCCACAGGCCCCAAGCCCTGGAAGGACTGTCCCTGTGCCGCCGCCTCCCCCACCTCCAGAAAAGTGTGGATTTCCCAACTGGGCGGACCTAGTTCCTCTCAGATTTGCTTCCAGCTTGCTGTGTGATCTTGGGTGAATTCCTTCCCCAATCTGAGCCCGCTTCCTGTTTTGTCAAGGAGGAAAGCCGCCTTGCAGGGTTTTCGAGATGACATGAAATGACTTTGTGCGGCGCCTGGCGCTCAGATGTCCTCTCCTGGGGGCAGCTTTTCCCGAACTCTCCCGTATCCCCCAGACTGGACAGCCCCTCGCGTCGTACGTTCGCGTAGCCCACAGCTGTAATTTCATATTTGCTTGAAAGACTACTTGATAATGTCAGGGTCTTCATTTAACTTTGAACTCTGAGAGCAGGTCGTGTACCTCCTTACGCCCCAGCGCTCATCGGTACATTGCCTGACAAACAGCAGGCGCTTCCTGAATGCCGGCTCCTTTATTCCATCCCCGGGACGTTCCGGGCGAGCGGCAGCGGACTCAATACCGCCATCGGCCAGCAGAGGGCAGGCGGTGATCAGCCTTGCCGCCCAGCCGCGCTCCCTCCCGGCCTGCAGGGTGAACCCAGGTGCGCCGAGGCACGCGGAAGGTCCTTTCATTCTCGTGCCTTGAGCGAGGCCTGGGCCGGGAACGGCTTTTCCCTCTTGGATCTGTGGTTCGCGGCTTTCCTGGACCAAAGACCTTTCGGACACCCTACGGTCCCTGCAAAGAAGCTGCTCTGAGAAGGACCTGGAGATGAAGTAGTTTGTTCTGAAAGAGAGAGGTCACCGAAGAAAGGGTTGGCGGAGCGGCCAGGGCGACGAGACAGGCTTAGAAATGACTGGGCGGTGAGGAGTAGAGGTAGCTGCCATTATTCTGACTCAAAGTGGCAGAACCTGTTTGGAAGTGACTGGCCTCAGTTGTCTTCATTTGGCAGAAGTCATAGAGTATCCGTCCTGATCCCAGGTAATGTGTGACTGCTATCTCAGAAGAGCCCTGTTGGGAGCAGAGCTATGTCAAGATGGTCAGGAGGGCAGCATCACGCATACCATTTTCCGTGATATCAGGAAATCCCTGGAGGGAGCCTGAGAAGGAAGCAAGGAGAGGTCACAGTTTGGGGCTACAGATGCCAAAGTCAATATACCTCTTGGAGCCTTAATTTCATCTGCAAAGGTGGTGATAAAAGATACCTTGCAGGATTCTATTGTGAGGATTTACAGGATGAATTAAATCAGTGGTTCTCAACATTGGCTGTGTGTTAGAATCACTGTGCCCTAGACGAACACTGATGCCCCAGCTACTGAGAGTTTAAAAACCTCTCCAGTTGGTCGTAATTTACAACTAAGGCTGAGAACTCTGCAAATTAATTGCAGAGCACAGCACAGGGCACACATTACTGATTCAGAGATGTTTATCACACATTTATTTTTATTTAACAACTTTTTGTATTACACATTTTTAAAGATGGAGCACAAATAGTTCTCATTGTTCCTTGTAAAAGTAAAAAAATTGATATAAAGTTCGTTGCAGAAATTGCATTTCTGGCCGGGGCATGGTGGTTCACACCTGTAATCCCAGCACTTTGGGAGGCTGAGGTGGGCAGATTGTCTGAGGTCAGGAGTTCGAGACCAGCCTGGCCAACATGGTGAAACCCCATCTCTATTAAAAATTAAAAAAAAAAAATTTAGCCAGGTGTGGTGCGGCACACCTGTAGTTCCAGCTACTTGGGAGGCTGAGGCAGGAGAATCGCTTGAACCAGGGAGGCGGAGGTTGCAATGAGTTGAGATGGCACCACTGCACTCCAGCCTGGGTAACAGAGCAAGACTCCATCTCAAAAAAAAAAAAAAAGAAAGAAAGAAAGAAAAAAGAAAAAGAAAAGTAAAAATGCATTTCTGACAGGCTCGTTTCTGGAACTCTGAATCATCCGATTTAGTGATGAGAATAGGAGTAGAAAGGGAGATAGAGCAGCTTCTGCTAGCATGACTTGTCTAACACTGAATGGAACTGAATAAGGCAGAAACTGTCCCACTCTAGCCTGTGGTCCATGTTATCATCTCCAAGGCTTTCTCTGTGGGCTCAAGCAGCATGGACACTTGTGTTTGCCCATTTCTGGGGTTGAAGGTAGAGGCTATTTTTTCCTCTGCTTGGATATATTCACCGGATGAGCCCATATCACTAGCAGGTGTTTGTTTCTTCATTAATTTAAGAATGTAGGTGGTACTTGCGTCTTTACAGAATTTGGTAGCTTATGTGCTTTATTTTTGTTGTTGTTGTTGTTGTTTAGATACGATCTGGCTCTGTCACCCAGGATGGAGTGCAGTGGCACAATCATGGCTCACTGCACCCTTGATCTCCTGAGCTCAAGCAATTCTCCTATCTCAGCCTCTCAAGTAGCTGGGGCCACAGGTGTTCACAACCACACCTGGCTAATTAAAAATAAATTTGGGGGCCAGGCACGGTGACTTACACTTGTAATCCCAGCACTTTGGGAGGCTGAGGCGGGCAGATCACGAGGTCAGGAATTTAAGACCATCCTGGCTAACCCAGTGAAACCCCGTCTCTATTAAAAATACCAAAAATTAGCCGGGCATGGTGGCACGCACCTGTAGTCCCAGCTACTCAGAGGTCTGAGGCTGGAGATACACTTGAACCTGGGAGGCGGAGGTTGCAGTAAGCCACGATTGCATCACTGCACTCCAGCCTGGGTGACAGGGCAAGACTTCATCTCCAAAAAAGATTTTTTTTTTTTGTAGGGATTGGGGGGGTTCTCACTATGTCACCCAGGCTGGTCTCAGACTCCTGGGCTCAGGCACTCCTCTTGTCCCTGTCTCTCAAAGTCCTGGAATTACAGGCATGAACCATGGCATCCACCCATTGTGCTTTGTTAAGTCACAGACCCAGTGGATAGTGACTGTGCCCCTCTACTTTCTTGCTGGGTGAACCTGGCACGAGGTGAGAGGGCCCCTTCACCCAGGCCTGCAGCTGTGATCACTCATCAGAACAGCAAGACTGGCTTCTGGGAGCAGCTCATCAGCCACTCCTGGTGGCTTTGTTGAAAGTGGGAAGGGAGGCAGTAGACGCTGGGGCTGGGCCTCCCACTGCATGCAGGACTAAGGATTGGGGTACAGGCAACTGGTATCTGGTTGGGATTGCCAGATTTAGCCAATAAAAATGAAGGACACTCATGTAAATCTGAATTTCAGATACACAGCAACTGCTTTTTAGTATAAGTATGCCCAAGCAATATTTGGGACATACTTATACTAAAAGAAAGTATTAATTATTCATCTGAGATTCAAATTTAACTGGGAAAAAAACAACAACAAAAACCTTTTAACTGGGCATTCTTTATCTTCTTTGCTAAGTCTGGCAACCCTGTGTCTAGCCAAATAGCCAAGTCTCCAGCATGTGGGACTTGCTGCCAGCAACATCCTCCTGCCCCGTGTTGCCATATTCAGCTTCCACCTATCACTGCACAGCTTCAGAACTGTGTTTGGCTCCCAGTTGCTTCAACGGGACACTCCCTGGCTGCTGTTCTGGGCCTTGGCTCTTCTGCCAGCCCAGCTGACATGCTTGGGACCTTTCCCATCTCTGCTCCTGTTCATGCTTTCCCTGCCTGGCATGACTCCTGTCTACTCCCAGGAGCAATCGCTAACACTTATTGAGTACCTATGGGGTGCATGAGTTCTTCATTAGCATTATCTCAGTAGATTCTCACAAAAACCCAGAATAGTGGGAACAGTAGTTATGTCATTTTACCAGTGAAGAAACTGACACCCTGAGGTAGTGATTTGCTCTATCTTGGCTCACTGCAAACTCCACCTCCCAGGTTTAAAGCAATTCTCCTGCCTCAGCCTCCCAAGTAGCTGGGATTACCACCACCACACTTGGCTAATTTTTTTATTTTTAGTGGAGATGGGGTTTCATCATGTTGGGCAGGCTAGTCTCAAACTCCTGACCTCAAGTGATCCGCCCGCCTTGGCCTTTCAAAGTGCTGGGATTACAGGCACTAGCCACTGTGGACAGCCGACAGCGATTTTTTTTTTTTTTTTACGAGACAGAATCTCGCTCTTTCACCCAGGCTGGAGTATAGTGGCGCAATTGCGGCTCACTGCAGCCTCTGCCTCCCAGGTTCAAGTGATTCTCCTGCCTCAGCCTCCTCAGTAGCTGGGATTACAGGTGCGTGTCACCACGCCTGGCTAATTTTTCTAATTTGAGTAGAGACGAAGTTTTAGCATATTGGCCAACCTGGTCTCGAATTCCTGACCTCAAGTGATCCACCCACCTTGGCCTTCCAAAGTGCTGGGATTACAGGCATGAGCATGGCACCTGACCCCAACAGTGATTCTTAAAGTGTGGTTCCTGGACCAGCAGCAGCACCTGGGGACTGGTTAGAAATACCAGTTATCAGGCCCTACCCTAGACCTACTGCATCAGAAACTCTGGGGGTGGGGACCAGAATCTGTATTTTAATAAATCCCTCCCTGCCTGCCCACCAGGTTATTCTGATGCTCACTCTAGACTGAGACCTGCTGCTATAAAAGATAAAGTGACTACCAGACTCTCCCATTCTGGCAGAGGAATAGAGGACAACAGGGTGATTGTGTTCTTCCTGAGCACCACACCTGGGCCAGGGATTGGAGATGCTGCAGCGGCCCCATCTTCGTAGAGGACGTGGAGGGGAGGGGAAGAACAGACCAGCAACCAGGAAATTGCAATATAAGATGATGAAACCTGAGATGCAGCAGGCCCAGGAGTCCACAGTGGGGTGGCAAGGGTCAGAGAAAGCTTTCCAGAGAGTAGCTATATCTAAGCCTGAAAACCAAGTTGGAATTAGGTGAAGATAGGTGAGCACAGCGTTCTAGGTGCAGGGACTCATTTGTACAAAGGCCAGACTGAGCCACCTGGGGATAGTTCAGTTTGGGAGGTGGGAGGGGTGTAAAGTCCCTGCCCTCAGAGTGAAGGAAAACACTTTAATGGGTATTGAGGGAAAGCCCTCTGGCTTCCAGGTGGAGTAAACGCTGGGGCAAGATGGAAATTGGGATATGAAGACAGACCTGGGAGGTGCCAGGCCTTCCTGTTTCCTTCAGTCCAGGAGCTTCTGCTCTCAAGACATCTGCTCAACCCTCAACGACGGCAGAGGACAGTAGGCAAGTACGTGGTTGTGAGGTCGGCACTGCTGGGTCCAAACCCAACTCCTTCCCGGGCTAGGGAGAGATGGAGTTGGGGGAGCAGCTCACTCTGCCCTCAGCTGAAGAGGTTCCTGCACTGTGTCCCTGGCCTTGCTTTTGCCTTCCTTGTTCTCTTCTGCTGAGGGTGTGACCAAAACTGTGCAGGGCCACTAGGGGCCTCTCCTCCCAGCCATTGGAGACAGGTCCTGGATGTGATCAGGGACCTTCAGGCTGGAGGACAGGAGATTTCTGTTGCCATCCCCAACTCCTGCCAAAGGCACCTTTCGTGTCAGCTGAGGAGTGACCCGCCTTGGCTAGGTTGCAGCTGTGCAGTTCCCAACTCCAACTGTCTTTCCCGGAAAAATGTCAATGTAATAGCCTTTTTGGAATGTGTAATTTCTAGCCTGGAGAGGACCCCTGAAAGATCATTAACCAATGTATGAAGTGGAGCTTTCTGTGACCTAACAATCCCTTCAGGATTTCCCAACTGCCTCAGGGGCTTGACCCTCAGCAAAGAGACCTCCTATTCTTCATCTTCTTGGGGTGTACCTTCTGCCCCCGCCACCACCCTCAGTCTGGCATGTGGACCATGTCTTATCATGCTTTGCAATTCGAGGAGGATCTGGCACAGTACCCTCCACTTACATACCTGTTCAAAAATATTGTTTACACAATATCCATCTATGCTGGGCCTTGAAGTATATATAGATGGGGTATATATAGGAGGCAACAGGCAGTCTAAGTGGGTGGAAGTGGTGAGTGAAGGCATGCATACTAAAGACAAAGTGAATGCAAGGACATAGCCTTGAATATGGGGCAAAACCGTGGGCACTGGGGAGCCATCAATGATTACTGAGCAGGAGAGTGATAGAATATTGCTAGTCACTATACCAGATCCTTTGTATATATTATACGCACTGTGTGCCTTCACTGTCTTGCCTCTTCTCTGCCTGGACAGTTCTTCCCTCCCTCTGTCCACACTGTTGATGCCAACTCATTTTACAGACCCCAGATCCATTGTTACTGTCTTCAGTGGCAGGCAGACTCTAAGGTGGCCCCTGTATTCCTGCCTTCTGGCATTCATGCCTTTGTGTAATCCATTCCACTGAAGTGTGGGTAAGACCTGTGACTTGTTTTTAACAAATAGAGCGTGGCAAAGGTAATAGAATAGCACTCCTGGGATTACGTTACATTTTATAAGATTCTGCCAGCCGGGCGCGGTGGCTCAAGCCTGTAATCCCAGCACTTTGGGAGGCCGAGATGGGTGGATCACGAGGTCAAGAGATCTTGGTCAACAGGGTGAAACCCCGTCTCTACTAAAAATACAAAAAATTAGCTGGGCATGGCGGCGCATGCCTGTAATCCCAGCTACTCAGGAGGCTGAGGCAAGAGAATTGCCTGAACCCAGGAGGCAGAGGTTGCGGTGAGCCGAGATCACGCCATTGCACTCCAGCCTGGGTAACAAGAGTGAAACTCCGTCTCAAAAAAAAAAAAGATTCTGCCTTGGCCAGGTGTGGTGGCTCACGCCTGCAATCCTATCACTTTGGGAGGCTGAGGCAGGAGGATTGCTTGCACCCAGGAGTTTGAAACCAGCCTGAGCAACATAGTGATACCCTGTTTCTACCAAAAAAAAATTAGCTGAATGTGGTGGCACGTGCCTATAGTCTCAGCTACTCGGGGGACTGAGGTGGGAGGATTGCTTGAGTGCAGGAGGTTGAGGCTGCAGTGGGCTGTGATGCTGTGATCATGTACTGCACTCCAGCCTGGGCGACTGAGCAAGGCCCTGTTTCCAAAAAAAAAAAAAAAGGAAGTTGCATTTTATAATGACCATTTAGAAATGAATCCATTAAAAAAATCAGATCAGCACTTTATCAAAATAGAGTAATACTTGACAGAAGAAAGCCCTGTGATATTTATTTTTATTTATTTATTTATTTATTTATTTTGAGATGGAGTCTCACTCCGTTGCCAGGCTGGAGTGCAGTGACACAGTCTCTGCTCACTGCACCCTCTGCCTCCCGGGTTCAAGTGATTCTCCTGCCTCAGCCTCTTGAGTAGCTGGGATTACAGGCGCCTGCCACCAGACCCGGGTAATTTTTGTATTTTTTAGCAGAGATGGGGTTCCACCATGTTGGCCAAGCTGGTCTTGAACTCCTGACTTCTGGTGATCCGTCCGCCTCAGCCTCCCAAAGTGCTGGGATTACAGCCGTGACCCACTGCACCCAGCCAAAATTCAACATCTTTGGCAAGATTTACCATTACATTTTGTACTCCACTTGCATTTTATTTTCAGCGGTTAAAGCCATCTAGTGGTGGGACACTGTTAAAACCAGAATTTGTTCCCTTTAAATCTCTGTTCCAGACCCTCCAATGGCTCTCAGCCTCTCACCTCTCACATCCCCCACTTCTCAGCCCTCCCTCCCATTGTGCGCCATTGTGCCCCCTCACTCTTCATCTGTCACATTCACCCCCTCGTGGACCCTCATGCTTACCAGGCACATTGGCTGCTTCCTCTGCCCAGAAGTTTCTTTCCCTTGATGCCCACCTGGCTGGCTCCCTCACTAACCTCAAAACCACACCATTGTCCATGAAGTCTCCCTTGACCATGCCCAGGCACCTCTCCATGCTCTAATCTTTTTCAGTAGCACTAACCGCTTCCTCGAGTACTAATTTACTTTTTGAGGATGTCTGGTATATGTGTGTCTCCCTCCACAAGAATGCAGACCCCATGAGGACAAGATGTCTGATCTGTCCTCACTGATAGTTCCTAAGAACAGTGTCTTGGGCCGGCTGTGATGGCTCATGCCTATAATCCCAACACTTTGGGAGGCTGACGCGAGCAGCCTTGAGGAGTTCGAGACCAACCTGGCCAACATGGTGAAACCATGTCTCTACCAAAAATACAAATATTAGCCAGGTGTGGTGGTGCATGCCTGTAATCTCAGCTACTCAGGAGGCTGGGGCAAGAGAATCACTTGAACCAGAGGTGGAGGTTGCAGTGAACTAAGATCGTGCTACTGCACTCCAGCCTGGGCAGCGCGGTGAATGAGACTCGGTCTCAAATAAAAAACAACAACAACAACAAAAAACCACACAAAAACAGTGTCTGGCACATAGTAAGTCTCCAATAAAGATTAGTGAATGAGGGCCAGGTATGGTGGCTCATGCCTATAATCCCAGCACCTTGGGAGGCCAAGGCAGATGGATCACCTGAGGTCAGGAGTTCCCCCATATCTACTAAAAACACAAAATTAGCCAGGCATGGTGGTGAGTGACTGTAATCCCAGCTACTGGGGAGGCTGAGGCAGGATCACTTGAACCTGGGAGGCGGAGGTTGCGGTGAGCCAATATTGTGCCATTGCACTCTAGCCTGGGCAACAAGAGTGAAACTTCGTCTCAAAAAAAAAGGATTAGTGAATGAATGTCCACATCTTTGATGGTCTTGCCTTTACCTGAAAGTCTCCATCCCTTGGGGCTTGCCTCTTTCCCCAGTACTCTTGACCCTGCCCCAGGTGATATGACCTATTGCCCAGTGTCTGATCAGAGGATGAGAGCGTTTTGACCTCCATGTGTCCTCACCAAATTGCCAGCATGTGTGAAATACTAAATTCCAGCTGTTTTTGTTTTTGTAGGGCAAGAGAGTTAAAGAGGAAGGAGTAGGAAGAGGGGAGATGATGAGAGGAGCAACGGTCAGAGTGGAGAGGGTAGGGAGAGAATACAGTCACAGATTTCCCCACCCTATCCACTTTCTAAGCAGCTCAGAGCAGTGGCACAGCCGTGAGTGAGGGCTGTGCACCACATATCCCGAGCTGTGTGCCACGTGGCAGAAGCTGTCCTGTTGAGTCATGGGACTACTGCTACACTGCTCTGTAGGGTTTGGTGTGTAGAGTATTTTTGGTTTTTACAGTCCGGCTCTCTGTGTAATGACTTCCTTCCCGTGGCCTTGTTCATCGAGGTGTCCCTGAGTGACTAGCTGAGTCACAACATTCCTTGCAGCTTAAAACATTGACCCGAGGCAGTTTCTCCATGTAGCTGAGAACTTAGAAGGCTGCCAGGGAGTGCCTAGGGAAGACGGTCTCGTACTCCTGTCTCTAACCGGCACCCCCTCCCCGAAAAACATTTAAAAAACAAGTAAAAATAGAGAAGAAATTCCATCTGTTAAGTCACTAGAAAATGGCCTCAGCCCTGCCGCAGCCTGAAGCATAATTTGTAAGTGACCATGAAGTCAGTTTCAAATTGGAGCACCAGGAATCAACGTCCATCCCCTCAGTGTTATTGCAACACAAAGGGTCAGAAACCCATGTAAAGAGATTGGGCCGGTGGAAATATAAACTTACTCAGCCCTTCTGTAAAATAAGCCAGTAGGTCTTAGTAAAACTAAGTATGCATAGGGCTCAGTACTATAGCAGTCTCACTCCTGGAAATACATTTTGAAGAAAGTTTGCTCAGATCCACAAGAAGATAATCAGGAGGTTATTTGTTACAGTGTTGTTAATGGCATACGGGAACTAGAGGCAAAGGAACCAGGGGATGAGTTAGTAAAATGTTGTGGATGCATACCTTGGAATTCTACTTGGAATAGACATACAACAGCATGGATGGAATTTATAGTGTTAAGTGGGAGAAAACGGTAAAAGATTTAAAACACAAGGCGAGGCTCGGTGGCTCATGCCTGTAATCTCACAACTTTGGGAGGTCAAGGAGGGAGGGTTACTTGAGGCCAGGATTTTGAGATCAATCTGGGCAACAAAGCAAGAGCCTGTGTGTACAAAAAAAAATTATTTTAATTAGCTGGGTATGGTGATGTGTGCCTGTAGTCCTAGCTACTCTGGTGGCTGAGTAAGGAGGATTGCTTGAGCCCAGGAGTGGGAAGCTGCAGTGAGCTATGACCACAATACTGTACTCCAGTCTGGGCAGAGGAGTGAGACCCTGTCTCCAAAAAAAAAAAAGAGATTTAAAACATAGTCTTTTTTTAGTTTTACTGAGGTATAATTGATGTACAGTGAAACACAAAACTTAAGTATACACTTTGAGTTTTGATGTAAGAGTGAAATGATCACCACAATCAAGATAATAAATCTATCTGTCACCCCCCCAATTATGAAGTTTCCATCATCTCCCAAATTATGAAGTAGGTCTATGTGTATTAAAATATGTTTAACAGATGTTTAGCAGCTACTGTTAAATTTGAAAAAGGTAAGCACTATGTATAATACCATATTTATAATAAAAAGTAATGCTTAGATACCCTGAAAAAATCTGGGGGAACATACACCAAACTTAATTATGTTTATTGTTGAGAATCTTTCCAGAGCCACATGGCCTTATTTGCTAATGTGCATTGTACCTCAGGAATTGCTTGTTGTCCCATATTGTGGCCTCCAGTGCCTGATGAAAGTTTAGCATGCTATAAATGGGTCATTACGACCCCCTAACTTTCAGTGACTTTATTAAAATAACTCTGTAGTTGGGCACGGTGGCTCACAACTATAATCCTAACACTTTGAGAGGCTGAAGCAGGCAGATCACTTGAGCCAGGAGTTCAAGACCAGCCTGGGCAACATAGTGAAACGCTGTCTCTACAAAAGAATATACAAAAATTAGTTGGGCATGGTGGTGCATTCCTGTAGTCTCAGCTACTTGGGAGGATCACTTGAATCCAGGAGGTTGAGGCTGCAGTGAGCCGTGATAGCGACAGCACACTCCAGCCTGGGTGACAGTGAGACCCTGTCTCAAAAAACAAACAAACAAACAAACAAAACCACTGAGGTCATCACAATGGATTTCTAACCGAAGGATGGCCTGACACTAATAATGTTCTCCATTCCCACAAGAGAGAGCTGTCAGTCACTTCCTTGAGCTCCCTCACCTCCAAGGCCAATTTCTCTCCTCATCCCTTCACACAGGAGATATTCCAGTAGGGGGTTGGTTTTCTATGCCTGGGTACAAAACGGTGATTCCCTGACTACTTACAATGAAATCTGTCTTTATTTCCTCTCTTCCTGTGTCTCTTTAGTAGAGTAGTAGTGAAGGATTGTTGGGGAGGGAACATGTTTGGTTTTGCGTGGCTACAGGTTTTATAGAAAGGCAGTCTTAAGATGTGTGTCTGACTTCTTTGACTTCACACTCGTTATCAGATTTGTCCATGGTATTATGCACAGCTGTAGTTCATTCATGTTCAGTGCTGTATATAGTACTCTACTGAGTGAATATACCACAGTTTATTCCTCCTGCTACTGATGGGCATTTGGGTTGTTTCCAGCTTGGGGCTCTTATAAATAATACTGCTGTGAACATTCTTGTACACATCTACTGCTATATCTAGGCACACATTTCTCATGGGTATGTATTTTGGGGCAAAATTTCTGGATTATGAACTATGCCTATGCTTAACTTACAAAAATAATGCCAAACTGTTTTCCAAAATGCTCATACAAGTGCCCTCCCTTCAGCAATGTATAAGAGCTTCCCTTATACATTCACCAGTGGTCTCGCCAAAAGTTGGTACTGTCAGATTTGGAATGTTTAGCCACCTGGGTCTGTAGTAGTTGTTCACTGTAGTTAATTTCCTTCATTAATGAGGCTAAGCACTTGCTACATGTTTATTGGCTATTTGCATATGTATGTGTGTGTGTGTGTGTGTGTGTGTGTGTGTGTGTAGCCTGGTTTTGCCCATTTTCCTATTGGTCTGTCTTTTCATTATTTATAGTAATTTTTTGTATATTTTGGATGTAAAACTTTTGTTATGTGCATTGCAACTCTTTGTTTTCTGTGGGTTGCTTCTTTACTCTCTTAGTGATGTGTCTTGTTAAACAGTTCTTAATTGTAAAAAAAAAAAAAAAAAAAGTGTAATTTGTTAGTCTTTCCTATGGCTAGTGCTCTTTCTGTCCTGCTTAAGAAAACTTTTTCTACCTTGAGGTTATGAAGATATTATTGTATGTTATCTTCTAAAGCTTTATTGTTTTACCCTTCATGTTTATGTCCATATCCAACAAAAATTGGTTTGGTTGTTCATTGAATAAGTGAAGTTAAGTTGGAGCAGTGTATCACATATACACACCCATTCATTCAAGACATATTTATTGAGTATCTTCTGTATGTCGGACCACATTTATAGTTTTATTTTGTGGATTTAGGTCCATAATCCATCAGAAATTGTTTTTTGAGTATGGCGTGAGATAGGGTTTCAATATCACTTTTCCCAGATGGATATTGAATTGCCTCAATGACATTTATTCAAAAGGTCTTTTCCCCCCATATTGTTTGACAATGTTGTCTTTATCACTAATCTGTTTTGGGGCTCTTTCTTCTGTTGGTTTTTGTCTACACTTGTGCCAATACTGTCTTAATTATTAGAGCTTTGTTATAAATCTCATTAGCCAGTACAGCAAGTCCTCCTACCTTTACTTCAATAGTACCCTGGCTGCATTTGTTTGGCCTCTGGTTTCATACAAATCTTATATTAGAGTTACTTTGTCAGGTTCCATGTAAAAATCAACTGGAATCATTTTGATTGGAGAGAATGATAGCGTCACAATATTGAGATCAATTGAGAGATCAATTAAAGAATAGATTGAGTCTTCTGATCAGTGAACATGGTATAGCTCTCCATTTTTAATTTATTCATTATATCTATGACGATGTTTATGGTTTCCTTCATAGAGATCTTACATGTTTTCTGTTGGAACCACTTATGGTTACCTGATTTTTCTTTGTTATTTCAAAAAATATCTTTATAAAACCTTTTTCTGATCTGGAATATAGAAATAAGGTTGATTTTGTTATATTGATTTTGGTATCAAGTAATCTTGTTAAACTAATTCTAATTTTTATCTAGGTTCTTTTGCCTTTTACCTACATATGCAGTAATATCTACAAATAACAGTTGCTTTCCTTTCCAATTCTTTATGCTGTTTTATTCATTTTTTAAATTTTGCTGTACCAGTCCAGAGCTCCAGTACAAAGTGGAATAGAAAATGGTAATAGTGAACATCCTTGTCTCATTCTCAGTCTCAATATTTTTAATACTTCACAGTTGCATATAGTGTTGACCATAGTTTTGGGGTATTTACCTTTACCTTTTTTCATGAATGGATATTGAATTTGATCAAATGCCATATTTGTATCTACTAAGATTTTTTTTCTTTTAGTTGATATGATGAGTTATTTTTTGGGTAACTTTAATGCTTGCTTTCCTGGAATAAATGCAATGTGGGACTTGGTTTATTTTTAATTTTTACATATATATTCATGAATAACACAGACCTCTAATTTTTCTGTTTCATGTTGTCCTTGTCAGTTGCTTCACATTTGTTTTTTTTTTTTTTTTTTTTTTTAGACGGAGTTTCGCTCTTGTTACCCAGGCTGGAGTGCAATGGCACGATCTCGGCTCACCGCAACCTCCGCCTCCTGGGTTCAGGCAATTCTCCTGCCTCAGCCTCCTAAGTAGCTGGGATTACAGGCATGCACCACCACGCCCAGCTAGTTTTTTGTATTTTTAGTAGAGACGGGGTTTCACCATGTTGACCAGGATGGTCTCGATCTTTCGACCTCGTGATCCACCCGCCTCGGCCTCCCAAAGTGCTGGGATTACAGGCTTGAGCCACCGCGCCCGGCCAGCATTTGTTATTATTACTTTTTGTTTTTAAATTTCAAGTTTTGATTTTTAAATGTTAAGCCAATTTTTATTTCTGGGATAAGCCCTACCTGGTTAGAATTTGTTATTATTTTCTATGTATTGCTGGATTTAATTTGATAATGTTTTCTTCAGGATTTGTTGCATTTATGATCATGAGAGATACCAGTCTGTGATTTTTTTTCTTGTCATGTTCTTGTGAGGTTTTGGTATATCAAGACGATGTTGACCTTGTAAAATGAGCACGGAAGTGTTTTTTCTTTATTTTCTGAGACAATTTGTATGAAAAAGGTATCACTTAACTATTTGCTACAATAGTTCCATTTTACCTTTTTGACCCATATTTCCTTAAGGGATGTCTCTTATAAATATCAAATAGTTTTTTTTGTTTTGTTTTGTTTGAGACAGGGTCTTGCTATATCCATCCAGGCTGTAGTGCAGTAGCATAATCTTGGCTTACTGCAACCTCCATCTCCTGGGCTCAAGTGATCCTCCCACTTCAGCCTTACAAGTAGCTGAGACTGCAGGTGCATACCACCTAATTTTCATTTTTTTTTTTTTGGTAGAGACAGGTTTCACCATGTTGTCCAGGCTGGTCTTGAACTCCTGGGCTCAAGCAATCCACCTGCCTCAGCCTCCCAAAGTGCTAGGATTATAGGAGTGAGCTACCATGCCTGGCCAGCATCAAATAGTTGAGACTTGTTTGTTTAAATTCAGTTTGTCACTTTTCCCCTTTTATTAGAACATTTAGTCCATTCATATTTAATATAATTAAAGATATGATTTCAAACCATTTAAGTCTATAAACTGGCTATTTTAAATTCTATTTGTCCTACCTGGTTTTGTTTTGTTTTGTTTTTGTCCTTCTTCTGGACTAGCCAAGTATTTTTATTATTATTCCATTTTTATTATCTCCATTTGATTTTTTTAAAAATTGTGGTAAAATCTACATAACAAATTTACCATATTAACTTTTTTTTTTTTTTTTTTTTTTTTTTGAGATGGAGTTTCGCTCTTGTTACCCAGGCTGGAGTGCAATGGCGCGATCTCGGCTCACTGCAACCTCCGCCTCCTGGGTTCAGGCAATTCTCCTGCCTCAGCCTCCTGAGTAGCTGGGATTACAGGCATGCGCCACCACGCCCAGCTAGTTTTTTGTATTTTTAGTAGAGACAGGGTTTCACCATGTTGACCAGGATGGTCTCGATCTCTTGACCTCGTGATCCACCCGCCTCAGCCTCCCAAAGTGCTGGGATTACAGGCTTGAGCCACCGCGCCCGGCTAACTTTTTTTTTTTTTTAGATGGAACTCTGTTGCCCAGGCTGGAGTGCAGTGGTACAATCTTGGCTCACTGCAATCTCTGCCTCCTTGGTTCAAGGGATTCTCGTGCCTCCTGAGTAGCTGGGATTACAAGCTTGTACCACCATGCCCAGTTAATTTTTGTATTTTTTGTAGAGACAGGGTTTCACCATGTTGGCCAGGGTGATCTCCAACTCCTGACTTCAAGTGATCGGCCCACCTCGGCCTCCCAAAGTGCTGGGATTACAGGCATGAGCCACTGTGCCTGGCCGGATATTAACCATTTTTAAGTGAACAGTTCACTAGTGTTAACTTCAGTCACATGAAATTAACATGAAGTTAGTATGTTGTATATATTCATTGCACAACAGTGCAACCAATCTCCAGAACTCTTTTCATCTTGCAAAACCAAAACTCTATACCAAATAAAACAGTAACTTCCAATTCTCCCTTCCCCCCAGCCCCTGGCAACCACCATTTTACTTTCTATCTCTATGAATTTGACTATACTAGGAATTTTATATAAATGGAATCCTACAATATTTGCTTTTTTATAACTGGTTTACGTAACCAGTTAGAAAAATGTCCCTGAGTTTCATTTATGTTGTAGCATGTTAGAATTTTATTCCTTCTAAAGGTTAAATAATCTTTCATATGTATATACCATATTTTTCCCATTTATCTGTCAGTAGATGCTTGGGTTGTTTTTACCTTTTGGTTATTGTGAATAATGCTACTATAAACGTGGGGGTACAAATATCTCATCGAGACTTAGTTTGGACCTGGGAGCGATGTACTGTGAATCATATGCCACATAATGACGTTCTGCATATACAATGGTACAACATTGTATGTGCAGTCAACGATGAACTGCATATACAATGGTGGTCCCATAAGATTGTAATGGAGCCTAAAAACTGTCACCTAGTAGCCTTAAAGCCAACATAACATCAGAGTGCAACACATTAGTTACGTGTTTGTGGTGCTGCTGATGTATAGAAACCTAGGTTGACAGTTGTAGAAAAGTACAGCATATACAATTATGTACCGTACACGATACAGGTAATAAATACAAATAACTTGATACTGATAATGAATGACTGTTACTGGTTCAGGTATTTACTATACTTTTCATCATTATTTTAGAGTGTACTTAAATAACTGTAAAATAGTCTCAGGCAGTTCCTCCAGGAGGGATTTCAGAAGAAGGCATTTTTATCATAGGAGTTGACAGCTCCGGGCATATTATCACTTATGAAGACCTTCTAGTGGGATGAGATATGGAGGTAGAAGACAGTAATATTGATGATCCTGATCCTGTGTAGGCCAAGGGTAATGTTTTCTTTCCAAACAGTTTAAAAAGTTAAAAAAATTTAATAGAAGAAAGCTTATAGTTGGCAGGTGGATCATTTGAGGTCTGGAATTTGAGACATGGTGAATGAAACCCTGTCTCTACTAAAAATACAAAAATTAACCAGGCATGGTGGCACACACCTATAATCCCAGCTACTTGGGAGGCTGAGGCAGGATAATCATTTGAACCCAGGAGGTGGATGTTACAGTGAGCTAAAAGTGCTCCACTCCACTCCAGTCTAGGCATTGGAATGAGACCCCGTTTTTTTTTTTTTTTTTTTTTTAAATAGAATAAGAAAAGAAAAAAGCTTATAGAATAAAAATATGAAGAAAGAAAATGTACAACTCTACAGTGGGATTGTGTTTTAAGCTCACTGTTATTGTCCCAGCTACTTGGGGAGCTGAGATGAGAGGATTGCTTGAGCCTGGGAGGTCAAGGCTGCAGTGAACCGAGATTGTACCACTGTACTCCAGCCCAGGTGATAGAGCGAGACCCTATCTCAAGAAAAAAAACAAAAACAAAGTGTTACTACAAAACAGTCAAAAAGTTAAAAATATTTAGAAGTTTATAAGCTAAAAAAATTAGGCTAAGGTTAATTATTGAAGAAAAAATTTTTTTACATGTTATTTTTTATTTTCCTTTTTTTTTTTTTTTTTTTTTTTGAGACAGACGCTTCATCTAGGGACAGGCTAGTGTGCAGTGACATGACGGTAGCTCACAGTAGCCTCAAACTCCTGGGCTCAAGTGATTCTCCTGCCTTAGCCTCCTGAATAACTGAGGCATGTGCCACCACACCCAGCTAATTTTTACCTTTTCTGTAGAGAAGGGGTCTCACTATATTGCCCAGTTTGTCTCAAACTTCTGTCCTCAAGCAGTCCTCCCACCATGGCCCCTCAAAGTGTTAGGGTTACAAGTATGAGGCACTGTGCCTAGCCAAATAAAAACATTTAAAAAATAAATTTAGCATATATATGGCTGAGCAAAGTGGTTAACACCTGTAATTCCAGCACTTATGGGAGGCCAAGGCAAACAGATCACTTGAGGACAGGAGTCTGAGACCAGCCTGGCCAACATAGCAAGACCCTGTCTCTATTATAAATATAAAAAATTAGCTGGGTATGGTGGTGCACACCTGTAATCTCAGCTCCTAGGGAGACTGAGGCATGAGAATCACTTGAACCCAGGAGGCAGAAGTTGCAGTGAGCTGAGATGGCACCATTGTACTCCAGCCTTAGCAACAGAGCAAGACTCTGTCTCAATAAAAAAAAGTACAGTGTGTATACAGTCTACAGTGGCATGCAGTAATATACTAGGTCTGCACATTGACTCACAACTCCCTCACTGACTCACCCAGAGCAACTTCCAGTCCTGCAAGCTCCATTCATGGTAAGTGCCCTATACAGGTGTACCATTTATACCCTACTTTTACTGTATCTTTTCTATGTTTAGTTATGTTTAGATACACAGATATATACCGCTGTGTTATGATTGCCTACAGTATTCAGTAGTGTAACATGCTGTACAGGTTTGTAACTTAGGAGCAATGGGTTATACCATATAGCCTAAGCATATGGTAGGCTTTACCATCTAAGTTGTGTAAGTACACTGCATGATGTTTGCACGACGCAGTCACCTAATGATTCATTTCTCAGAACATATCCCTTTCATTAAGCAATGTGTGACTGTACTTATAGTCACATTTTATTGACCAAAGAAAGTCATATGGCTGTTCACAAATCCAAGCTATTGTAAGGAAGTACAATGCTATCATGTGCCTATAGAGGTCTTATGGAGAGCGTCCCAGTTTTTGTCCACGTTTTTGTTGAGAAAAAATCATCTTTCAGGCTGGGCACAGTGGCTCATGTACGTAATCCCAGCACTTTGGGAGGCCAAGGCGGGTGGATTGCCTGAGGTCAGGAGTTTGAGACTAGCCTGGCCAACATGGCGAAACTCTGTCTCTACTAAAAATACAAAAGTTAGCCAGGCTTGGTGGTGTATACCTTTAATCCCCGCTACTTTGAGATGTTGAGGCAGGAGAATTGCTTGAACCCGAAATGTGGAGGTTGCAGTGAGCTGAGATCGCACCATTGCACTCTAGCCTGGGTGTTAGAGCAAGATACCATGTCAAAACAAACAAACAAAAAAACCAACTTTGTTTTGATTGCCACTTAAAAAAGTCCTCCGTACTATGCAGAAATCAAGAACTCAATAACTGTTTCCTCTGTCACTACTAAATGCTTCCCAGGGGTTTTGCCACTATGTGGAACCAGCAGTTTTGTGGGGGACTTCTTTCAAGGTATCTCCTCAGCTGGCAATAATTTCCCTTTTCCTGGTAATTGACCATTCCTTGATCCATGGAGGTAGATTCCTGGTGAACTTCATGCCTGTAAGCTGGCCATAACTGTTCTGGAGGAAGAGAACAGTCCTTCACAAGTTGGGTCAGTTAGAAGCTTTTCTACATGATTTTGTAATTGGAATGATTAGGGAGTTTTAGTCTCTGGGTAGTTGGAATTGTATCACATACTTGGGGGAGATTAGTAGACACATTTCCCATTGTATTATTAATACCTGGAGGCAGAGAAAACAAATTTTCTGGAGTTATACTGGCTCCACTTGCTCTGTTTCCAGCCCATCCAAAAGTCCAGCCGGTTTCTTTCCCTTGGCCTCTGAGAGATCCACCCCATCCAAAACCTAAAGTCCACTTTTATTTTTCTTAAATTGGTCTAATGGGTTTCTGGTGCTTGCAGCCAGCAACCTTTTATCTGATAGTTCTTTGCCTTTGGACCCTGGCACAAAAAGTTGACAGGTGTAGCCCATTCTAGCAAAATAGAGGTCAGGTTGTAACTATATTGCATTAACTAGACTTCTAGCAGTTTCCTTCCTTCTTGAGAAAGCTCATCAGAATGTAAGTACTTGTGACATTATTATAGGGATCACCTGAAATCTGCTTTTCTTTCTTTCTTTCTTTTTTTTTTTTTTTAAGGGAAAGTAATTTGCCTCAGGGGGTAAACATCATTTGTGACACACCTCCCAATACTGGTATTAAATGCATGCTGTTTCTTCTGCCTGGAATCTCTGTCTCAACAACTTTTCAGATGCAGCCCCAAAGTCACTTCTGGGTAGCCTTCCCACACACTCCTGTATACTGTTAATTCTGCCATTCTCTGTGCTTCCCAAAGGAGTTGGCACATCCATCTTTGTTACATATTTTCTTCCAGAATTGTTATTTTTTTGAGATGGAGTTTTACTGTTGTTGTCCAGGCTGGAGTGCAACAGCACAATCTCAGCTCACTGCAACCTCTGCCTCCTAGGTTCTTTCTTTTTTTTTTGAGACGGAGTCTTGCTCTGTGGCCAGGCACCAGGCTGGAATGATGCAGTGGCACGACCTTGACTCACTGCAACTTTCGCCTCCCAGGTTTAAGCAATTCTCCTGCCTCAGCCTCCCGAGTAGCTGGGACTATAGGTGTGAGCCACCATGCCCAGCTAATTTTTGTATTTTAGTAGAGATGGGGTTTCACTATGTTGGCCAGGATGGTCTTAATCTCTTGACCTCGTGATCCGCCCACCTCGGCTTCCCAAAGTGCTGGGATTACAGGTGTAAGCCATTGCACCCGGCCTTCCAGGTTCAAGTGATTATTCTGCCTCAGCCTTCCAACTAGCTGGGATTACAGGTGTGCATCGCCACACCCAGCTAATTTTTGTATTTTGAGAAGAGATGGGGTTTCACCATGCTGGTCAGGCTTGTCTCGAACTCCTGACCTCAGGTGATCCACCTGCCTTAGCCTCCCAAAGTGCTGGGATTACAGCCTCCCAAAGTGCTGGGATTTCCTTTAACAAGAAAGGAAACTTTAAAAAAGAACTTTTCTACTTCCCACAGAAGCCTTTGAAATAAAAACATGTTGGAAATAAAAAAAGTAGGCGGGCATGGTGGCATGCACCTGTAGTACTAGCTGCCTGGGAAGCTGAGGTGGGAGGATCGCTTGAGCCTGGGCGGTTGAGGCTGCAGTGAGCTGTGATGGCGCCATTGCACTCTAGCGTGGGAGACGGAGTGAGACCTGCCCACTCTCCCCCACCCACTCCATTTTTTTTTTTTCTTTTACTCTGAGATGGGAAACCGCTGGGGGCTTTTGAGCTTAGGTTTCAACAGGATCCCTCTGGCTGCTGTGTTGAGAGAAGCCTCTATGAGAGCAGAGTGGAATCAGGGAGAACAGGTAGGAGGCTACTACAATATTCTAGGAAAGAGAAAAAGATATTTTAAAGGTAGAGCCGACAGGCTTTTCTAATGGATTGCATGTGGCATATGATAGGGAGAGAGGAGTCCAAGATGACTCCAATGGTTTGGCTGGAGTCACCAGAAGGATGGAGTTGACATGAACTGAGGTGGGGAAGGTTGTGAAAGGAGCATGCTAAGGTGCAAGTATGGGTGGTTGACTATGGACTTGTTAACTTGGACACATCGCTCACACTTGTGTGTATGCTCCCTGGTTTTTGGTATCTGAAGGTTCTAAAGTTACTTGAAGTTAAAGTCAGCCTTATTTATTAAAAGCACTGTGAAGAAACCTTCAAATGTGCTGTCATTTAACCCTTTTAATATTCCTATTGGTTTACTCATATTTCATTGCCCTTTTACAGATGAGAGACTAACATGTTCAAAGTCACTCAGACAATTATTAACCTGCCAGATTAATGCAGCTCTGGGATTCCCACCAGGTGTGTCAGACTGTAGAGCTCCTGCTGTTCACTAACCACCGGATTCTAAAGATTGGAGCCACTTTCTGAGCCTATTTGCTGCACACTTGGTTCTATAACTAAAAAGGTGCCTGGTACATGTGACAGGAATTCAGGAAAGAGTCCAACCCCATCCCATGCGTTACAGGTTACACAATAGCTATGAAGAAAGGACGGTATTAGTGGACTCGAGGAGGCCGACTGATGCTTGAAAGCTCAGGTACTTGTAGATTCAGTGTTAAAGCAGCGATCAGGAGTTAGGGTGTTTTTTTTTGTTATTATTTTTAAGAAACCAGAAGACATTAAAAACTGCAGCGAAGCCTTGGGGGGATAAAAGACCACTCCCAGGCAACGCTTGTTGGGAAACACTGGAATTGGGGGTAGTAGGGGCAGACAGGAGCCAGAACTCCTGCAAGCCTACATACGCATCCTTTTGGAAGTGTAACCTGGTGTGACCTTCCTTAAGTGGTCCTCTGGAAAGACCAGGATATGGAGTACAAAAGCCAGGAACCTCTGGGACCGCAGCATCCGCCCCCAGCCCCTCCTGCCCGGTTTTCTTCAGCCTCTACAGGGTGAAGAGCTGGTAGGCTGCCCGCGCATGCGCCCGGGGCAAGGTCCGCTCCTCGCGACGTCAGGGGGCTCGCGCCCGCTCGAAAGCCCCGCCCTGCGGCTGCCAGAGGCGACCTGGGCGGGGGGCCCCGGGCCACGCCCCCAGCCGAGCCGAGCAAGGCCGAGCAGAGCCGAGTAGAGCCGAGCAGAGCCGAGCACCTCCGAAAGCCGCCGAGCCGAGCCGAGCAGCCCGGAGTCGGTTGGTGCAGCTGCGTCCCCGCCGCTCAGCAGTCCGCGGCTCCGGCGTCGCCGCCGCCGCCGCCTCTGCGGGGCCTGCGCCGGCCGCCTGCCCGGCCGCCCGGCCGCGGGGAGGGAGGCCCGCAGCGCGGGAAGAGCGGCCCAGTCGCGGGCGCAGCCACCGCCGCCGCTGCCAGGTGAGCGCCCGCCACGGCCAGCCGGCCCCGCGTGCCCCCGCGGCTGTCAGTCCCCGATGTCTATCTGTCTCTCTGCCTGTCAGCCCTGTGTCTCCGCGAGCTCCTTCCCGCCACGCCTGGCCCGCGGCCGGCCCGCAGTCTCCGTCAGCCCCCTCCCGCCGGCTGCCACTGGTCTTTCTGTCAGCCGCCAGCACCCCCATGCTGGCAGGCTCCGCCCCTTCCCCCCGGAGCCCCGCCTTCCGCCATCTGTCATCACCCCCCAGGCTCCAGGCGCTGGCGTCCAGGGGTCCTGGGGGTCAGGGTGGCCCCGCGTGCTACCTTCGCGAAAGGCGCCGAAGAGGGTGGTGGAGGGGAAGCGGGGGCGTTCGCGTAGGCCCGCCTGGCCGTGTGAGAGTGCGCGCCCGAGTGTGCGCCCCGCGTGTGCGCCCGACAGCCGCCTGCGTCCACGCCCGCGGGCCCTTGCACGCTGCTGGGATGTGGCAGCCCGTGCCCCCAGGGTAAAGAGCGTCAGCTCGACCGTGGAAGGCGGCAGACCCGGGACTCGAACGCGTATGCGGAGTACCGTAGCATCCTGAATCTTGGGACCCTTGTTTGCCCATGCGCAAACACCACACGTCGGCCCCAGGTGCCCGGATTCCCTGAGTGGCCTGTGAGTGGAGTTTGGGGCTTGTTAAGCCTTCCCAGTGTGGGACTGTGATTCAGGGAAGCCTGTTGGAAGTGACTGAGGAGTGGATGGGATGTGGGACTTAGGTGGGAAGTGTTGGAGAGCTTGAGTCATTTTAAGTTGCATGGTTTGCATTTCTGAGCAGTGATTGCCCTGGGCTTGTGCCCTGCAAGAAATTTATGACTTGGGGTGGGGGTAGTGACGTGGGAAGGAATACTCCTTTCTGTTTTTATCTATGTGAACACATAGTATATATTTATCTAGATATCCTAACTGTTGATTCATGAGACATCCACACAGGCTTAATTTAAGGATTACAGTAGTTTCCATTTATATACATTTTTTGTGTTGTTATCTTGATGTTCTTTTATTTGTGGTAACTTAGTATTGCAATATTTCAAAACTAAGAGAAAATGTGTCCTAAAACAATTGGTATTTTGCCGGATAATTCCGAACCACAGAGAAGGAGCCAAAAACGCACTTCATTAGCTGGAACAACTTATTCGAGCTTAATTTGTTTCTAAGAGACATACAGTGGAAAAATCCAGAAGAGCAAAATAGTAATCAAAGAGACTTAGAAAATGAATGAAAAGGGCCCTTCTGTTGCTGCTTTGGAAAGATGATATCAAAGTTGCTGTAGAGGACAGAGCCACTGTGTAATGATCAACATATTAACCAAGTTGGTTTTGTGACCTTGATACATTGAGCGGGGCTTGATTTGTGCAGTGGTTCATGACAGGCAAACATTGCATGGGAAGTGTGGTAATTTTTGGAAAAAAATGTTCCCCATGTTGTTTTGGTTTTTGGTTTTGAGTTTTTTTTTTTTTTTTTTTTTCACGTTGAAGATTTCAGACTAGGGAAGTCTCATGGTGGAGTGCTTTTTTCTTTTTAAAGATAACATTAAAAAATTACCAAAGTAATTTATGCTTAAGGCAGAAAACTTGAAAAACAAAAGCATTGCAAAAAACCCCATAATCCCACAAACCATAGTAAACCACAATTTGGTATTATGCCTTTTAGCCTTGTTCCCACGTAGACTTTTTTTCTTACAAAAATGCTGTCATACTATACAACTTTTATTCTGTGCTTTTTTTCTTTCACTTATAACTAGATTGTGAGAGATATATCTTGGCTTTATGAGTAGGAACTTGTGTTTCTCTTTGCAATCCTTTAAAAAAAGTCACATCATGTTAGCCCTCTGCTTAGAGCCCTCCAGTAGCTTCTCATCTTAAAGTAAAATGTGAAGGCCTTGCTGTCCCCTCCCAGGCTAACCCTCTTCCCTAACAACTGTCTTCACTTCGAGCCTTGCCAGACAGATCTCTTTGCTGTTCCTTAAAAACATCAAGCTCATGCCTTTAATCCCAGCACTTTGGGAGGCCAAGGTGGGTGGATCACGAGGTCAAGAGTTCGAGACCAGCCTGGTCAGCATGGTGAAACCCCTTCTCTACTAAAAATCCAAAAAAAAAAAAAAAAAAAAGCCGGGCATGGTGGCATGTGCCTAATCCCTGCTACTCGGGAGGCTGAGGCAGGAGAATTGCTTGAACGTGGGAGGCGGAGGTTGCAGTGAACTGAGATTGCACCACTGTAGTCCAGCTTGGGTGACAGAGCGAGACTCTATCTCAAAAAAAAGTCAAGCATACTCCAGCCTCGCTGCTTTTGCATTTGCTGTTCCCTCTGCCTGGAACTCTGGTCCCTGGATGTTAACGTGGTTGACTCCCTTATTTCTTCAGGTCTCTGCTCAAAAGTTAGGTTGTCTGGCTTTACTTGACTACACTATCAAGTACATCCAATTTCCCTGTTGTCCTTATCCTGCCTTTCTTATCACCACTTGGTAATACATATTTATTTGTTGGTTTATTGTCTCTCTCCCTCATTAATCCAGAAGCGTGAGACTTTTTTTTTCCACTGATGTATCCTCAGGGCTCAGAACTGCACCTGGCCCATTGTGGGTACTTAATATTTGTTGAATGAATGAAGAAAACAATGAATGCTCATAATCCATCTATTCATGTGACCTTGCTGGTAGCCTTCTAGGCTTTTAGGTAGCTATATCATGAGGTAAAATAACAGTATCTTAAAAGTCAGGATATTCCTTTCTCTTCTACATCTGAGAAGAAGAATTTTACAAAGTGAGGCTATGATCTTAAAAATTGATTTAACTTGAACAAATGAGGAAAAGAACATTTTTGTCAAATGTTGCTGGCTGGCTTGCTTATACATTATCCCTGTGTCACATTGGACATTTTTGAGAAGTATAAAGTTTCCCAGTTATGTTTACAGCTGTGATTTCAATTTTGGTAGTTCATAGATCATAGTATAAGCCTCAAGAGCAGGTGTCCCCAAACTTTTTACACAGGGGGCCAGTTCACTGTCCCTCAGACCGTTGGAGGGCTGCCACATACTGTGCTCCTCTCACTGACCACCAATGAAAGAGGTGCCCCTTCCTGAAGTGCGGCGGGGGGCCGGATAAATGGCCTCAGGGGGCCGCATTCGACCTGCAGGCCATAGTTTGGGGACGCCTGCTCAAGAGCATAGTGGGGTTTTTTGTGTGTGTGTGTGTCAGCAGATACCCAGATATATAATAGCTTTAATGTGTTTTCATTTGGGGAATAGCTGTTCATATTTACTTATTATCCTGGCAATTCTGTCCTTTTCATCTTCCTGCTTATCAGTTTTTGCATGGCCTAGCAGGTAAAGTTTTTTTTTAATTAACATTTTAAAATAAATCCTTGACCTTTTGAAATTTTACATCTCTCCTGTGACTCTTGAACTGTTTGAAAATACCAGTTTCATCTTTCAAGATGAAGCATCTGTAGTAAAATGTATAATTGCATTTTAATATATGAGGTTAGAAAACATATTTTGGGACATAATTTTTACAGAGAAGTTGTAATATGAGTGTAAGCTTTTCAAAGGTTTGAATTTCAGGTATATTGCTTTTAATTTTTGTGAGTTTTTAGAAAAAAGAGTTGCTTCTTAAGAAAAAGGAGCTCCTTGAACACAATCCAAGTAGAGACCTTCAAAAACTTGTTTTTCTTATCCTCCAAATATACAAGAACTTGGTGGTGATGGTGGGAAAGGGGGGGATTCTAAGTGAAAATTTTACTTTTTAAAGGCCTAAAAGGATGTGTTAAAAATTTATATTTGTTCCACAGGTATTTATTGAACATGTATTTGAGCCAGTTCTATGTGTTTTTCTGTAGGCTATGTTACCATGTTCAGTTTTAAATTATCAACGTGATTTCTTATTATTTCTTTTCATTTCTGGCTCTGCTGCCTCCCTTCTCTCATCATATTCTCTCTCTAAATGATCTCATCAGTTCCCCGGACCCTAGTACCCACTGGATGCAGATGACTCTGTTATGTCTCCCTGCCCTTTCTCTGGTTCCAGGCTTGCATTTTCAGCTACCACTTTCCTGTTCCAGTGATCTCAAACTTCACATGTTCAGAACTGATCTCTCAGTATCCCTCTCAAGCTTCAAAATTTGCATTCCTCATTCCTGACCCTTCCTTACTCTTCCCTCCAGCCTCTGTCTCAGTGTTAATATTGTCTATTCATTGTTCAGGCCGGACACCTGAAAGTTGTCTGTGATTCTTCTCATTTCCTCACCCCACATCCAACCCATCGGTGTGGTTTTTTTTGGCCTAGCCTCCAGAATATCTCAAACCCTTCTTTTTCTCCATCTTGTTAATTACCCCCCTCCTAGATGGATGATTTCCCTGCCTCCTAGCTGGTCTCCCAGCTTCCACTGTTGCTTTCTTGTAGCACATTTTCCTCACAGCAGCCAGAGTGATCCTACTAAAAAGTAAACCCAAGCATGCCACCCCATTGCTTGGTGGCTTCCACTGCACTTGGACTTAACATCCACACTTACCCTGACTCATGCCCGTTCCAGGCTCCCCTCCTTTCTTGCAGTGGTTGTGAGGTTGAACTTCACCTTCAGTTCCTCAGACATGCCATGTTCTTGTCTTTTTTGTATAGTCGCTTCCCTCCACTTGTCTCATAGAAAGATCTTCCCAAACATCCAGTCTCAGCTAAACCATCTTCCCCTCAGAGGGGCCTTCCCTGTTCACCACTTCTATAGTAGCTTCTTCCCCATTGTCCTCTATCTCAGTACATGTGCATTTATTGCCTGGCACTTCACTAAAATTCATAGCACTTCATTTATATGTTTCCTTCCTTTATTTCCTTCTTCAATGTCTACTCCCCCAATAGACTACAAGATCTAGGAGGGCAGGGACAGCCTTGTCTTGTTTATGCTACAGTCCTGTGCTCTGCCCAGAATCCAGTAGGTGTAGGGCCTCAAAACATTTCGAATAATTATTTAAATAGCTAACTTTTTTGAGAATTCCTATGTAGCAGGTCCACTGCTATGTGTGTTCACACATTATTTCTAAATCTCTGGGAGAGCCCAGTATAGTGATGATGGTAATTACCACTTCTATTTTTTTAGTTGAGAAAATTGAACTTAGAGAATTTAAGTAATGTTTAAAGTTACATAGCTAAGAATATGGTGGAATTAGGATTTTAATCTATGCAGTGTGACTTTAGAACCTTCCCTCTTATTCATTACTGCCTTCTGATATGAATGCAGCAGTGAATGAATATGAAATGTTCTGTAATATTAATCCCTGATGGGTTCTCTTATGTTTCTAAGCATATATGAAAGCATTAAAAATAAGAACACTTGGGTTAGGATGTTATATTCTCCCAAGAAGTTTCTGTTAATAACTGCTATGTCAAAGCATCTAGATTAGTTTGCTTTCAGGCTCTGTGTTTTAATTTTGCTTTTGCCACTTTCTAGCTGTAAGCCTTTGGGAAAATTGCGTGTCTAAGTCTGTTTGTTTTTTTTTTTTTTCCCAAGCTCTAAATGGGGAAAAGTAATAGTTCTTTTTTTTTTTTTTTTTTTTTTTTTTTTTTTTTTTTTTTTTGAGATGGAGTTTCACTCTTGTTACCCAGGCTGGAGTGCAATGGCGCGATCTCGGCTCACCGCAACCTCCGCCTCCTGGGTTCAAGCAATTCTCCTGCCTCAGCCTCCTGAGTAGCTGGGATTACAGGCACGTGCCACCATGCCCAGCTAATTTTTTGTATTTTTAGTAGAGACGGGGTTTCACCATATTGACCAGGTTGGTCTCGATCTCTCGACCTCGTGATCCACCCGCCTCGGCCTCCCAAAGTGCTGGGATTACAGGCTTGAGCCACCACGCCCGGCTGAAAAGTAATAGCTCTTATTGAATCTTTTGAGGAGCAGAATTATACACAAAAAAATTATCAATGTTAGCTATTACTATTATAATGAGAAAAAAAATCCTGAAGAAAAGACCTGAGTAATCGCACCAACAATTTAGAATTTGGGTAAGAGTAAATGACAGACAATAACTAACTTAGTGTTCTTTCACTGACCATGATTTTGAATTTATAAAAATTATCAGAGAATTAACTATTTGGGTTGGGATTTATAATTATTCTATTGATGTATGACAACTTTATGTTTGTTAAATGCTTGTGAAGTAAGCATTTAACAAAACTTTAAAGAAAAAAAACTCTTCCTCATCTTTAGGAGGATTCTTAGGGTAGAGAGATCTTTCAGGAAGCTGGCTATACTATTTCAATTTTTTTTGGCACTAGAAAGATATTCACCAGCATACTGTTTATATCAGTAATGCTTACTACCAGGGAGCTTATTTCAAATAACCAAGTGAGCAGTACACTTAGTTTAGGCATGATGGACTTGGCAGCTCACATGATGGAATATCTGGGCACAGTTATATTTTTTGGTGGAAAGCCTTATGAGCAACTGCCAGTCTGGTGGTGTTTATCATCTCTGTGAAATAGAAGTGAGATCTGCTAAGAATAAATGGGAAGAGGTCAGAGGAAAACAAGATTTGACATACCATTGAAGGGTAATGAACTTGAGACAATGTCCATGATCTCCAGGCAGTATGCAGGGCTCCATTGAGACAGGACCATGAATTGACTGGGGCACTGGTAGCATTCAGCTGCCTGGTTTTAGGAGCAAAGATGGCATATTGTTGCATTGAGCCAGGGTTGGTTTGCTGGGGTGAGTGGCAGAAACACAGTGGAGCAGAGGAACTAGGATATTGGCCAGGGAATGACTATCGTGATAGCTGAGGGTAGCTAGGCTAGATGGGGCGGTGAAAAGGACCAGTGGTGTTGAAGTCAAGGAATGGGTATGTGGAGTGATCGAGTAATAGGAAGATGTGGCTAGAGAGGGACATGTGAGTAGAGATTTCAGAGTTGGAGCAGTTAATTACTGGGATTGTGTTTTGCCACAGATATGTGACTGAAATGAAGTGAACTCAGTGAAGATGGCTGAATTTAAGGACGTTGAGTAACTGAGAGGCTGGAGAGTTGTTTGGGCCATCTATGTGGTCAGAGAAGCCATCAGAAGGATGGTAGGATATTTAGGATGGAGAAAAGGAAGGTGTACTACATCTTTAGCAAATGAGGTGGGGTCAGGGATCCCAGCAATGAGATGTTATGGTTACCCTGCAGGAATATCAAAGAATCAGGGGATTTAGCCTGAGGGAGATGGAAAAGTAGTGACCTGGAAGGTTTATTTGTTGCAAGGTCTCTAGGGAAGGAATCGGCCATGGCCCGGGTTCATTATACTTCTGAAGGAATCCGAATTCAAGAGGGCAGCACTAATGGCATGTCGTCTTGTGTTTCTAAACTTGTTCATTAAAATCATGTTAGGATGTGTCTTAAAAAAAAATACAGATTCTAGGCTGTATCCCAGGCCCAATGAACAACAATCTTTAGGAAGAGGAAACTGAGAATGTGTATTTTTAACACCTTCCTCACTTGGTAATTTTTTATAATTAGGGAAGTTTGGGAAATGCAGCTGTAGTGATTCAGAACATGGTATTTGGAAGCCTACTACCTGGGTCTGAAGGAGGTGGGAGTGGTGGGAGGGAGCCTTAGCCCATGACACTTAAAATTGAGTTTGGCTTTCCAGATACATATGATTTCAGAAACAGTGAACAGGAATGCTCTATCAGAGGCAAACACACTGACAACAGCAGGAAGGGACAGCTGGTAATGGCAGAAACAGAAACACTCTACAAAATAATTCAAAGTATAGCTGTTTGGAGACATTTATTATAGAGAAAAGCATTCCTGTTTGCCTTGTTGGTCTCTGAATATATCAACTGATTATAATTGTTTTTGTGTTCAACAGGAATAGGTTGAATTAGGGTTTAGTTTGTTCAGAAAGGCTGAGAAGGAAGTTATGCAATTTAGAAAGCTTTCTGTCATAAACCAGCATGTTTAGTGCTTTAGGTATTCATAAAATTAACTTATGTGCACAATTCTGTCTCTGAAGATAGTGGATTTAAAAACAAAAGTTTTACTCAACAACAAGCCAAAGTTAAGAACAGTTGTTATCCACAAGGGGTTGCCTATATGATTAGATATTTAATATGATCATACTAGTAGCCCTACTACCCCATTCTCCCTATTTTCCCTGGGAAAATTCTTTCCTTTCCATGACAAGGAGAGGAATAGCTGCAAAAGAATCGCTGCTCAGGAGGGAACTTGGAGTTAGCCATTCTTGGCTGACCAATTAAACTTTCCCTATTGCTATTAAGGAGGTTCTGAATTTCAGTTGCAGTGTTTAGATTACTTAACACTATACCTACCACCTGGTTTATCATACCCAAACACTAAAGCTTTGGGAAAAGAAGGTTGTCAGCACTGTTGAAGTGGTTGCTATGGACCTTGAGCCTAAAACTTGATTTGCTCTATCATGTGTTCCATTTCTTTTTTTTTTTTTTTTTTTTTTGAGACGGAGTTTCGCTCTTGTTACCCAGGCTGGAGTGCAATGGCGCGATCTCGGCTCACCGCAACCTCCGCCTCCTGGGTTCAGGCAATTCTCCTGCCTCAGCCTCCTGAGTAGCTGGGATTACAGGCACGTGCCACCATGCCCCGCTAATTTTTTGTATTTTTAGTAGAGACGGGGTTTCACCCTGTTGACCAGGTTGGTCTCGATCTCTCGACCTCGTGATCCACCCGCCTCGGCCTCCCAAAGTGCTGGGATTACAGGCTTGAGCCACCGCGCCCGGCCTCATGTGTTCCATTTCTTATTTCCTCTTGGACTGAGAAGACTGGCTTTCGAACTGGTGAATAGTAGCACCTCAGTTGCAGTCCAGTCAGCTACCACATCCTTCCACTCACTGTCTCCTCTGCTCAGTGAACTGCAGGAGCCAGTCAAATGTACATCATGAGGCCTATAAAATGTGGCTGTGGAGGATTAGCAATGCCAATTCAACCAGAACTTTCAGTTTGCAAGTTGAGATTTGTAAAAGTGATTCAATTTTAAAGAAAAAAAATCATGTTTTTCCATTTTAGAAAAACATTTTCTTCTAAAGCTGAGAAATACTGAACAGACCAATGAGTGTTTTGGTGATAATAATATGTTCTTTAATGTCATACTTTTCCTCCCTTCAGAGCTCAGGAACCCTTGCAGGCTCTGCTGTAGTATGGTGCTCTTTATAATGTTTAAATCATTAAGAGTATTCACCTTGTGAAGTGTTTGTATTCCTGCTGTGAAGTAGGTACCTTGGGGTTGAAAAGAGGGTCCATGGAACTTTTTAAAAAGTTAGTCAAGGTGCATTGAAATCTCTAACCTCAAGCAGACCATGCTATGTGCTGTGAAGGAGGTATGATCAAAATGTTGTAGGATCACAGATGAAAGAGAGGTTATTTCTAGTGGTGGATGGAGGTGGCAAGAAGAGATTGGAAGATGCTTTAAGAGGATATTTGTATTCAGACTGGATCTTGAAGTTTGAGTAAAATTTTGGAACTAGTAAATTACATTTGATATTTTCTGTTTACTAAGGCATCATTTATTTTAGCAAGACTACAACATAGTGCTTAATGAATTAGCCCTCAGTTATCTGAAATCACTCAATTACTTTGGGTACCTTGTTTCTGTAATCAATGCATGACACATTAAGGAATATTTGGTGGAAAAGGGCTTTTATGGAAGCATAGCTGAAAACGATCTTGGGATCATAGTAGATATCTGAAAGAATTGGAAATATAGTGGTATGGCAGTGAATAAAAAACAGAATGATAATAGGATGTGTATGTTTGAATATATGGTTTAAAAGGGAGGGAAATGGAACACTAAATGATGTTAATGAGGTCTTCATAGGAAATAAATAGTCTGCTAGGTTAGCAGGACTTTGAGTACTCACCATCTCATTTCTGAGTATATTTCTCTGGGATGGTTGGCAATGTGGTCAGGAGATCCCTGTGAGGTTGGCCACAGTAAACCAAAGGAGGCTAGCTGCTCCTCATTTTCCCTTGCTCTAGGTGGCTAAGCACAGATGGTTTTACAGAAAGGCTGCAAAGCCATGTCCAGGGTGGCTCTTTCTGCTCTAGACCTCTGCACACTTGGTTCCTGTGCTTGGCCTAACTCAAAGCTATGTCTTCTTGCTACAGAGTGGATTTTCTCTCACTGATGTGTCTACTAGTCCTCACTCCTTGGACAAGCCCATTTCTTGCCATGGTAGGTTAGCTATTGCTGGACCATTGTGCCAGCCTTGCAGGTGGTCATTGTTATGCCTGAAATCTTGCATTCAGTTTTTTCTTACCCATGTTAAGGCTCTTTACCTGACCCCTCCATTCAACTCTTAATTTTCCAGGAAGCTGAAAAACATGCTACTTGCTACCTTTTGTGCTGAAATGGCCCTGGCCCAGAATTCTGATACCCTTGGGAATCAACATATATAGCTTAGACAAGATAGCATTTTCTTTTTGTTTATTCCTGATAATGCCAATACCATTTGAAAAGCCAGGATATTTGGCAATGCCATGTGTCCCATTTTACTGTACAGGTAACTAAAGCCACTTAAGAAAATGATTTCAATAATTCACCAAATAACATACTTGCTGTGTGCTTACTGTGTGTGAGATACTATGCTGGACACCAATGGAGAACAAATCAGATATGGTCTTCCACAGCACTCAGTCTGGTGGACCTATGGCCAGGAAGCCATGAGAGCTTTATGAATGACTGTAGGCCTAGGGGCAGAAAGGCCTGGTGTCTAGTCCCACTTTTGCCTTTTTTTTTTTTTTTTTTTTGAGATGGAGTTTCGCTCTTGTTGCCCAGGCTGGAGTGCAATGGCACGATCTCGGCTCACCGCAACCTCCGCCTCCTGGGTTCAGGCAATTCTCCTGCCTCAGCCTCTTGAGTAGCTGGGATTATAGGCACACGCCACCATGGCCAGCTAATTTTTAGTATTTTTAGTAGAGACGGGGTTTCACCATGTTGACCAGGATGGTCTTGATCTCTTGACCTCGTGATCCACCCGCCTCGGCCTCCCAAAGTGCTGGGATTACAGGCTTGAGCCACCGCGCCCGGCCACTTTTGCCTTTTATTAATTACATGACCTTAAGCATTTGACCGTATTCTCTGTCAAGTGAAATAAAAATCATTTGCCCTGGCTTTTAAGATTCTTATAAGAGTAGATGAGACTACATAAAAAAGAACTTTGCAAAGGTCAAGTTACTATATATGCAAATATAGTTGTGGATAATCAGTTCTGTCTTCTTTAAGGGGAATGACTAATGGAGCATTTTCACTTCTCTGTGGCTTCAGAGAATGCTATCACATTCCCAAATACAATGCTTGGACTGAAGATTTAACATTTCACTAAATCTAATGTGTATTAATAAACAAGGAAACTAGCTACTTAGGTGGTGCCGAGGGCTAGTTATCTCTAAAAAGTCATAGATTTAATATATATTAGCTTTATTTCAGAAAACAGTGCTTCTGGATGTTTACTATATAACCAGAAATTTATTATTACAACAATAGATGTATAATTCTAATAATACAATGCATACCATGATATTATAGTACAAAAATTAATCAGAATAATAATTATAATAAACAAGTATTCTTTGTAAATAGTAGAATATATCTTTACTCTTTGCAGGTTTAGGTTGATAAGGAGTTTCGAACTGCACTGTTACTTTTTGGTTTGACTCTTTTTTATTGTTGTTGGTTGGTTTTTGAGACAGGGCTTTGCTCTGTTGCCCAGACTGGAATGCAGTGATGTGATCCTAGCTCACTGCAGCTTCTACCACCTGGGGTCAAGCAGTCCTTCCACCTCAGCATCCTGAGTAGCTGAGACCACAGGTTGTGCGCCACCGTGTCTGGCTAATTTTTGTATTTTTTGTAGAGGAGGGCTTTTGCCTTGTTGTCCAGGCTGGGCTGGGCTGGGCTTGAACTCCTGAGCTCAAGCAATCTGCCCATATTGGCCTCTCAAAGTGCTAGGATTATAGGCATGAAACACTGCTCCCGGCCAACTTTCTTTTGTTTTGATGGTCCCTGTTAACTTGCATATACTGAAGAACTAAGACCTTTTGTTGTAGGTATTTTTTGTAGCAGCCTAGACGAGACCCTTAATCTTTGAACTTCAATTTTATTCATAAAATGTGATCTTGTCTTTACCATGCCAACTTCACAGGGTTGTTGAGACATTCAAACATAGTATTGAATGGATGTGCTTCTATCTGTGTAATAGTCCTTGTTAAGTCATGGTATAGTGATGAGTTAATCCTGACAAATGAATGCCCCAGAAGGGCTATGTCTTGATTTGTAACCTAGTCCTTGGTCTAGTCTTGATTCTTCCCCATGATGATTCATCCTGTTGTCCCATTCTCATTTAATAACATCTTGCTTTATGCCCCGTTGGCCATTAGCCAACACTTGTTGAGCTTCTGCTGTTTTTCAAGCCTGTGCAAGATGCTGGGGATATAGAGGTGAGAGGCCAGACCCTGTCTCCTGGATGCTTGTTCGAGTAGGGGAGTTTAAGACTGCAACAGCAATTCTTGCCTCAATTTCTAGTCTGCTGGTCTGCCCAAAAGCTTTAAGACTTGTCAGCCCTGCAGTTGCATGAGCCAGTTCCTTAAAATAAATCTTAGTGCGTGTATGTCTGTATATTCGTACATATATCCATTCACACATGCACACACACACATATATGTATTGTTGTGTTTTGTATTGGTTATTTTCTCTGTAGAGCACTTACTGATACAATACTCAATAAATGCTCTCATTGTGGATGCAGTAAGAAGAGGAACAAGCATGGTAAACAAGGTGCTTGCTGTGGTTGTAGCCATGTTGAGTTTGAGCTGCCCATGGAATCCAGGTGGAAATACTGGCAGGCACATGAGTGGTCTGGACTGTGGAGATATATAAGTGTGGAAGTCACCAGTGTGTAGCTATCAGTTGAAGCTATGTTTGTGGATGATTTCACACAGAGAAAGTAGACCCCAGGAAATACCAACATTTAGTGGGGAGGCAGAGGGGAGGAGACTCTCCTGGAAACCAAGTAGGAGTAGACAGAGAGGGAGAAAATCAAGAGAGAATGGTTCATGGAAACTAAGGCAGGGGATAATTTCAAGAAGGTGGAAGTGCAGCAGTGTTAAGTGCCATAAAAAGGTAAAGAGAAATGTTGGAAATTGTACATTGGATTTAGCTCCTAAGAAGTATCACTGGAGGTGAATGTTTCAGCATCCCACCACCATGTTACCGTGGGTGGGGGTGGAGTAGAGAATTCATGGTAATGAAGTAGAGATGCGTGTTTGCTGCTGCTGCTGATACCTAAAGGAGCTCAGCTAGGAATTGTGAGGATAAGAGGGAGCTATGGGCTTCCCAAGGAAGAGGTGATTTTAGGATGAGAGGGACTCTAGCGTGTTCAGATGCCAAAGAAAGGAAGAGCCAGGTGTGAGGAAAAAAAAAATCAATTCAGGAAGAGAAAGGATAACTGATTGAACAGGGTCTCTTCTGTGGATGGAGGGACAAGCACAGGTGATGGCCAGTAGCACTGCCAGAGGAGGGGTGCCTCTTTCATTTGACTGTGTGGAAAGAGGAAAGGCTATTTGGGGGATACAGAGAAGTCTGTAGAAGGCAGGGGGCTGGAATTTTTGCCCTTGTAAAAGCTTCTGTTTTTTTGTGTGAAGTGGAACATTGGCATCCACTGATAGCCAAGGGTAGATAATGCAGTAGGGTCTTTGAAGAAAGAGAAGGTATAAAATTACTGTGTGGAGCTTGGAAGTGGGAGTTGATTTTTGCTCCTTATTGTGTATTGAATGAAAGTTATACTCCACAGTCTGATGTTTACAAAGACTTCCACAACTGCCTTTTATCAGTTCTGCCAGACTACCTATACTTTTTGTTTCATTCTATCACCCTTGTACTTTAGTTGAGTGTCTCTGATGTGGCACTAGAATGTGGCTTTGAGAGATTAGATGCTGTAGGGAAGATGCTGTTAGACTGAGAGTTAGGGGTCCCGTGTCCAGTTTGGCTTCTCCACTTATCAGCAATGTGACGTTGGACATACCTTAATTCTCTAAGTCCATTTTTTCATTTGTAAACTGTTAATAACGGTAGTAAGTATTGATGAAGGTGTGTCAAATGAGAAAACATATTTTAAAGTGCTTTGAAGAGGGTGAGTATTATATAAATGGAGATGGTCATCGGGCCATCCCTAATCCTAGCCCCAGGGTTTCTTCCATGCCATTAGAGTCCTCTCCCTTCTCTCCAGCTGCCATTTAATTCAGCCTGTACTGTATAGAGAAACACCAGCTACTGTAATAGATAAATCCTGCTGAAACTTAAGTGGCTTAAAACAGTAGACATATCTGTGCTCATTTAAAATCCAGTCATCTGTGGGGATGGAGGGGGCCCAGACTAATGGTGCTCTGCCATCTTCAAATCATGGTTTCCAAGGTTGCCCTGGGTGTCAGTGGCCAGCCAGCAGTGTTGGATAAGAGAGTGAGAGGGTATGATTGGGAGGTGTTCGTATAGTAGGCCTAGGATGGGAGCTAGTGACTAAGGCCAAAGGAGAGATCATTGAGAAGAGGCATCTATCTACTGGATGGGAGGTGAATTTGGGGTGTGTGGGTGCTTATTTGCACAAAATGTTGACGTGGCTCGAGAAGAGTGAGGCAGGACCTGTGCAACCCCAGGAGGGAATGGAGAAGCTCCTGCTTCTATGGGCAGAGCTTAGGAAGGGCCAAGGGGCCTAGGACTTGTTCATTGCAAAGAAGGCAAGTGATGCAAAGGTGAGAGAGAGGCCCCTGGGTCAGGAAAGAGGGAGCTGAGAACTGGGTGTTCACACACATTTGTGGTGAGCTTCTTAAAAGCTAGGGAGGCAGACACTGTTTACCTTCCGAAGATAAGAAAATCGATGTAGTGGCGCCTTGATAAAGGCCACACAACTAATAGGTAGCAGAGAAATGAGCTAGGGTCTGGGTCTTTTGACATGAAAAGCCCCTAGTCGTGAGACTAGGAAACATCCTACTGGGAGGGCTGGAAAACTTGGGCTTTGAAGAAGTTGGTTTGAAGTAAACCCTTGTTCACAGGGTGGAAGAGCACGTGTAGTGGCCTATTCCTTTATAGGTGACTCACCCTTTTCCTGCATCTACTGGATGGGAGGTGAATTTGGGGTGTGTGGGTGTTTATTTGCACAAAATGGTGGAGGGGGCTGTGAGAAGAGTGAGGCAGGACCTGTGCAACCCCAGGAGGGAATGAAGAGGCTCTTGCCTTGGACAAAGCTTGGGAAGAGCCTAGGGGCCTAGGACTGGTTCCTTTTGAAGGAGGAAGGGCGAATATCCTAAGGCAGGGGTGTGCTTAATGAGTTCAAGGACTGAAAGGAGACCAGGTTGGTACAAGACTAACAGGAGGAGAGGTGCATGAGAAGATATTGGCAAGCAAAGCAGGGCCCTTATCATTCAACTTATAGGGCATAGCAAGGTCTACTCTAAGGTCAATGAGAAGCCATTGTATATTTTGAGTATGGCATATGATGGCTTGATATATAGTTTAAAAAGACCACCCAGACTGTTGTGTGGAAAATGGGTAGAGGGGAAGCCAGAGTGTAAATTGAGTGTAGTGGGTGAGGGAAAAGGAGGAATTCAAGAGGAGATGAAAGTCTGGAGCTCAGAGAAGAGCTTCAGGCTGGAAAATACATTTGATCCTATATTTCCTGTTAGCTCACTCCCTGTTTTTAGCCAGGCTTCCTGTGAGTAGCCTTACCCATGGTCTCTGCCTCCTCACCTCCTGCAGTTCAATCCTCTGTACTCTGGCCTCTGTCATTGCCACTTCCTTGAAATGTCTCAGGCAAAGGGCACCCAAGGCACTTGGTGGTTACCTAAGTCTAGGCCTTTAGCCCTCGTCTGACTTGGCTTGCATTCCTTCACACTGTGAGTCACTTCTGCCTTGAGAGGCCTTCCTTAGCTCTTCTGTCTTTCTGACCCTTCATTCTGTGGCCCTTTTCTGGTTTTCAGGTCCTCAGACCATCCCTGAAATGTTAGCATTCCCCAGGCTTCTGGGTTTCCAGTTGGTCCTTCTGGCTTCCCCTGCACCCCTCTGCATAGAGTAAACCTTACCCCACTTCATTAGGCCAACATCTACTTGCCTTTCCACCTTCGTCTCAGGTTCCCCTCCTCCGAAAGCCGCCTCTGACCCCTCGGGTTGGTTAGGCGCCACTTCTCCTTTTCCATTTCTTCTGGAGCATAAAGTAGATTACCTCTATGATAGCACTTAGCACCCTGTTTACTTATTTGTCTCCCCAATCTAATAGTGCTTGAGGGATAGAGTTACAATGAAATACTTCGTGATCTAGGACAAAGATTGCTTTCTACAGTTCACGTGAAAGCCATGCTTTATAATAAAGGTATCTACACCTGATTGTATATCCTTTAATAGGGCATTCATTTCTCACTGGCTCTGAAGGCTGGGATTCTGGTATTCTATGAACAGAAGAGATTAATTTAACTAGAAATAATCAGTAATTGTCTCAATTTTCTGAAAGAAAAAAATTACTAAGAATCTGAATTTCTTGAAAAGGGCTTCTAAAGACTTGCATTTCTTGCCTAGTAATTTGGATCTCCACTCCCTCACTCCCACCCCAAAGCCTGTTACATGTGTCTTGTATTTTGTGATTCCACAATTCTGGGTTTGACATTACAATTGCTTCCATAGTGATGAGCACTAACGTTCTCTTATGCTGAATTGTGATAGCCGTCTAAGGCAGCAAATAGACTGAATGAAAGATGAGCTTCTGCCTTTATGTCCGTCCCTCCTGCTACCCAACTCATTGTGGTGAAAGAAAAAGAAAATGCTGGTGGAGACTGCAGTATATGCTTAGGTATACAAATCACACATCGGGAGTTTCAGGAAGGCTTTGGGTGGTTAATGTCACTAAAATCTCATGCTTGTCTTTTTTTTTTTTTTTTTTTTTGAGATGGAGTCTCGCTCTGTCCCCCAGGCTGGAGTGCAGTGGTGCAATCTCAGCTCGCTGCAAGCTTCCGGGTTCAAGTCATTCTCCTGCCTCAGCCTCCCGAGTCACTGGGTGCCTGTCATCATGCCTAGCTAATTTTTGTATTCTTAGTAGAGACGGAGTTTCGCAGTGTTGGCTGGTCTGGTCTTGAACTCCTGACCTCAAGTAATGCACCCACCTCAGCCTCCCAAAGTGCTGGGATTACAGGCTTGAGCCACCGCGCCCAGCCTCATGCTTGTCTTTCATATGTCTGTTTCTACCCTTGAATTTTTTTCTTTCTTTCTCTTAGTTCCAAATTCAATTCACTGTATCATTTTTGGCAGGTGGAACAAAGAAAATATAATGTTGAATCACTTTCTTCCCAGTGGCTGTGATTTTTAGAATATTTCTTGATTTTTTTCAGTGTTTAATTTTCTGAGCCTAGCAGAGCAAAAAAAGCAATGATGCCTTTGATTAAATGAAGTGCTTAGCATAATTTCTCAAAATCATGTGACAGATTATACTTGTTCCTTTTTTGATATATTTTAAGAAAAAAAATCATGGAGTTGTTATTTACCTTTAACTAGAATGCCTCTCAAATGGAATACAACTGCCCAAGTAAATGTAATAGCAGACAAAATTTGAGCCCTTATAGTATTCTCTAAAGGATTTGTTGTTAATCAGAGTGGGAAATGCTGGCATGTAGGAGCTGTACTCTATCGATTCCCAATTATGTTTATTTCTGGTGTCTAAATAAGACATTAAGATTGCAGACTTTCAGGTAGGAAGTGACCACAGGCTTTTCCAGTATGCCCACTGGTGAGATGCCAACTCCCCTTTTTATGTAGGGGACACCTCTCAGCATAAGAACAGTCTTCCTCACAGGAAGCCACAGTATTGTCCTGGGACTCTTTACCCACTGGACTTCCTTAGTGAATTTTTCCCACCATATGTAACATATACAGCCCTTCAAGTACTTACAGAAGCTTTCTTCCCTTTCGTCTTCCAAGTCCTTCTCTTCAGATTCTGGATCCCTGGTTTCTTCAGCTGTAAACTCCCTCTTTATTCTGCATATTGTGATCCTAATCAATCATCCTGAGGTTTTGTTAGCTTTTCTAGTGGTTCAGTCCCTTACTGAACTTCCTCCTAGTAGACCCCCACTCCCGTCTGAATGCAGGTTCTAAAACATCTATTTAATGAAGTATTTCTGTCTCAGTGGTCTTACTAGCATAGTTTTACTGTTATGTTTTGTTGCATTTGTTAATATTGTAATATACTTTGTCTAAAAGTAAACAAAGGTGTTTAAGCCCTAGGGTACAGGTAGAATGCCAGAGGCCTTATAATTTGATTTCCAGCTAGAGGAGACTTAATCAAATTCAGTTGCGTCTGATTATAAAGGCAAGCATGTATTGAGCCCTCACTGTGCTATGTAAGGACTGCTACATGTATCATTAACCCTGTGCTAATAATAACAGTGTCATTAATAGTAGATAGTATTATTGACCTCATTTTAATGATGGAGAAATGGAGGTTTGGAAGGCTGGGGCATGCTCCATGTTTCTTTCACATGTCACCTGGAGCAAGAAGCTCCTAATGTGCCACTGTGCTGCTGCTTTAATGCCTTTCTGCTGGGTAATGCTCTCTGTATAGCTCCCTTTCTCTTGTACTTCGTATTTACTTCTCTGGTCTTCTTACTTAAAATATAAATTAAAAAAAAGATTCAGGGGATTCTTTTTAACTCACCAGGGCATCTGGAAGAGCCCTCTGTGTGTGGTGGGTACTGATAGCTAACGTTGTCCTTAGCTCTGTATCTTTAGACTCAATAGAAAGAGATGAAACCTCTGTGAGTTCGTTAGTCTTTGGATGTCTAGGGCCACTCTAGACCTCGTAAGTTCATCTTAAACCAGTAAAAGTCTGACTCATTATGGTGGGCTAGGACTCAATTGAGGGACATTTCCTTTAATTCCCCTTTGGGCAACTGGCCAGCACAGAATAAATGGGAGAAAATATGACTGTTGTCATTAAAGTTGGACTGGTAGTGAGTTGCCTGTATTCAGTCCTGGCTCTGCCTTACATACTTACCCTGGGTAATTAGGCCCCCATTTCCTCACTTGCTCTGGGAATTGGAAGGGGGAGAAAGGTGTGGGGGAGATTACTTCACATTCTTTCCTCTGTCAGAGGTAAACACAGTCCTTTGGTTTTGGAGAGTCCATTCTTGTGCTCTATTTTTTAATTCCACACTTAAACCATGGCACAGTTGGAAGGATGGGATATTTGTGAGGCTGCTGTGCTTCCCCTTCCCTCAGTTCCTGAAAGATTGGTAATTTGGACACTTTTATTAGTTTGAGATAAAACTGGCACTCACTGACTGAGGCTGGACTGAAGATTTAAGACATGAGGAGGCCTAGAACTTCTTGCTCAATTCACAGGGCTCCAAGGGTTTAGAAACTGATGTTATTCCTCTGGGGTCTGAGGAGAATGGCTCAGGTGTGGGACTACTTCAGGTCTACTGGGTGAGCATAGGCTAGCCTTGGGAGTTCTGAATCGTCAATACTTGGGAATATTTTAGAATTATCAGATCCTGCCTGCACGTGCATCTCAATCCGAAATAAACCCCAGAACTGCCATTCTCCCTGTGTTGATTCAAGATCTAAATGATTCTCGAATTCTATAGGTAGGACTTTATCTGTCAGAGTCCCAACAGGAAAAGTTGGCATTTTCAAGTTAGGATAATTCCAAGCGAGTTTACTTCAAGAGGTATGGGCGGGATGTAGAGAAAACCATAAGGAATAGTGCAGGAACCAAGGGTTATAGTAATGGTGGAACTGTTACTATCCCTAGCTCCAAAGAGACAAATGGATGAAAGTAGTTATGAGCCAGAAAAGATTGTCATTGTCAAGTGGCAAGAGGCTACCTTGAGAGGAGCAGTGACTTGGTTGAGGGATGCATCCGGTGCAAGTAGAATGAATTCCCCAACCTTATTCCCTCCCTCGCCTCTCCTTTCCTCCCCCTGATCTCTTTCTGGGACTTAACATTGGCTAAACCCAGTCAGAGGTCAAGGTCATAGGGATCTGTTGATGTGTTTCATAATGATTAGCTTGTCAAGGCAGAGAGCAGGGTAGAGAAAGTTAGAGTGGGTAGCTGGGAGATAGTAGACTTAAGTACCCCTGTAATTTTAGAATGGGCAGAGCTTATGTGTATGTGTGTAGCAGAAGGTGGGAAAAAAGGATGAGATGAGCATTTCTTGAGCATCCATGTGCTAGGACTTTCTTGTGACATAACCTTTTGAGGCAAGCAGTATTAGTTCCATGTTAAAGATGTGGAAAACTTGATCTGGATCCCTTGGCCCTAAGTCAACTCAGTTCTGGGATCCCTGTGGTGACAGATAGTATTTGGATAATTTCTCTTATCTTACTTTCTCTGTGGCCTGTTCCAGAAAGCCGCATTTCATAGCTTTCCTGGGAGAACAGTGAGGACTGTAACAGAGCTGCTGTGTTTTTTTTTTCTTCTTCACATTTATGAACTTGAGGAGAAGGGAAAAGAAGAGGAAAAAAACTCAACTTGGCATGAGTGGTGTTAAGCGAGATCAAATAAGGTGAAACGCAAAATAGACTCCAGAAATTTAGTTTTGCCTTTACCCAAAGTTCATGGGCGGTTGCTGTACAAAGTCCTTTTTGCTTTCCACAAATGTTAAGTACTTTTAATAATATGAATCTCATTATCTTTACTTTTGGTTGGTTATGAACTTAAATAGCTTTATAAAGGATAACCAACTGAATGTGAAGATCAAACTGTGTGTGTCACCTTTTGCTATTTCATTTCTTGCGACTATACAAAGTCTTACAGTGAGTTACAGTTATTTCGGTTCCTTATGAATTTATTGTAAAAGCATTTATTGTACAGCCAACAGTGAAATAGAAATTTTAGATTTTTTAAAAAGGGAATTCTAACACTCTAGAACAGGCATCCCCAGACTTTTTACACATGGGGCCAGTTCACTGTCCCTCAGACCACTGAAGGGCCGCCACATACTGTGCTCCTCTCACTGACCACCAATGAAAGAGGTGCCCCTTTCTGAAGTGCGGCGGGGGGCTGGATAAATGGCCTCAGGGGGCTGCATGCGGCCTGCGGGCCATAGTTTGGGAATGCCTGCTCTAGAAAGTAAATTCTTAGATTTTCTTTTTTCCTTTTTTTTGATCACATCCATGCATAATTTTATATGGCTAGAATTATACAAGTTTGTATTGTTCTCATGTCATCATAAATATTTTTCCATGTTGCTACATAGCCTGAATAATTATATATGATAATTTCTCAATTTCCCTTAAATATTCTCTAACTTATTGGATATTATTTTTTATTTTTTAAGCCTTGCTGCATTCTGTGAAAAGCATTGGTGGTTTTGTTGAACACTGAAGTGTTTTATGTATTACTTTTCTTTATAAATATTATTTATTTGCATCTCAGGTAACTAGTTTCCCCACCCCACCCTCTTTTGTTTTTCTGGAAGAAGAAATGGAATTTTTATTTCTTTAGGATAATTTTGGTAGTGGAATGAGCAACTCTGAAGCTCCATCAAGGAACTGGAAATATAGTAGTTTGAGGGTTAGCTGAGAGAAGAGTACATTTGAAATAAGTCATCAATACGGAGTTGTTACTTAAAATATTAACGTGGGCTGGGCACAGTGGCTCATGCTTATGTATAATCCCAGCTCTTTGGGAGGCTGAGGTGGGTGGATCATTTGAGGTCAGGAGTTTGAGACCAGTCTGGCCAACATGGTGAAACCCTGTCTCTACCAAAAAATACAAAAATTAGCCTGGCATGATGGTGCATGCCTGTAGTCCCAGCTACTTGGGAGGCTGGGTTGGGAGGATCACCTGAACCCAGGAGGCAGAGATTGCAGTGAGCAAAAGTTGTGTCACGGGACTCCAGCCTGGACAACACAGTAAGACTCCATCTCAATAAAATAAATAATGTGGATTTTAATTCAATCTTAGTTTGAATATTACTATTACTAAGGCCAAGCACCTTGACTCACTCCTGTAATCCCAGCACTCTGGAAGGCTGAGGCATGTGGATCACTTGAGGTTAAGAGTTTGAGACCAGCCTGGCCAACATGGTGAAACTCCATCTGTTCTAAAAATACAAAAATTAGCTGGGTGTGATGGTGGGTGTCTGTAATCCCAGCTACTTGGGAGGCTGAGGCAGGAGAATAACTTGAATCCGGAGGCAGAGGTTGCAGTTAGCCAAGATTGCACCACTGCACTCCAGCCTGGGAGACAGAGTGAGACTGCGTCTCAAAACAAAAACAAAACCAATAATAACAAAAAACAATTACTAAAAGATAAATTAAACATCATTTACTTATAAGTTTAAGGCATACCATCATTTACATACAAAATTTAGCCGTTAATCCTAAATTGTGGTTAAGTTTTAAAAATTTTGTTCTCAGCAAAATTGAATGTAGCATAATTCTAAACAAATCATATATTAGATTAATGTCATTGGCCCCAGGCATCCTCTAACCCTGGAATATGAGCATTGGCCTGTTAGTCCCCTTAGCCTACTACACCCTGGGAGGTGGTCATCCTTCCCTAATGCATTTTTCCCAGCCCTGGGGAGCCTGGGAACTTTGGTCTGTTCACTTCTTTATAAAGCTGCAGCCTTCTGACCAGAAGGGGCTTCCTTGTATGGTGCCCATGTCCTTCCACTTGCCTTAGTTGTCTTGAATTCTGCTTTCTGGAACAATAGGCAGGTTTCTTCCAATAGTCAAGAAACATCAGAAAATTAGAGATCAGTTTTGGTTTTCACTCTCTGTATCCTTAGCTCCTGGCATAGTGCCTGGCACATAGCAGATGCTCAGAAACATATTTGTAGAATGAAATGTCTTGAGACAGTCTTTCAAATGTGTGAATATGACCATGATGTCCCCACATTGTCACCTCTTCTTCAGGTTTAAGGTCCTTCAGTTCAGTCATTCCTTTTGATAGACTTTCCAGATCCCTTTCCCTCCCTGTCTCTCACCACAGTTCACTGTCAGTTACTGTTAGCATGTGTGACCAGACTTATAGCCATTTCTCTAGAAGTAGTCTGATTTGTAGCAATGTATTAAAGTGTGCCTTGCTTTTTTTTTTTTCCTCAGCAGATCTCTGGTTGTTTGTATTCTTTTATATGATTTGCTGTCAGGCTTAGACTCTTCCAAGAGGTGCTTGTGCAATTGTTTCTTTCTAGATTAGTTTTACTTGGGATTTGATGAGGATTCTTCAGTATTCTTATGTGACTTGTCACTAATAATGAGGAACAGGAGGAGCCAAAGAAAGAGTATTGTGGAAACCTCCCTCCAAACTGACAATAATTTTCTAAACTCATGCTTTTCAAACTGTGACATGCATACAAATTACATGGGAATTTGGTTAGAAAGCATATTCGTATTCAGTAGGTCTGGATGAGGCAGAGCTGGTGCCTTTCTAACAAGTTTCCTCTGAGGTTGTGCTGATGTTGTGGGTCTCCCTGATCATCTTTTGAGTAGCAAGGCACAGTTTCGGGGGAAAGTTGTTCATGAAAGCAAATCCTTTGGTATTTGGGTAGCTGTGCTGTACCCATCAGAGCCCCCAGCAGATGCTATATGATACCGGTATTTGACACCATAATCCAATGTTCATCTCCCACCTCACTAGGTGAATAAAGAAAAACAACAGCAGGGCTGTCTTAGCAGCTTCCAAACAGTTGCACACTTCTCTGTGTGTGTTCAATTGGACCTTGTATTCTAGCTGGACAAGCTGTTACCCAACATACTTAGTATCATTTCAAGTTTCTTGTCATCTGGACACCTGATAAAGTGCTTGTGTATACTGTTTGAGTTATTAATCTGAGATACTTTCACATACCAAAAAGTTACAGAAAAGAGAGTCAACAGTTTTTTTAGTATTGGCTAGAAAGTACAGTGTTACTGATAAAATTCTTTTATAAGAAATGTTATGGAGCATCCAATTTTTTTTAACTCTATTGGAATTTGGATAAAATGGATGCATTGTTGAAATTACATTCCTAAACTGAAAGGTACTCATACGAATGGCAGCTGCTGAATCGTAGATGAGCAAGTGAGTTCTGTAGAAACACAGCAGAGAGTTCATGATCACCTGATCATCCTTTTCTCCAAGCTTTTAATCTTTTAGTTTAAGGGAGAGTTGCTTTTCTCTTACCCTTTGTATATGGCAAATAACACTGTGACCGACACTTTTTTTGGTCATTTCAAAACAAAATTACTATTAAGCATTGGTTAGAAAGTATAGAAAGTGGCCGGGCGCGGTGGCTCAAGCCTGTAATCCCAGCACTTTGGGAGGCCGAGGCGGGTGGATCACGAGGTCAAGAGATCGAGACCATCCTGGTCAACATGGTGAAACCCCGTCTCTACTAAAAATACAAAAAAATGGCCGGGCGCGGTGGCTCAAGCCTGTAATCCCAGCACTTTGGGAGGCCGAGGCGAGTGGATCACGAGGTCGAGAGATCGAGACCATCCTGGTCAACATGGTGAAACCCCGTCTCTACTAAAAGTGCAAAAAATTAGCTGGGCATGGTGGCACGTGCCTGTAATCCTAGCTACTCAGGAGGCTGAGGCAGGAGAATTGCCTGAGCCCAGGAGGCGGAGGTTGCGGTGAGCCGAGATCGCGCCATTGCACTCCAGCCTGGGTAACAAGAGTGAAACTCCGTCTCAAAAAAAAAAAAAAAAAAAAAAAATACAAAAAAATTAGCTGGGCATGGTGGCATGTGCCTGTAATCCCAGCTACTCGGGAGGCTGAGGCAGGAGAATTGCCTGAACCCAGGAGGCGGAGGTTGCTGTGAGCCGAGATTGTGCCATTGCACTCCAGCCTGGGTAACAAGAGCGAAACTCTGTCTCAAAAAAAAAAAAAAGAAAGAAAGTATAGAAAGTATATGAGTTTAGACAACAAAGCATTTGCACTTATTTATTTTGTAGAGCTCATTGTGACCTAGTCAATGGGACAGTTCTGTACACGGTTGCTTAATATGTTCAGATAATACTTATTCCCAAATATTAGAGACAGTGTCTTTCTAATGTGTCACAAAAGTTGAATCCTGTAACTAGACATTAAATTCAGAAATCCGAATCAGAGGATAAAGACAACAGCAAAACCCCCAAAGCTTCGACACTGATAATAATTCAATAATTCAGCTGCTCTGTTTTCAGTAAAAAATAAGCAACAATGCCCAAATTCAGTCCAGATTGAAAATGAAATGACTTGGATGTTTTAATAGTAATTGAATTGTAGATCCTTTTTTTTTTTTTTTTTTTTTAAAGATGAAGACTTGCTGTGTTCCCCAGGCTGGTCTTGAACTCCTGGGCTCAAGCGGTTCTCCAGCCTCAGCCTCCTGAGTAGCTGGGTTCATAGGTGCATGCCACCTCACCAGGCTTGAATATTAGATCTTAAAAAAAAAAATTAGAGTGCCATTAACATAACCCTAAATAACAATAGTTCTTTAATATCATCTAATAGTCTATATTTGAATTTTTCTGATTGCTCAAAAGTGCATTTTTTTAGATTCATGCTTTAATTTTATTGATGGCCCATACAAAAAATTTTGTAGGTTTTGAATATATACATATATAAACATATATACACACATGTGTCATACATGTGTAGATACATATACACAAATACATATATACATATGTATATACATGTATGTGTATACATATACACACACATATATTCCAAACCTGCTATATATATATATTCTATCGATCCTTTATGTAACCACCACTTTCTTTCTTTCTTTTTTGAGATAATGTCTCGTTTTGTCACCCAGGCTGGAGTGCAGTGGCACGATCATGGCTCACTGCAACCTCAGCCTCTTGAGTTCAAGTGATTTTCCTGCCTCAACCTCCCAAGGAGTTGGGATTATAGGCGCCCACCACCATGCCCAGCTAATTTTTGTATTTTTAGTAGAGACGGGGTTTCACCATGTTGGTCAGGCTGGTCTTGAACTCCTGACCACAGGTGATCCACCCCCTACCCACCCAACCTCCCAAAGTGCTGGAATTACAGGCATGAGCCAGTGCACCCGGCCGTAACCACAGCTTTCATATGGTACTTGTGCTCTGCGCTTGCTGAATTATTAAGAAAGAAAAATGTAACCATTTCTATCATAATTATTGCATCTTTGTAAGAAGAGATTTAAAAAATTGATCCAGCCACCCTTTCCAATCCGGTACTAACGTGGTGTAGTGCACCACCTTTTTAGAGATGCTGTCATAATCCTGCTTCTGCAAAATTTGTGGCATTCTGAATCTGCCTTTCTCTGGCAGCATTTCTCATCTACTTCTACATATTTTTAAGATTTGTTGTGACTTCTGCTCATTGATCATCTCTTTCTATGTGGATTACTGACCTTGAATTTTTTCAACTCCTCTTTCAGTTGTGGAAGGAACACTGCATGGGGGAAAAAGTTGGAGTTCAAATCTCAGCTCCATCAGTTGCTAGCTCTATGACCTGAGGCAATGTGTTGAACTTCCCCAGTTACTTTGTAATTGAGCAACATACTTACTTCCTTTTCAGTGGCCCTCATCAAACAACATCACAAATTGTTTAAAATATCCTAAAGCTCCCCAAACTTGTAGGTAGGGAGGAAGCAGATTATAGGGTCACTGCTTATTGTCCCAAACTACAACAGAGTTGCCTAAGGAGCCAGGATGGGAGGCCCCCAGATGAAGAAAGTGGGAGAGGAGGCAGGGAGATGGTAACTGATTAGTTGAGTCCCCGTAGCCACTTTCCCACAAGCTCATTTAGACCTTGAAGCTGCCCTGGAGTTTTTATGACTGAAGAAACTGGCCCTGCCAGTGTAGCCAAATGGTTAAGAGCAGTAGCTTGGATTGAAATACCTGCCTTCCTACTGAACACTAGTAGCTGTATGACCTAAGGCAGGTGCCTTCACTTCTCTGCATCTGTTTTCTCATCAGTCACAGAGGTAACACAGATTCTGCTTCATACAGTGTTTGTGAGGATTAAATGAAATAAGTTATGAGGTGCAGTAGCATGTGCCTGTTGTCCCAGCTACTCAGGAGGCTGAGGTGGGAGGATCACATTAGCCCAGGAGTTCAGGCTGTAGTGCACCATGCCAGTTGGGTGTCCACACTGAGCTTGGCATCAATATGGTGACCTCTCAGGAGCAGGGAACCTGTAGATTGCCTAAGGAGGAGTGAACCTGTCCAGGTCAGAAATGAAGCAGTTCAAAACTCCCATGCAGATCAGTAGTGGGATTGTGCCTATGAACAGCCACTGTATTCCAGCGTGGGCGACATAGTGAGACCCTGTCTCTAAAAAACATAAAATCTATTCTGTTATATTGGCTGAAATAATAAATAAATAAATAAATAAATAAATAAATAAATAAATAGATAGATAGATAAAATAAGAAATGTGAGAGGTGCCAAGCATAGTACCTGGCACATAATCAGCATTCAATAACAAAACTCTTGCTTTTCTTTTGACTTTATAGTCCTTTACTTCTCTTTAGACTTACAGTCTTTTTAAAGGAAGACTGTGGAGTTTTAGTGACTTTTAATAAAATTCATTGTTGTGACTACGGACTAAGCAGATTTTCTAACAACCATAATGGAACTTTGTCAAACATGAATGCTTTCCTTTCAAATTGGTTATCTTGAAAGCCTCTTATTTTAATGTTGCCCCAATGTTTGGAGTTATTATTAGTCGTTAGTCTCTAGGTTTCTTTTTGTTGAAACTACAGCTAGAATAGAAGTGAATACTTACATAATTCAAATTAGTGTATATCCATGTATTCAACAATCTTTTATTGACCACTACTATTTGTCAGGCCTCTGCTAAGCATTTGGAATATGGCCATGAACCAAGTTAGACAGGATCATATCTCTGTGGCGTTTGTAATCTAGGGGCAAAGAGCTTTTATTAGCACCTTGGATTATATTTAAAAAAAAAAAAAAGTGACAGTCTTAAATAACATTGTTAAAGCTGCTGAAAGGAAAAGGACACATTTTCAAATGTTTGGTAGGCATAGCCAAACCTTTTATTAATACAATGAGACCACATCCTTGGCATCTTACCCAAAAGGAAGACAGATCCCTTCTTTATAAATAAAATGAGATGTACTGAGGGAGACACTACTCTGTAATGAGTTCGATAATGTAACTAGCACTTTAAATTCAAATTTGGAGTAAAACAAGGAGTCCGGTTATTTTTCTCTCTGTTTGACTGTGACTTTGGAGCCACTCATTCATGAACTTGAAATGGGAGGCATAGTTACATTAGGCAACACACCTGAAAAATTTATCATTTACCAATGACCTGGTAATTATTGAAAATGGTAGTACAATCAAAATATTTGTGCTGAATGCTGTGGCTCATGCCTGTAATCCCAGCCATTTGGGAGGCTGAGGCAGGAGGATTGCTTGAGCCCAGGAGTTGAGACCAGCCTGGGCAACAGAGTGAGACTCTGTCTCTACCAAAAAAAAAAAATTAACTGGACATGGTGTGAACACCTGTAGTTCCAGCTATTTGAGAGGCCGTAGTGGGAGCATCACTTGGTCCCAGGAGTTTGAGGCTGCCGTGGAAGCAATGACTGCACCATTGTATTCCAGCTGAGAGTGATAGGGTGAGATCCTGTTTCAAAAAAAGAAAACAAAAGAATATTTGTTAGATTCCATTAATTGGCATATCTAAAATTGTGCTGATTCTTTAAAAATGTTTCTAAATGTCCAATGTAACATCTAAGTATTAAATAATTGCAAAATACACACAAATAAATGAAATTATAGAGTCCTGAAATTCAAAGGCACTTTAAAGATAATTTAGGATATCCACTCTTATAGTATGAAAATGCCTGCAGCCTATTTTGCAACACCTCTAGTGATGGAGAATGATTATAGACCAGGTCTCATAGCCATATAATATAAAGGTAGGAATTTGTTAGTTATAAGGCAAGAGTGGTAATTACATATGGCAAAGTTTTGGGCCCTACCTGTCATTGCAGTTTTTTTCACAATACCATTCTGGCTAGCTAATATTTGTCTTCTGCAGGCCGGGTTCTGCCTATGCACCACCAGTGTGTTGCCTTTCAAGTAAATTTTAGTATTGCCCAGGGAATCCTCTCAGGATCTTTTCATTTTCTAAATTTGTAATAAACATTATAGTATATAATTTTTAACCATGTATTTATTTAGCTGATATTTACTAAGTGACAGTTGTGTGCCTGTCACTTTTCTAGGCAAAAGGGATGATAGTATTAAGCAAAAAGTCACTACTGTTATAGAGATTTCAAATTCATGAATGAGTGGCTCTACAGTCAAAGGCTGGGCATGGTGGCTCACACCTGCAATCCCACCACTTTGGGAGGCCAAGGTGGGTGGATTGCTTAAGGCAAAGAGTTCGAGATTAGCCTGGGCAATGTGGCAAAACCCCATCTGTACAAAAAATACAAAAATTAGCCAGGTATGGTGGCATGTGCCTATAGTCCTGGAAGGCTAAAGTGGGCAGGATCACTTGAGCCCAGGAGGTGGAGGTTGCAGTGATCTGAGATCGTGCCATTGCGTTCCAGCCTGGGCAATAGGGTGAGACACTGTCTCAAAAATAAATAAAATAAAGGAGGCCCTTGCTTTACTCCAAATGATTTTAAAAGGCTGGTTATATCATCACAGTGGATATAGAGTGGTGTATCTCTTAATACATCCGATGATATTTTATATTTTACACATGAAAGTATATTAATTATTCCTACATAATAAATGACTCGAAGTAGTTAGCGTCTTAAAACAACAAATACTTATTAGGTAACAGGAATGGCTTGGGAATCTGACCAGGGCTTAATGGATGCCTCTGGCTCACAGTCTCTCATGAGATTGCAGTCAAGCTGTAGGTTGGAGTTGCAGTCTCTTCTTTTTTTTTTTTTTTTTGAGACGGAGTTTCGCTCTTGTTACCCAGGCTGGAGTGCAATGGCTCGATCTCGGCTCACCGCAACCTCCGCCTCCTGGGTTCAGGCAATTCTCCTGCCTCAGCCTCCTGAGTAGCTAGGATTACAGGCACGTGCCACCATGCCCAGCTAATTTTTTGTATTTTTAGTTGAGACGGGGTTTCACTATGTTGACCGGGATGGTCTCGATCTCTTGACCTCGTGATCCACCCGCCTCGGCCTCCCAAAGTGCTGGGATTACAGGCTTGAGCCACCGTGCCCGGCTTGCAGTCTCTTCTAAAGGATTGATTGAGGACAGGGATGGATCCACTACTAAGTTTACTCATATGGCTATAAGTAAGTCACCGTAAGTACCGATCTATAGGGATGCCTCATGACTTGGTATTGGCTTCCCCTTGGGGCATGATCCAAGAGAAAGTAAGAGAGAGAACCTAGGATGGAAGTCATGGTTTTTATATGACTTAATCTTGGAAGTGACATTTCATCATAGCTGCTGTATTTGTTAGAAGTGAGTCAGGTCCACACTCAAAAGCATGAATACCAGGAGGCAGAGATCATTAGGGGCCATCTTAGAGCCTGCCTAACACAGAAGGTAAGACATATTATAAACAAATATAATGTGTCAAGTAGTAATACATGCTGTAAAGAAAAATAGAGCAGAATAAAGGAATAGAGAATGATAGAATGGGCGTCTGACTGCTACTTTGGATGGTATAGTCAGGGGAGGCCTCTTTAAACAGTAATATTTAAGCAGAGTTCTGAGGAAGATAAAGGGAGCAAGTGTGGATTCCTGGGATAATGATTGATTCCTGTTATTCATTCAAAGCAGAATGAATAGTAAGTGAAAGGCCTCAAGTCAGGAGCATGTTTTCATTCTTATACTGCTATAAAGATACTACCTGAGAATGAGTAATTTATAAACAAAAGTGGTTTATTAATTCACAGTTTTGCATGGCTGAGGAGGCCTCAGGAAACTTAGTCATTGTGGAAGGAGGGGAGGCAGGCACCATCTACACAAAGCTGCAGGAGAGAGAGCTCAGGGGAAACTGCCACTTTTTTTTTTTTTTTTTTGAGATGGAGTTTCACTCTTGTTACCCAGGCTGGAGTGCAATGGCGCGATCTCGGCTCACCGCAACCTCCGCCTCCTGGGTTCAGGCAATTCTCCTGCCTCAGCCTCCTGAGTAGCTGGGATTACAGGAACACGCCACCATGTCCAGCTAATTTTTTTTGTATTTTAGTAGAGACGGGGTTTCACCATGTTGACCAGGATGGTCTCGATCTCTTGACCTCGTGATCCACCCGCCTCGGCCTCCCAAAGTGCTGGGATTACAGGCTTGAGCCACCGCACCTGGCCAGAAACTGCCACTTTTAAATAATCAGGTCTTCTGAGAACTCCCTCTCACTATCATGAGAACAGCATGGAGAAACCACCCACATATTCAGTTACCTCCCACCCGGTCCCTCCTTTTGACATGTGGGGATTACAGTTCGAGATGAGATTTGGGTGGTGACACAGAGCAAAACTATGTCACCACATGTGGAATAATCAAGGGGAGAAGAGAAGAGATGAGGTTATAGAGTAATGGGAGTGAAGAAGATAGATCAGGCAGGGCTTTTAGCCCTACTCTGAAAGGGAAGCCATTGGAGGGTTTTGAGTAGAGATAGGAAAAGAATAAAGAGAAGGAAAGAGTAGCAACATTCCAAGAGTTCTCATATAAGAATTACAATGAATCTTGACTATAATCACTATGACTTATAGAAAACTCTTCAACAGCAGCAATCAGGGCTGAAAGACAATGAAACAAAGTGCTTTGAGGAAAAAAAAAACTGTCAGCTGAGAATAAACTATCATTCAAAAATGTGATATCAAGTTAAAATATAACTAGATCTCAAGCTAACTATCATTCAAGAGTGTGAGTGCAATGACTTTTTTCAAAGACTGAAGTTTATCATCCACTGACCATTGCTAAAGAACCCCTTAGGAAGTACAAAAATGCATGCAGAAGGAAGGAGTAGGAGTCAGGCAATGATGATACAATCCATAAACTTGACAATAGCCATCTTTCTGAAAGTGTTTTTAGTGTTTTCAATAAGTGGCTAATTTTGGGTAATGGGAATGAGTAAGCTTGTTTTCTGTTTGTCTTTATAATTTTTAATATTTGTAATTGAAAAGAGATTTTACAAGTATGCAAGAAAGTGCATTCTCAACAGTGACTACTCTGATGCTATTATAATTTCTCTCATCCTTGTCTATATAAGAACTCTTTGGTGATAGTTTAGAATGATAATAGTATTTATTGATCATTTACTCTGCTAGACATACTATGTTAAACATTTTATACGTATCATATCATTTAATCCTCAGTAGTTCTGTGTGAAAGGCACTATTGCTATTTCTGTTTTACAAATGAAGAAACTGGTGCTATGAAAGTTGAGTAACTCTGTGATGATAATACTAGTTATTATGTAGCACAGCCAAGATAACATCAGCTAGTGAATAGCGTGACTAAAACAAGAACTTGGGAAGGTTTGATCTAGAACTCATGCTTCTAGCTGATAGAGTTTAGTTTCTTCTACCCAGTTTTGATTATTTTGATAAATGGTAGCAGTTTATTGATACACTAAATTAAATTGGGCTTCTCTTGAAAATAATTTGACAATGATGCCTTACTGTGTTTACTATTATAGAATTTTATAAATGAAAGAGAACTTAATGAACTAATTCAGCTCCCTCATTTTATAAATGGAGAAACAAACAGGTCAACTGACTTGTCCAAGGCTACACACGTGATAACAACATCTTGAAGACAGGCTTCCTAACACCAACATTAGTATTATTTCCTCTGGAATGTGGGTATTTAGCCTTAAAAATAGGTCTGTGTTCTATTGAAATGGCTTCAGAAAGTAAATGTTTTGTCCAGTAATGCTTATTCTGTAAGCTGGCATTCATATACCAATATTTATTGATGTAAATGCCTTCCATAGAGAAGAGTGGCAGATAGAATCCTTCACCTCAAGTAATTTACAGTCTAGTGAAGATATAGAGGAATAAAAAGAAGTTAACAATTCAACATGTTAGGTTCCATGAGAGGGGTAAAACAGAATGGCAAGCAGAAGGATAATCAACCCAGTATTTGGAGTGGGGAGAAGCAAGGGTAGTTAGGGAAAGCTTATTAAAGAAAGAAGTGTTTAAGCTGAAACCTAAAGGACCAGTAATAGTGTACCAAGTCAAGCGATGGGAGAGGAAGTACATGGAGGAAGAAAAGTGTACCAAATAGGGGAAAAACCACGAGGCAAGTGAATGCTTGAATCCAGGACCCTAAGGTAATTAGGCATAGCTAGTGAGAGCATGCAGTATAGGGGGTGGGATGGAGCTCAGGAGAGAGTGATGGTTAGCATGGTGGAGGATGGGGCTGGAGAGGTGGGTGATAAAGGCTTAGATACAGATCATAACATCCCTAGATTTGATGCTGAGGGTTTTATGAAGGGCTCCCAAAAACTTTTCAGGATGAGAGCAATCAATCAGATTTTTAGTGAGAAAGATTAAAACTGGAACAATGAGGAAAATGGATTGCAGAGAGCTTCGAGGCTGAGGTCTTGATAAGAAGGACTAGTCCTTTGCGAAAATACATAACTGTAGGGAACAACAGACAGATTGAAGATTTAGGAGGTGGAGAATTGGCAATTGTTGGATACTGGTGGAAGGTGAGGGGTTGGGCACTTGGGTATACACTGAGATGGGCAACATAGTGGATGGGTCAGGTCTAAGGGAGATGATGATTCTGGTTTGGGACATGTTGAACTTGGTGGGTAGTGGGCCATCCAAGAGCAGACATCTAGTGGGCAGCTTGCTCTGTGGTGAGAGAAAGCTGGCTTTGGGGATAGTTGGCATGTAAGATGGTACTTGAAGCAGTTGGAGAAGAAGAGATCAGCAAGGAAAGTGAGTGGCCCGAGGAAAGGAGAGAGTCTAGGATAGCATGCTGCTTGGCACCCTGTAAGTACCCAAATGTTTATAAATTCATTTATTTGATCAACAGCTGTATTCCTTCTTAAGTAATTAGGTAATAGGCATTCCTTATTCAGTAATTAAAACATTATGAAGCAAGTGCAATTTTCTCATAACTAATTTCTGTTACAAAGGTTTGAGAAGAGATTTTTATTTAATAGACTTTCCTTTTTTCTTTTTAAAATTACATAAGTAATACACAGTGCATATATTAATGCTTGTACCATCCGAAAGATACAGAAGTATAGAGAGTAAAAAGCTTTTCTCTTTTACTTCTCTCCACTCAAGAACTTTTAAAAGTAATTATCCATGTACTGTTTCTAAGAGGAGCTGAATTTGGAACAGTCTAAGTTGGAAACTGGAGAATGTGATTCTTATGTTTGTCTTTGACTCACAATGACCGTAGAGAAAAGTTATATTAACGGTCAGTGACTGCCTCCCCAAGAGATGCACTTGCTTTTGCTCTTAGTGATGCCTGATTTTGTTTTTATAGGAAGTCATTCAACTGCAGAGTTAGTGGAGAGCTGAAGCCCTGCATTGTGGTCTTTGGGAAGCTCTACCACAGCTGGACAGATGTGGGGGAGAGGGCTCTCATTTCCAGGGTATAGAAATGTGACTGCACACATACATACACCCTGATGTGATGTCTAAAGAGTTACCTCATAAAGGTATGAGCGTGGTGGCTCACACCTTTAATCCTAGTACTTTGAGAGGCCAAGGTGGGTAGATCACCTGAGCTCAGGAGTTCAAGACTAGTCTGGGCAACATGGCAAAAACCCCATCTCTACTAAAAATACAAAAATTAGCTGGACATGGTGGGGCATGCCTGTAATCCCAGCTACTTGGGAGGCTGAGGCTTAAGAATGGCTTGAATCCAGGAGACGGAGGTTGCAGTGAGCCAAGATCGCACCACTGTACTTTAGCCTGGGCGACAGAGCAAGACTCTGTCTCCAACAGAAATAAAAAAAGAGTTTTGAAAGCCTTTGGTTATGCAGTGAATTTTTAGTGTTATTACATGTATTAGTCGCTACCCGATCAAAATAATTATCTTTAGGAAATGTTAATAATAAATAGTTATGAGATGTTGTATATTTTATTAGATTCCTTATTTGCCAGTTTTACTTCATGCAATGGACCTGGGTTTTAGACTTGATATTTGGCCATCATTTAAAGGTGGACTTCATTAGAGGCATTGAAAGATGAATTGTGTCTAATGGGCCTCTGAAACATTACTTCTACAATGTTAAATATGCATAAAAATATGTGCTTGAGGCAGGTGGATCATGAGGTCAAGAGATCGAGACCATCCTGGTCAACATGGTGAAACCCTGTCTTTACTAAAAATACAAAAAATTAGCTGGGCGTGGTGGCGCGTGCCTGTAATCCCAGCTACTCAGGAGGCTGAGGCAGGAGAATTGCCTGAACCCAGGAGGCGGAGGTTGTGGTGAGCCGAGATCGCGCCATTGCACTCCGGCCTGGGTAACAAGAGAGAAACTCTGTCTCAAAAAAAAAAAAAAAAAAAAAAAATTGTGCTTGAGGATTGTTACTTGGTAGAGAAGATGAGAAGTTATGTGATTGCCTTTGGCATTCACAGCACATACACATGTACAGGATCTAGAATATAAATGAAGTTAGTCTAGAGCTCAAGCACTGAAAGGGTACTTAATATTTTTTTGACAGCTTGCTGGTGTGTTTATTTTCTGGTCTTCTTCATCTTAGGGTAAAAAACCTTCATGGACTTAGTTGTTAAAGTCAGGAACCTGGAAGTCATCCTTAACAACTCTGTCCCTCATGGCTAATCCACCAGAAGGCCTATTGATTCTACCTGTAACACAGAGGGAACCCATCTTCACTGCCAGCACCCTAATGTGGGCCACTGTCACCATAGCTCAGGACTTCTGCAGTAGCCTTCTGCCTTCTCTCTCAGCTGCTACTCAATCCCATCCATTCTACATTTCAGCCAAAGTGATCTTTTTGGAAACATAAGTCAATTATGTTACTCCTCTGCTTAAAACTTTTAAATGACTTTCCATTGCACTTAGGATAAAATATTTAAACACCCATCTCTGTTTGCAATGTGATATGTGACATAGCTGTGGACTAATTCATTGCATGTTGAGCTCACCTCCATTTAGCACCATCCTTCCAGTTCCTGGAGGAAGTCATCCTTTTATTTGAATCTAATTTTCTCTGTAAGCATCAAAATTTAAGGCATCTGTGGCTCTTCCACAAATAAGAAAAGATTTTGTGTCTGCTACTCTTTCCTACTCCCAGCTATTTTTCAAAGTTTCTGATTAATTTTCTGCATTACATCTTTTTGCTTCAGTAATTAGCAATTGCACTTCACCTAACATCTATTTTATCAATAATTGTGGAATGGAGCTTTAACTAAACCTATTTCTTTGTTCAGCACTGCTTTCTGTATCCCAAGTCCTCTTGTATTTCTTGGATTCAGATTTAATTTCCTACAGTATACCTTTGAGTCTTTTCCTCCTTACCCCCAAAGTACACAGTGGTGAACTTCATGGAGCAGTTGCATATCCCCAAATAACTTTATTTTGCCTTCATACTTAAGTAATAGTTTTAGGGAGATATGAAAGTCTATGCTTAAAACTATTTTTCCAACTTTGTAGAAAATGCTTCATTTGTGTTTTAGCATCTGAAATTACAGACGAGAAGTCTGGTGCAAATCCAGTTTTCCTTTTGTTACAATTAGCATGCTTCCTAACTGTAGCATGTTCCTAGATTTCAATTTTATTTTGTAATTTTAAAATTTCATCAAGTTGTCTTTAGGTAGTTTTTTTTTCTCAATATTTTTATATACCATATAAACTTGGCAGACCCTTTCAACCTAGTGCTCAGATCTCTCTTTAACTCAGGGCTGTTTGGTCCTATTATTTCTTTGGTAATTTCCTTTCCTCTATCCTCTCCTTTAAAAAAAAAGTTAGATACATACTGGATCATCTAGATTTATCCTCCTTTCCCCTCTTATATTTCCTGTTTCTCGGTTTGGGAGAATTCATCAGTCTGATCTTCCGAATCACTACTTGTGTCATTGGTTATGCTCCTTTTGCTATTCAGACCTCTGTTGAAGGATTAAAAATTTTTTTTTGGCCGGGCACAGTGGCTCACGCCTTTAATCTCAGCACTTCGGGAAGCTTAGATGGGTGGATCACTTAAGGTCAGGTGTTTGAGACCAGCCTGGCCAACATGGTGAAACCCCGTCTCTACTTAAAAAAAAAAAAAAAAAAAATTGTAGTCTTGTTCTTTTATTCCCCACTAATAACTTTTTAGTATTGTTCCTCTCCCTTAGTATCTCCATAGATCTTTGAAATGGTATCTTCATGGATCTTTCAGAGAATGCTACAATTATTTTATGCTTCCTTTGTTATTTTTATTCATTATTACCTAAGGGCACTTTAAGTTACCTGGATGGCATTTAAATACAAATGCCTGGACCCCTATTCCCTCTATAAATACTGATTCAATTGGATTTTGATGGGGCCCAGGCAACTGGTATTTCTAAAAAAAGCTTAGCAGGTGCCGGGCGTGGTGGCTCAAGCCTGTAATCCCAGCACTTTGGGAGGCCGAGGCGGGTGGATCACGAGGTCGAGAGATCGAGACCAACCTGGTCAACAGGGTGAAACCCCGTCTCTACTAAAAATACAAAAAATTAGCGGGGCATGGTGGCACGTGCCTGTAATCCCAGCTCCTCAGGAGGCTGAGGCAGGAGAATTGCCTGAACCCAGGAGGCGGAGGTTGCGGTGAGCCGAGATCGCGCCATTGCACTCCAGCCTGGGTAACAAGAGCGAAACTCCTTCTCAAAAAAAAAAAAAAAAAAAAAAAAAAAAAGCGTAGCAGGTGATTCTGATGTGCATCCAGGATTGAGAACTCTGGTTGTGTGATCAGAGTGGTAACTGTAGTGGTTTCTCTCAGCACAAGCGGGAATTATTATTCTTTCAGAAGTAAATTGAGAGTACAGGAGCCCTGGTCCTGCTAAGTACCAGGGATATGCCTCCAGGGTTTCAGTCAGCTGCCTTCTGGATGGGTGTGTGCATTGTCATTTGTGGTGCTGTTTCTTCATTCTGTAGTCCTAGCACCTATGTGGGCCGTTCCCCCACAGCTGATCTTCCACCTTATTATTCAGAGCTGTTCTCACAGCTTAGCCTTTCTGAGAACACTGGAGGATGCAGCTGTTTCATAAGCCTCTAATTATCCTCCTGACAGTTCTGGGCTCACTTCTACTTCTACAACCAGCTTCCCCTTTCTCTGAATTTGAGTTTGTTTCCCCCCAGGGTTCTATGGTTATATTCACATTTTTAGAGTTTCCTTCTTTTGCTTGGTTCAAATTGAAATTTCCTTTATGTCTTAGTACTGCTATCATTCAGTCAGTCATGATGGCATTTTCCCTTCCTTTGGTCCAGAAGTCCTCATGCTATTCTGATGGTATCTTTCCTGTTTATCCTGTGCTGCTGTGAACTTATTATTACTTTTATATTTTTAATCATATATTTTAATAAGTAGTCTTTTATATTAGTCATTTTAAGAGGAGAGAAGTACCTCTAAGTTCATTATTTATGATGAACAAGAAGTTCTCAAATAGTTTTTGGTTACTTTTGAAAAGTATCAGACATTCAAGGAATTTAGCTGACTCTTTACAGAAGAGGAATGCTAGGTGGTTTAACCAGATGAAAGACTACTCATTCAATTAGTTTTAAAAAATGCATTTAAAGTTGTAAGATGTCATTTTTCGTGTATCAAATTAGTGAAGTATATTTTTGTGTGTATTGTGGAGCGGGGGTTGTGGTGGGGAATATATAAGGAGTAAGGACTGTGTATGAGAAACAGAATTTAATGCTAGCAAGGGTGAAGTATAGGCATTCTTATATACTTCTTGTGGAATGCATAGTGGTGCAATACTCAGTGCAGTTCAGCAATATGGGCCCTTAAAACTTTCATACTCTTTGACCCAGCATTCAAATTCTGGTAGTCTATCCTAAGGAAGTAATCATGGGTGAAGACAATAATTTATTTACAAAGATGTTATAGAATAAATAAAAAACAAACACATTCAAATGCCTGACACTGGATAATTGCTAAGTGATGGTACATCTATGCAGCTAACAAAATTAAACAAAATGAAACAAAAATTAATATTTAAAAAGATTTTAATGTTGTAGGGAAAATGCTTATGTAATGATGCTAGGTGAAAAAACATATACTCTAAAACAGATTTATCCAGAATATCAATGCTATAAAAAAAGTGCAAAGTAAAAATTAGCAGCAATGATTGTTTCTGTGATTTGAATTATGTGAATTTTTTTCCTCTATAGTTTTATACTCTTCTGTATTTTCCATATATCTACAATAAGTATATTATAATAAGGAAAAAATTGGTATTATTTTTTAAATTGCCAAGCTGTCCCACAAAGAAGTATGAATGGTCAGTAATCACATGAAAATGTTTAACCTCAGTAGTAATAAAAGATGCAAAGAGTAATTAATAACATGAGAGATGTTTATCAGACCTACTATATTTAAGTGAAAAAAATACCAATATGTGCAGTATGATTCCAGTATGGTTAAAATTGTGTGTGTGCATCAGAATGTTGACAGTGCTTATCTTTTGGTAGTGGATATTTTTGGGTTATATGAACGTTTCCCGCCACTATAATCTTTTTTTACTTTTTTTTTTCTTTTTTCTGAGACGGGGTGTTGCTCTGTTGCCCAGGCTGGAGTTACAGTGGCACAATCTCTCATCCCTGCAACCTCTGCCTCCCTAGTTCAAGTATTCTCCTGTCTCAGTTTCCCAAGTGGCTGGGACTAAAAGCATTGCCCCAACATCCAGCTAATTTTTGTATTTTTAGTAGAGACGGAGCTTCACCATGTTGACCAGGCTAGTCTTGAATTCCTGGCCTCAAGTCATCTGCCCACCTTGGCCTCCCAAAATGTAATCCCAGGCCTGAGCCACCGTTCCCAGCCTCCCCTCACTGTAACCTCTACTTCTTTGTATTTTCCAGTTTATAATGAAAAATACGTTGCTCTTATAATTCGGGGAGTTTTTTTTCCCCACACTTAAAAAAATCAAATTAATCTTTCCATCCCCTACACTATACTTCTGCTTTTAAAGCATGCTTAAAATATTTAACATGGAGGGAAGGATAAGAGAAATTTGAGAGAATGTGTAATTGAGTATTAAGAATTAGTTGAACTCATTAATATAAATTTATACACTAAAAAGATTTATCTATGTTTGTTTAAAGAGATATATTTGAGTACATCAAATACTTTAAAAATACATCTTTTCCTCAAAATATTAGCCATGTAAATGTAACATGATGGAAAACTGGCTTTGTGCCATTAAAAAAAAAAATGTTTGTGCCATTTAAAAAAAAGTGTATAGTTCAATACGTTTGTTTCTTTTGTAAGAGATAGGGTCTTGCTGTGTTGTCCAGGCTGACCTTAACTTCCTGGGCTTCAGCAGTCCTCTGGCCTCAGCCTCTCAAGCAACTGATACTACAAGTACACCCCTCCTTGTCTGGTTAGTTTATATTAGTTTTTTGTCAAATATTTATACTCCTGTAAACACTATCCTCAATCAGTATGTAGAACATTTTTGCCACCCTAGAAAAGTTCCCTCCTCTTGATCTCTCTTGTCGGTCTTCACCATTCAAAGGTAATTTCTGTTGTGATTTTTACCACCATAAATTAATTTAGTCTTCTCTAGAACTCCACAGAAACAGAATCATTTATTTTATATCTAAGTTCTTTTGCTCACCATACTTTTGAGATTCATCCATGACGTGTGTATCAGAAACTTACTTTTTTCTTGCTGAGTAGTATTCTATTGTATGAATATCAGTTTTTAAAATCTATTCTTATGCTGACAGATATGTAGGAAGTGTCCAGATTTTGGCTATTTAAAAACTGGGGATAGTTTGTAGCTACGTCATAAACTCTAGTGTGCTTTCTTCTTCCTTTTTCCTGTCTAGCAGGGCTTGTGAAGCAAGCATTTGCCCTGCAGTTAAGGGCTTGTTTCCAGGTGCTTATAACTCAGACCACCACAAAGAGAACAGAAAACAAAACTAAAGTGGGCCCGCCAAGTCCCAGGCGGACGCCTCAAGAGTTCAGCTTTTGGGCACAGAAGAGCAGGCCTGCAAATTAACTAAAAACTCCCTTCACAGAAAGAAAAAAAGAGCTAAGCATTGAGAGGGTTCAGGGCACCCAATTAGAGACCAAGAGAGCCACTACCACATTGGATCAAATCACAGCAGTTGTTTCGAGACAGAGAGGTTACTCAAAACGCTGAGCCTTGACTATACTGAGAGTGAGGCGGGGCACTTCCTCCCCCCAGCCAGCCTTACAGCAAATGTCCCTGAAGTGCCTTATCTGGGTTCCCTTCTGCGGAGGTTTCAGGCTGAGGAGTACTAGGATATACTCTTAAAGCACTTCTCTGACTGCTTTTCCAACATGAGCTACATTAAAAAAAAGAAAAGAAGCAGACTCTTAAGGGTGGGGTTGGGGGACATATTTGGTAACTGGAAAACAAAAAAATCCCACAGACTCAAGTGGCTATCATACATTCAGGTATTGAACATACTACCCAAGAGCAGGAATTCTGAGTTCTGGGTTTGAGAGGCCCAGGATGCCTCTTTCTGTGACAGACAGGGCACAGTACTTCCTACCTCATCTCATTCCTCGTAGAGTTCATTTTCCTCTGTGCCACCACCAACCAAAGAGAATGTGGCCTTTATCCTGTTTCCTCGGACACTGGCTCTTTATCCAATCCATCCTCTGAATCTTTGTTTGGTGTTTTTTAAATTTATGTTTATTTTTTATATTTCTTTTGACCTCTGAATCTTCACACAGAGTTCAGGTTAACTGAGTGCAACTAAAGCTGAGGAAATGCAAAGGGAGAAGTACAATCACTCAGTTAGCTTGTCGAAAACACTCTTAGAAGATGGGAAATTGTGTGGGCCTTGAAGATAGGACCCTTATTAGGCAGTGGTAAGTCCAAAGAATAGGAAATCCTCTCCACCTGCCATGTTAGAAGGGCTTTCCAGTTCCAAAAGAATTGTGGCAAAACTCATGCCATGAGAGTGAGTCTCCCATGGGTGTTATGCTAACCAGCCTTGCTCACTGTGCTGATTACTTGGCATCAGACTTAGCCAGCAAGGGTTTACCTATGTCCATCCTAACCCAGTTCTCTTTGTCACTGGACTGTTGTCCATCTATTGCGTTACTGCATCAGCTTTTTACCTGGTTGCTTTCTGGCGCCCATTTCTTGCGTAGGCCTGTTTTTTTTCCCTTGCCCTCTTCAACTTAAACTTTCTGCTAAAAATGAAAAATAAACGTTGATTTGGAACTTCAAACTTTACATTAGCTAACATGCTCTGCCAAAGCACTGACCCTGGGCACCTGCCAGATGATGTTTTTATTGCTTTTAGTTTCGTTGTAGATGACAAAATACATGGAATTGGATTTCTTTTTCCCAGGATTTGGTGTTAGTTGATGTCAACAGCAAATGGCATTTTCTGATTGAAAGTATTTATGAACAGTTTGATTATTTTTCTTTCTTTCTTTCTTTTTTTTTTTTCGAGATGGAGTTTTACTCTTGTTGCCCAGGCTGGAGTGCAATGGCACGATCTCAGCTCACTGCAACCGTCGCCTCCTGGGTTCAAGAAATTCTTCTGCCTCAGCCTCCTGTGTAGCTGGAATTATAGGTGCCAGGCTAATTTTTGTATTTTTAGTAGAGACAGGGTTTCACCATGTTGACCAGGCTGGTCTCAAACTTCTGACCTCAGGCGATCCACCCGCCTTGGCCTCCCAAAGTACTGGGATTACAAGTGTGAGCCACTGTGCCTGGCCCAGTTTTGTTCTTCAGATCCTTTCTGATGTTGCTGGATCACCTTGGACTATGAGTTTCATGTAGCTTATACATTGAGAGGAGGTGCAAACTGAAGCTTTGAAAAGTTGACACCTAACATCACAACTGAGACAATCACTGCCCCTCACTCAGACTCATAATCTACTGGTTTCAAATGACTTTTATTTTAGGGGACTATATACTTTCCTTGAAATTGCTAGAAAACTCCACAGAGATTTTTCCTGGGTTATTGTCTTATCTTCAGTTCTAATTTTGATGGGTGAGCAAAAAGCAGATCGTATCCAGCCCTTTATAATGTTAAGAGATTGTGCTCTCACAGACTTCAGCCAAAAATTTTTAGAGAAAAGACTTTTAAAAACCTTCCTCCCTACCCAACACCCTGTCCAATTATAGTTGATACTTTAAGCTCTGACTCTCAAGCTTCTATGAGCAAAATCTTTGGCAGAGTAGCTAATGTTACATAATCAATTTGGGGGGATTTGAGCTACATGAAAAGGAGTTCCTGATACCATTCTGTGAAGTCTGCTAAACAGCTTAACTCTTATCAGTGAACAAATAAATAAGCTTCATGCATCTCTATTCCTCTACTGGGAACTGAAGATAATGGAACTTAATTATAAATCAGGAAAATGAAAATCCTTAAGTTCTGACCTTTTTCATAGCCCAAAGCAAACAAAACAGTAAGATGCTACATAATATACACTCATTCTCTAGAGTATGAATTTTGGATTACCAATGGCAAGTATAAATTTCACATTTGTGATGTACTCCAGGATATTAGTAAATTACCATGGAGATACAGATAACTAAAGAAGTTAGTGTATCACCTTATCAAAGATGTTTTAAGATAACCTTAAAATTACTCATAGAATGGAAAGACATCCATGGATTAGAAGACTTAGTATTATAAAGATGGCAGTACTACTCAAAGGAATCTAAAGATTCAGTGCAATCTTGACCAAAATTCTAGTAGCTATTTTTGCAGAAATGGGAAAGTTGATCCTAAAATTCATATAGAATTGCAAGGGACCCTGAATAGTCAAAACAGTCTTGAAAAAGAAAAACAAAATTTGTGTATTCGTGCTTCCCAATTTCAAAAGATACTACAAAGCTATAATAATCAAAATAGGTACAGGCATAAGAATAGACATGTAGATTAGTGGAATAAAACTGAGTCCAGAAATGAACCCATACATCTGTGATCTTGAGAATAGTGCCAAGATGATTCATTGGGGAAAGGATAATCTCTTTAACAAATGGTGCAGGTAAAACTGGATATCTACATGCAAAAGAATGAAGTTGGACCCCACACATACTAAAGTTAACTCAAAATGGATCAAAGACCTAATTCTAAGAGGTAAATCTATAAATTCTTAGAAGAAAACATAAGGGTAAATCTTCATGACCTTGGATTTGGTAATGGATTCTTAGAAATGACACCAAAAGCACAAGCAATAAAAGAAAAATAAGTTGGACTGCATCAAATTTTAAAATTTTGCATCAAAGGACACTGTCAAGTAAGTGGAAAGACAACCTGCAGAATGGGAGAAGATATTTGCAAATCTGCCAACAAAAAAAACTCTTAACAAGTGAACAACAGAACAGATAACCCAATTAAAATATGGGCAAGGGACTTGAGTAGACATTTTCTAAAGATGTGCAAATGGCCGACAAACATATGAAAATATTTCCAGGGTCGTTGGTCATTAAGAAAATGCAAATCAAAGCCACAATGACATACCATTTCACACCCACTAAGATGGCTGTTTTAAAAACAAAATGAAACCAGAAAATTACAAGGATTGATAAGGATGTGGAGAAATTGGAATCTTATACTTTGCTGGTGGGAATGTGAAAGGGTGAAGTCACTGTGGAAAACAGTTTAGTAGTTTAAAAGTTCCATATAGAATTAACATATGACCCAGCAATTCCACTCCTAGTTATATGTCCAGTAATTGAAAACAGGTATTCAAACAAATACTTGTACACGAGTTGTTCTTGGCAACACTATTTACAATAGCCAAAAAATACAAACAACCCAAATGTCTATCGGTGAATGAGTAGATAAGCAAGATGTACATCTATACAGTAGAATACTTTTCAGCCATAAAAGGAACGAAGTGCTGATGCATGCTACAGTGTAGATGAACTTTGAAACATGCAAAGTGAAAGAAAGCCAACCCAAAAGGTCACATACTGTTTGATTGCATTTATATTATATATCCACAAGAGGTAAATTTATAGAGACATAAAGCATATTAGTAGTTGTCAGGAGTTGGAGGAGTTGAAGGAGGAGGTGGAGGAGGAATAGGAGTGACTGCTTAATGAGTTCAGGGTTCATTTTGAGGTGATGAAAATATTTTGGAACTATGTAAATGTAATGGTGGCACAACATTGTGAATGTGCTAAAATGCCACTGAATTGTATATTTAAAAATGGCTAATAGTACGTTATGTGAATTTTATTTCCATTTTATAAAATTACATCATATAGTTTCTGTGATCTCACAGATAACTGTGGCTTTGCTGTCATGGTTACCTTGTGACTGTTGGAACCCATGTGCTTTGTAGCATTAGTACATTGGGAAGTTCTTTCCAACTGTGGACAGGAAAATGTGAAGACTGATGATCCCAAGTGGTTTTCTCCCTAAACTAACAGTTAAGGAATATAGTTTCACTGTTTGATTTTTATTTGTTGAAACTGGTAAAGCCTCTCTCTACCTTGAATGGGTCTGGGGTTGTTTTACAATTTATCAGACCAGATTGGTTTGATATTGTTTCCTTCATTTAATTTGAAAAAGCATGTTTAAAGTAACTTTATTTGGAGATGGAATAATTTTTTGGTTTTATGAAAGTGTAAAGGAACTGTAAAAGAATCTAAGATGGGCCAGGCATGGTGGCTCACGCCTATAATCCAAGCACTTTGGAGGCCAAGGCGGGCAGATCACCTGAGGTTGGGAGTTCAAGACCAGCCTGACCAACATGGTAAAACCCCTTCTTTAAAAAAAAAAAAAGAATCTAAGGCATACTTATGAAATTGCAGTCATGTTTTTCTGTTGGTTTTGTATGCTGCACTGCTAGAGATTTTTGTGATACTTTCTAAAATCATTTCAAATGTTTTTTTTTTTTTTTTTTTTTTTTTATACTGTCAGTGGCACTGGTGTCACAAATAAGAAAATTGTATTCAGATCAGTCAAGCAGAGTCTGTGCAAAAACAAAAAGCTGATTTTTTAAAATTTTTATCTCATCTGTTTTGTTTTTTGAAGGAGGAGCTGTAGGCTATATTCTGGCAAATGATCTGAGAAGAGCTTCTTACTCAGAAAGCTAGAAGTGTTTTGCCAATTCTTATGAAGCTTTTCTTTATGAATGAGGCTGTTGCTTCTGGCCCACAGTCAGTGCTGTTTTATGGAGACTTGTTGCTCCAGCAAACATTGTCTTCCACGCTCCTACCTGGTTCTTCTTATGATCCAAAATATGCTGTCCAGACTAAAAATCTGTAGATGTGAAGCAAACAAAGCTAACTGGTCTATCAGGGATTGAACCCATAGCTTTTGGCATCATCTGAATCAACCAGTCAACTGGACTACTGCCTTGCTTGAGTAAGGTTGTTGCAATTTTAAAGTTAGAAGGGATCTGGCAAGCACAAAAATATTTGGAATAAATGTAATAAGCTAAAGTAGTAGATAAATATAAGTATTCAGCTTAAAATAATTATTGCTTTTGACTTTCACAAAATTAGGTTTCCTCTGTGTGAGGTTGATAGGATTACTTATTTATTTAGAGATAGGGTCTTGTTCTGTTGCCCAGGCTGAAGTGCAATGGCATGATTACAGCTCACTGTAGCCTTGAACTCCTGGGCTCAAGTGATCCTCCTGCCTCTGCCTATCAAGTAGCTTGGACTATGGGTGCATGCCATCATGCTGGCTTTTTTTTTTTTTTTTTTTTTAAACTTTTGTAGAGACTGTGGTCTTGCTATGGTGCCCGGGGTTGGTCTTGAACTCCTGGTCTCAAGCAGTCTTGTTTCTCAGTCTCCCAAAGGATAACTTTTAAAAAATAAGCAAAGATGAGGTTTAAATTAGGGAGAATTAGAAGTTGTTTTTCAGTAAATTATTAATAAGGAAAGATTTTCAAGAGCTAATTTAAGTAGACACTAAGCTGCTTTAACTAGGCATACTAGGACAGAAATAGAAAAAGTGAAATGGATGGATAAGACTGTAGGTTACTGCACAATTACATTTGCCCAGGGACCCCTAACTATGAACAGCAGCATAGTGCATAATGCTTTTCTTTGGGCAATTTACCTAACAAGTTTCCTCATCTGGGTTATTAGAATATAGGATCAACCTCATAAGGTCATTATAAGAATTGGATTAATGTACTTAAAGCTCTTAGAACAATGCCTGATGCAATGTAAAGCTAGGTATGTTTATGTTAAAGTCATAAGATGCTAGTGTTAAGATAACTAGAAGCCACTTTGATGAGGGAATTTTCTTTTTTTTGAGGGGCAAACCTGTTTACATTCATGGATGCTCATAGTTATGATGTGCTAGTCATGATACACTAGTCTAGTGTACCAATGCCTGGACATCTGTTGGAATTCCTGAGACCTTCTGGTATACTCGCATTGGAACCATTTTACTGCTAATGGGCATCTCAACCAAAGAGAATTATTCAAGAAAGAACTAAGAACTCAAAACAGTGATTTTTCAACTGTTCCCCAAGTAATTTTAAGATCCAATGAAGCATCTCTGGTTGTCTGTTAAAAACATAGTTACTGTCTGATTCATTCACTGCAAGTGTCCATGATGAAAAAGGGGTAATGGTCAGAGACAGAGATGAAAACAGTTCCTTGGCCTGGAACTTACAGTCTGGGCCACTTTTGTACCTCTAGAATCCGTACCAGGAAAACCTGAATGGAAGAATGTCAGAAAGTAGGACATCCTTGAAGTTATAAAGCCACACAGCTGTTAATATTATTTCTGCCAAGCTATCTCAAACTTAGCTGAGAGAGAAAGGTGGAAACTCTTTGGTGGAAAGAGCGTGAAAATTACAGATTTTGTTCTGATCTGTTATCAGAGACCATTGAGTTTGCTTTATTTCTATGCTCTAGTTTCTACTAGGAATTTTAATAGTTTCAGATTTCTACTTTGTATTTCAAAATCCTCTTTTCACCCTTCTTGTCTCACTGGTTTTTCTGTTTATGTGTAGTTCTGGTGAAAATGAATTAGGAAAGGAGACTGATGAGATTGGATAACTCAGCATCCTAAAATGTTTTCTCATGAAGTGATGATGTGCTGCTTCTTTCGTAGGACTGAAATGCTACTCCAAAAGCAACATGCGACCCTTTAAAGATGCTTGTGGGACTGCATAAAGTGAAGAGGGAAACCGGAGAAAACAATGAAGTAAGGAAAAAGTATGTTTCCCGGGTAAACAGCATGCTTCTGAGCTTTTACAAGTTTCTTGCTATAGTAGTTACCACACCTTTGTAATGCGTAAGTCTTTATAGTCATATTTAGTCTTTGCATTGCTATTAAACATTATTTATTTTCTCTTCCCTTGTTTTGTATTGCTGAACTCTTTGATCAAATGATTCTTTTTTGGATTAATCTAAAAATCTGCATTGAGTCTACAACTTAGATGATTTCTTCAGTCATTTAATAGGAATGTGTTGTATAGGTTGACCATTGAGATCATAAGAGTATCCTGTGTTGTGTCTCTATGATGTGTGGAGTGAGTCAGAGTGTCAGCTTTTAGTCTGAGTGCAGAACTTACTCTCGATTGACTTGAAAAAACTAGAAAACTACTTTGTATACAATCAATTATTCAAGCCGTATTCTACATGAGAATGTAGAATACCCTCAATCGAGTGTAAGTTCTGCACTACAACACATCTCTGGGATCTTGGAATAGGAAATCTTTGAAAAAAAAATCTAGTGTATTTAATGATAGGCATATATTCACAGCATACTGTTACATTAAAAAGTAGTTACAAAACATATTACAATTTAAATCATGAAAACTTTTTTTTTAATGCTAAATACGGAAAACAAAGCAGACTAGCAAACAATCACCATAAATAGACATAGCCTACAGTTGATGAAATAGATATGCCTTAGTAAGCTTTTTAAATAAACCACATCTTTTACATTATTTTCTGTTATTAAAAAACTTTCTTGGCTGGGTGCAGTGGCTCATGCCTGTAATCCCAGCCCTTTGGGAGGCCAAGCCTGGTGGATCACAAGGTCAAGAGATGGAGATCATCCTAGCCAACATGGTAAAACCCCGTCTCTTCTAAAAATACAAAAAAAAAAAAAAAAAAAAAAAAAAAAAGGCAGCCAGGTGTGGTGGCCGGCTCCTGTAGTCCCAGCTACTCAGGAGGCCAAGGCAGGAGAATTGCTTGAACCCAGGAGGCCGGAGGTTGCAGTGAACCGAGATCGCGCCATTGCACTCCAGCCTGGGCAACAGAGTGAGACTGTCTCAAAAAAAAAAAAGAAAGAAAAAAAAAAAGAAACTTTCTTCAGTAAGCTGAATAGAAATTTTTAGAAAGAGAGAAAGAAATAGAGGCAGAATCATTGATGATATGTGATGCTGGAAGTTCTGTACAACTTCCTTAGACAACTCTATGGCAGCATCTCTCTCCTTCTCCACAAGCCTGGGGACCACCAGCCCATGGGAATTTTCTCACAAGTGTAACTTTTGGAATTTTATGTCTTGTGGAGGGCGTTTTCCCTATGCTTCAGTAATGGATTGCTGCAGGCCTAGTATCGGCTGTATGGTATATTCCACCTTGATCATTATTTAACTTTGAGTCTTAAAGTTGAGTAAATCTGTTAAGTGGCTTTATATATCAATCCTCTAAACTAAAAATGCCATAAGACACGTTTTTTATGTACACATCTTCTAGTGCTCACTCTTATACTGATCTCTTGGCTTTATCACATTGGTCTCTTGGCTGTGCTTCAGTCAGCCCAGAAACATTCCTGTTTTGGAGCCATTGTTCTTGTTCCCTCTGCCTGGAATCATCTTCTCCCAGATAGTCATATAGCTACTGGCTACTCCCCTTCTTCTTCAGGTTTCTGCTCCAAAATTACCCTATCAAAGATGCCTTCTATGGTATCCTCAATTGAAAATGATACCTTACCATACCCTAGAATCACTCTATCCTTCTCTGTTTTTTTCTATAGCATTTATCACCATCCAGCCACTGTAGATACATTTGAGTGGCAGTGTCTCTGCCATCCCTTCATACCCAGTACCTTCCCTGCCTGAACTCCTCATTGAGGGCAAGACCTTTATCCCCAGGATCTATACCAGTGCTGGACAATAGATGCTCAGTAAGTATTTGTTGGGTGAATGAATGAAGCTTGCTTATGTTAGGAGGATTAAGTAGATTTGGAGATCATGTGATTGGATTGAAAATGATTAACAGGGAAAATGTTGTAGAGGAAGTATCTTAAACTGTATATTAAAAACCTGATAAATAGCAGGGCTTAAAAATCATTGTCAAAGATAGTTCTTTGATCTAGAAGGTAATTTAGAACCACTTTGGGAATATAAATAGCAGATGAGATATTTACACTAAAAAACTAGACATAAAATATTAAACAGAAATGTCTCAGTTGAACCACTCTTTTTGTTAACCTCCCAATCTTTTACCATCAATTGTTACAATAAATTTAAAGTGAATCCACAACTTAGGTGATTTCTTCGATCATTTAATAGGAAATGATCTTACCCTCACAGACTCTGCGACAACTTGTGTTGGGGAAGGTGAGGGCATCAACATTTTAAAAGCTGCCCAGTGAATTTCTTGGGCACTCAAGCTTGAGGACCAGGAATACTATCAGTTTTTCTATATTAATGATGACTGTGGTTACTTTAAATTTATCATAACAATTTAACCTCCCAATCTTTAACCATCCATATGACCCAATTGTCAGTTATACTGTAACGGATGACATACGGATCGTAAAAGATTGGGAGGTTAACAAAAAGAGAGTGGTTCAGCTAAGTGGTGACCTGAAAGAAGAATACCATGGTCCGGGTAGAGGGAATAGGTGGACCCTAGCAATGCCTGTTGTGTTAGAGAACTGGTAGGATGGGGACATTGCATATGACTGGAGGTTACAGTAGGGGAAGGTTAATGGGAAAGTCAAAGCCAAACTGGAATCACTGAGAGTTTTTTATATGTCAGTCTCTGTAGCTACTACCTGGTGACACTGAGCCATCTTGTCTAACTCTAGCTTACCTCATTTCTGCCAGTCTGCTTCTACCTATGAAGTATGATGTTTATTCTACACATCATGCTTTTTCTCTTTCTCCTTTAAGGTCTTTTAAAATTAATCTTTTACTTTTAATGGCACATACCATCTGATTCAACAATTAATATAGCATTTCTAGAAATTTATCTTACATATGACCTCATATAGGTATGCAGGTAATCCTAGAGTACCTCAGCCTCTATGAAATCCTCATGCATGCCTTGTACCTCATTAATACTTGGACAGAGAATAAATATCTACTGCTGCCGTCGCTCTGTTGTGGACATGGGTTTTGTCCCCCTCCACTGGTTCTGGTATTAACCGCCTCTTTGCCTAAACTGCAGTGGACTAGAGACATTTGCACGGGAGCTAACTATGTCTCCTCTCAGGTTTCTTCTTTTGAACAATTTGTTCCTTATGGCAGTCTTTCACCTCCCATTTGTGAATATTATGAATGGTTATAATAATACATTTTTACTTTGCATTTTTAAAAACATTTAGATAATTAAGTATATAGTAGTGGGTATCTCTACTTAGCTGCACATTAAACTCACCTTAGAAGCTTTATAAAATAATAATCCCTGGTCTCACCCTCAGAGACTCTGAGACAATTTGTTTTGGGGGAGGTGTGGGCATCAGCATTTAAAAAGCTGCACAATGAATTTCATGTGCACTCAAGCTTGAGGACCAGGAATACTATCAGTTTTTCTATATTAATGATGATCATGGTCACTTTAAATTTATCATAACAATTTAAATGGTTCCTTTGTGTTTTATAAGTTTATAATGGTGTTATATTAAAAAAGTATATGTAACATCTGCCTTTATTGTATTTGTGTCTCTCATTTTTATGTTGCATTTTGTTGGAACTTCTGATACTGTATTAACAGTGATGATAGACTACTTATTTTGTGCTTATTTTTAATGAATGCATAGCTTGTTTTTTCCATTGAAGTATAATTGACATTTGGGTCAGTAAGTGGGTACTCAATCAGGTTAAGAAAATATATCTTTATTATTAGTTTTAGAATTTTAAAATTAAGAATAGGTGTTACATTTTAACAAATGAATTTTTTAAATTTCTGTTGACATAAGTAAAAATTTAAATCTTATTCCTAGATTCTATTTACTATTCTTTTAAATTTTTGAGCATAAATTCAGAGCAAGCTTTGTTTATAGTTTTCTCTCTTTCCGTTTCATTTAGCCAGTTTTAGGGTCAGATTAATAGAATAATTAGATAACTTATATATTGACCTATTTTTGGCATTATTTCTCTAACATGAATTGTTTTCTTCGGAGACTATGAAAGAATTCACTAACTGCTTTTTAGGGGTGTAGCTATTTGATTTTTTTTTTCTCTTTTTTTTTTTTTCCAAGAACTCAAATTACACCAACAAGAATGAGCTTGGAAAGTTATTTGATTTTTTAAAGATGTTGGTCCAGTAGGTATTTTATTTTTGCCAGTGTTAGAATTTTACATTTTTAATTAAAAATTTATTTAGTTTTATCCAAATTTATTAACACACATATTCTCTTACAATTTTATTGCTTCTTTTTATGTCCTGTTTTTCCCATTTTATGTTTCCTTTTTTTTTTTTTTGTACTTACCAGTAGTATCAATTTTAGTCTGTTCACAGCAACTTTTAGTTGAAATATAAAACTTTAAAAAATACAGAAGGATGTAGTGAAAACTCAGTTTCCCATTCATTCGTATTCCTTGGGCAGATAGTTGGCCTCATTTAGGCAGCAGTTCCCGTCAGTTTCTTAACAATCCTTCAAAAGTGTTTTGGTTTTCACTTTCAAAATATCGAACATTTCTTTTTTATTATTTATTATTTATTTATTTATTTATTTTTGAGACGGAGTTTCACTCTTGTTACCCAGGCTGGAGTGCAATGGCGCGATCTCAGCTCACTGCAACCTCCGCCTCCTGGGTTCAGGCAATTCTCCTGCGTCAGCCTCCTGAGTAGCTGGGATTACAGGCACGCGCCACCATGCCTAGCTAATTTTTGTATTTTTAGTAGAGAGGGGGTTTCACCATGTTGACCAGGATGGTCTCGATCTCTTGACCTCGTGATCCACCCGCCTCAGCCTCCCAAAGTGCTGGGATTACAGGCGTGAGCCACCGCGCCTGGCCGATTTCTTTTTTTTTTTTTTTTAAATTCCTCTAGATTCTCCTGTTTGTTTCTCAAGATTATTAGTTGTGTATTTAGTTCTTGTTTTTATTTTTCAGTAACACAGAAAGCAGTACTGCCCTCTATTTTTTCATGGTATATAATTTCTTATGTAATGACTTTGTTACATTTTCCAGCTTCATTATCCTTATTTCAGAGCCTATCTCTTGCAAACAGAATGTTACTGGTTTTTTTCTCTGTTTAACCTATCTTTGAAGGTTTTTTATCTTATGTGAGAATTTATATTCTTTAATTTATGATTGCTATTGTATTTGTTATGTTTTCTGTATGTTTTCTTAGTTTTTACATTTGTTATTTCTTCTCTGTTATGTCTTCTGTTTTATATAACACTCTTTGCTTTCTTTTAGCTTTTAAACATTTTAAAGGTGAACAATCTTTCAAATTCTGTTAGTGCTAAAAATAACATTTGTTTCTGTATTTATTTACTATCATCAAAGCAAAAGCAAGAACTTGTCTTTTCTTCCATAAAAGGAAATTTAACTTCTCCCTTTTTTGGCGTTCTTTTCCTATTCTTTATCTACCCTGCCTCCCCAGTTATTTTTTTCTTTCACCTCTTAGATTTATTCTATGAAGTATCTTAATTCTTCTGAGCTTCAGCATGGTGCTCATAAGTGTTTTGCTATTTTTCATTCAGTTAGTTAACAACCACTGAGGCCTCACTCTGAGTCAACAGATCCTGAGCTGGGTGCAGGAGATACAAAGGTAAAGGCAGTTCTGTCCCTGCCTTCAAGGTTGATAAGGTGGCATGATGTGCAAATCAGCCAATAATGGCAAAAGATGTAATGTGTCAAGTGTATTGGAGACAGAGAAAGAGAGGAAGTGATGTTTGGTGAGTCAGTGAAGGCACTCTGGGAGCTAAATGTTACTGTACATACCAGCAGAGCTTTGTGAGAAGAGTACAAAGTGAGAGGGCAGGAGTCTGAAGGTGCACATACATCACCCTGTTCTTGGGAGAGTGGCTGGAGATGAGGCTGGACAAGGGATGTTGGGGCCAGATTGTGAAGCACCTTGAATGATGGGCATCAAGTTTCGATTTGTTTACTGTGATCTATACTACAGAGGGTTTAAAGCAAGGAAGTACCATGTTCTAGTTCATTTTTTAGAAAGATAATTCTGGCTGTCATGTGAAGCACAGCCTGCATGGAGGGAGGTCATTTAAGCAGCTGTGGCATTGTCCAGATAAGAGGTGAGAGCAACTTGAGCAAGGGGGTAGCATTGATGATGGAGAAGAGGAGGTAAGAGGCATTTTGAGGCAAAATCTAAAATTACTAGTCCTGCCATTGGGGAGATTGGGAGTTAGAGCATGCCTCAGAGGAGGTTTTTTTTGTTAGTTTTAGGGGAGATGATGATAGATGGTGGAACTACTGAACAACTAGGCAGTGGCATAAAGGGGGTGGAGTGGGTACAGAGACTAATTTGGAGAGAAGCAGGAGAGAATTTATTTTAGGACTTGTTGGTAGTCTCGGAAAACATCTATGAGCAGTTGGAAATATTGGATCAGAAACTCAGGTGAGATGTTGGGGCTGGAGATAAAGGTGTGAGATTGACTTGTACCAAGGAGGATATCGAAGCCATAAGAAGAGATATAGTATCCCCCAAGTAGAACATGTACGGAAAATAAAAGGTCTTAGAATGGGCTGTTGGCAAAGGTCAGTCTTTCAGGAAATTGAAACATAATTGAGCACTGTAGTAGTCTCCAGCGTGGGGTGGCTAGAGCTTTTTCAGATGGCTGGCTTTATCTTCACACAAGCCTTATGCATGGAATTATTACTCTGCTTTGTAGATAAGGAGACTAAGATGTTGCTACTAAGTTAGTAAGTAGGATTGCAAACCAGGTCCAAATGCCAAGTCCATGCTAGAGAAAGAAGTAGAGGAGATACAGCAAATTGTTGTCGAAGAACTGTTATCTTACAGGGGTAGTGGCCAACAATGGCCATTCACTCAGAGATCCAGTAAGATAAAGAGAAGCTAAGCCGCTTATTTTCTCAATGAGGAAACAGAGCAATGCCAGCATGCTCAGTTCCTGCAGGATCTAAGTCAGCTCCCGCTGGAGTCAAGAGGCAAAGAAATGGGGGTCGACTGCCACTCTAGGAAACAGTTTGGTAGATGAATGATGAGGCCACCTGGTCTGGGGGTGGTATCATTCTTCTTTGTTTACAGTGACAGCTTGAGGTATTCTGATTTGCTTAGCCTTTTTTTCCCCTTGGGGTTTTATATCTTAGATTGTCTTGTTTCTAGACTTCTGCTATTTAAAAAAACCAAAAGTAACTTTACTAGATCTTCATGTAGTCTGTTTGTTAACTTGTTTACTTGGAGTTTTTTTTTTTTTTTTCTTTTCCTTCTCACATTGTTTTCAGATGTTTCCAGGCCATGTCCCAGGGATCCTTTTTGCTAATTATGTGTGAGACCCTGGTAGTTCCTTCTTGTTTCTTCTCTCACGTCTTTACATGCTGGAAGTAGTTTTCTTCTCTCATTTGAATCTTTTGTTCAATTCAGCTTCCTCCAGAACTGTGATTCATAGATTGTGTATTTCCTCTAGATGACAATTAGCCTGTGAATTCTTAGGCAACAGTAGAGTATAGTGCTAGGAGCATGGGCTCTGGAACTAGGCTGCCTGGGTTCAACTCCTGGCTCTACTGGCTACTAGCTGAGTGACCTTGGGCAAGTTGTTAGCTTCTTTGTGCCTCAGTTTTCTCATCTGTAAACTGGAGGCAAAAATTAGAATATACTACCAAGGGTTGCGGTGAAGGTTAAATGAACTACCACATGTAGTGCTTAGAATGAAAGGTATCCAGTGTCTGTTCCACCATTGTTAGTTGCTTGTGTTGTCATTGTTGTTACTGTTTTAGGGGAAAATGGTACAAGAGAGAACCTCTTTCTCATTTGGACCATACAAATAGTGATAAATTTCAGGCTGCTGGAGCCTTACTTGATGAACTAGAAGTAGGCAAATCTTGGGAATTGGATAGTGTTCCCTCAAGTTTTTGTTTTGTTTTGTTTTTGTTTTGAGACAGAGTCTGGCTCTGTCGCCAGGCGCCAGGCTGGAGTGCAGTGGTGCGATATTGGCTTACTGCAACCTCCGCTTCCTGGGTTCAAGCAATTCTCCTGCCTCAGCCTCCTGAGTAGCTGGGACTACAGGCATGTGCCACTACGCCCAGCTAATTTTTGTATTTTTAGTAGAGACGGGGTTTCACCATGTTGGCCAGGATGGTATCAATCTCTTGACCTCGTGATTTACCTGCCTCGGCCTCCCAAAGTGCTGGGATTACAGGTGCGAGCCACTGCGCCTGGCCTTCCCTCAAGTTTTTAAGGAGTTCAACAAAGAACAATTTTAACCTTGGTCCAGAAGTGGCATCTGAATTTCACATGTCTACTGTGTGACCTCATCTACCCATGGCAGTGTTCAGTTGACATCTCTTAAAAAGAGGACGTAAAAGTTTTATTTCTACCTTACAAAATAGCTCTTCCAAAAATTTTTATTTTTGCTCTTGTAGTTGTCCAGTCGTCTCATCTGTAGATAACACATTTAACTTCCTATGCAATATATATACCTATCCTATTTCATCTGTATATAACACATTTAACTTCCTATGCAATATATATGCCTATCTTATTTCATCTGTAGGTAACACATTTAACTTCCTATGCAATATTTATGACTGTCTTATTTCATCTGTAGGTTAACACATTTAACTTCCTATGCAATGTCAATATCTTATTTCATCTGTATATAACACATTTAACTTCCTATGCAATATTTATGACTGTCTTATTTCATCTGTAGGTAACACATTTAACTTCCTATGCAATGTCTATATCTTATTTCATCTGTAGGTAACACATTTAACTTCCTATGCAGTATATATACCTATCTTATTTTAGCTGTCTTGCTGTATTGGCCAGAACTTCAAAAATATTTAAGATACTAAAAGTGGCCTGTCTTTTATTGACCTTTTTTTTTGTTTGTTTACATTTGGCTTAGAAAGATGTTTTATACCATTTTTCCTTATCTGTATGCCTTTTGTTCTTAGCATTTTTATTAGAAGTGAATATTATCAAATTACATTCTTGTATCCATTGAGTTTCATTAGGTTTTTCTCATTTAACTTTTTGATTTTGTGTCATATGTATCTTGAACTGTCATTCCATTCTGGGCAAGATTCTTATCAGTTTGGTTGTTTTAACATTAAATTATTTCTGTCAGTCATTAAACATTTTAAATATTCAGAGTTGTTGCCTATTAAAAGGTTTTTTAAGGCCGGGCGCGGTGGCTCAAGCTTGTAATCCCAGACTTTGGGAGGCCGAGGCGGGTGGATCACGAGGTCAAGAGATCGAGACCATCCTGGTCAACATGGTGAAACCCCGTCTCTACTAAAAATACAAAAAATTAGCTGGGCATGGTGGCGCGTGCCTGTAATCCCAGCTACTCAGGAGGCTGAGGCAGGAGAATTGCCTGAACCTAGGAGGTGGAGGTTGCGGTGAGCCGAGATCGCGCCATTGCACTCCAGCCTGGGTAACAAGAGCGAAACTCTGTCTAAAAAAAAAAATAATAAAAAAAAATAAAAGTTTTTTAAAAAAATCATTTTGGGGTTTTTGAAGTTGTACTTTTTGTAAAAAGTTCAAATAATACAGTAGTTATAGACTAAATAAATAAAAAAATTCGCCAGATAATCCTATTCTCACAGAGTCATTAACGTTGGGTTTATTGTGAAACTTTCCAGATTTTTATCTATGCATTTACATACATACGGATTTTGTGCCCTCTCATTTTTCTCTTTCTCTTCTCCTTACTCCCTCTCTGCATCCCTCTTTCCGTCATCTTAGCAAAAATGGAATAATACAAAGTCCTGAATGTTTTCATTTAATAGTATATCATAGGAGTCTTTCTTTTCTTTTTTTTTTGAGACGGAGTTTCGCTCTTGTTACCCAGGCTGGAGTGCAATGGCGCGATCTCGGCTCACCGCAACCTCCGCCTCCTGGGTTCAGGCAATTCTCCTGCCTCAGCCTCCTGAGTAGCTAGGATTACAGGCATGTGCCACCATGCCCAGCTAATTTTTTTTTGTATTTTTAGTAGAGACGGGGTTTCACTATGTTGACTGGGGTGGTCTTGATCTCTTGACCTCGTGATCCACCCGCCTCGGCCTCCCAAAGTGCTGGGATTACAGGCTTGAGCCACCGCACCCGGCCTCCTGGGAGTCTTTCTATGTCCATGCACATGTAACTACTTCATTTTTTGTAGAGTATTCCATGGTGTGGAGTGATCATAATTTATTTAGCCATTCCCCTGTTTGTGCATGTTTAAATTAGTCCCAATTTTTTGTTAACACTACATGAAATGTCTTTGGTAGATGTTTGTATGTGCAAGTATTTTATAGTCTAGATTACTAGAAACAAAATTGTGGATAAACGTGATAAATAGATTAGGGGTTCTTAACCTAGTCTGTGGGTCCCTATAGTTGTATGCAAGATGTCATGTGTACTATGTATTGTGCATTTTCCAAGAATGAGAGTCTATAGATCAGATTTACAAAGAAGTCATTGCGCCACCCTGTCCCCACCACAAAAAAAAAAAAAAAAAAAAGAATTACCTGCATACAAAACTAGGCAACTTGCCCAAAGTCCATGGTGGAACTGGGATTTAAGCTCATGGTATCTGACTCCAGTGGTATTAAAAGAGGGAAAAAGGTTCAGATGGAATATACATCAAATCATCTATAGTGCTAATCTCTGAAGGTGGGGTTATGAGATCTCCACAGTTACATTTTTTTAAACAATGAAAATATGTGTGTGTGTGGTTTTTTTAAATAAGCAGAAGTAAAATTCACTGAATAAACAAAGTAATCAGAGTGCTTGTGTGGCAGAAATAGGGGAAATTACATCAATTAATCTTTTGGAATTTTTAAGGAGAGTGAGCAGGTTTGTGAATGAGGAAGCCAGTAGTCCTTCAAGAAAGTCATTTAAAGAATTTGTATCATCTCAAACTACCTCAACATGTTAATTAAGTATAAAGAAAGAGGTCATAAATTGATAGTGGAAAAACCCAGCAGAAACTACTGTAACCAAGAGGTCAAGGCCTGTACCACCAGCAGTAAGACATATCAGCATCATTAGTCCCATGATATGATGTATGAAGAACACAACATCATTTCTGTGGTATTTTTGCCAAGAATGCATAACCTCAGGGTAATCATGAGAAGACATCAGGCAAACCTGAATCAAGGGACAGTCAACAAAATAATTGTTAATTAAATACTCTTAAAAGTTGTCAAGAACATGAATGACAAGGAAAAAACAAGGAACTGTCACAGGCTGCAGGAGACTAAGGAGAAATAACAACTAAATACACTGGGGATTCTGAATAGGATTCTGGAACAGAAAAAGGACATTGGTTTAAAAAAAAAAAAAACAAAAACCAGTGCAACATGAATAAGGTCTTTGGTTTAGTTATTAGTATCGTACTAATGTTAAACTTCTCGTTCTGGTAAATATACAATAATTATACAAGATGGTAACATTGGGGAAACTGGGGCAGGGATATATGGAAACTGTACAATTTTTGCAACTTTTCTGTAATTCTAAAATTAGCTCAAAATATTTTTTTTTTTTTAAAGAAATCTTGGCCGGGTGCAGTGGCTCACACCTGTAATCAATCCCAGCACTTTGGGAGGCCCAGGCTGGTAAATCACCTGAAGTCAGGAGTTTGAGACCTGTTGGTCTGGTTTGAGACCAGATCACCTGAAGTCAGGAGTTTGGGACTGCTTGACCAACATGGTGAAACTCCATCTCTACTAAAAATACAAAAATTAGCTGGATGTGGTGATGGGTGCCTGTAAACCCAGCTACTCGGGAGGCTGAGACAGGAGAATCACTTGAATCTGGGAGGTAGAGGTTGCAGTGAGCCAAGATCGCACCACATCACTCTAGCCTGGCTGATAAGAGCAAAACTCCATCTCAAAAAAAGAGAAAAGAAATCTTCACGAGATTTCTTACAAGAGTTTTCTATTTTCTTTCTATCTCATTTTTCTTTTAAGTAACGAGCCACTGTGGAGTTAGAGAATCAATTTGGACCTGGGTAGAAACTGGCTTAAAAATATCAAAGAAAGCTTAGGGTTGAATCCCCTTCTATGAGTGGGTAAAATATGAATAATTATTGTCCACAGTGCTGCTTGTATGTTCATTTTCCAGTATGTTTCATTTACTAGATAAAGGGTACAGCAGTGAAAAGCTATGGTGGGAGATTTTCCTGAACATTTTATGAGGCTGCGATAGCAGAAAATTAGTCAATGCAAGATGCTCTACTTATGGGGGAAAAAAAATCCAAACCAGGTTTATACAGAGTCACAGGTCTCAAGATATCACTTAGTAGCCTGAAGTTCTCTGAAGATATTGCCTCTTTGTTTGCTGTTGAGCCTAAGATGGCCTGCAAATTGGTGCACATCCATGTGAAGGTGACTACATAGTCTTCTGGAGGCATTTATAGGTGAAGGTCCTTCCTTTGTCATTAGGAAGCAGCCACCCTGAAGCACTGTGCACAGAAAAATCTTAAAAGCTAGAGGTTTATGCATGTTCTCACTTATAAGTGGGAGCTAAACAAAGGCTGCAGATGGACATACAGAGTAGAATAATAGGCATTGGAGGCTCCAAAAGGTGGGAGGGGTCTGAGGGATGAAATATAACCTATTGGGTACACTGTACACTATTTAGATGTTGTGGACACTAAAAGCCCAGACTTCACCGTTACACAATATATGTATGTAACACAATTGTACCCCTAAATCTATTTAAAAAATGGAAAAAGCTGAGTTTATAACATGTTTAGATGAAGAATGGTGCAAAGGGACTGCAGACTGGAAGTCTGCATGGAGTCTAGGAGGAGTTGAGGGGTAGGACACTCTCAGAGTACACCTGGCTCTATCCATAAGGGGAAATGCCATATTGGCCTGGGGCAGACATTCTGATTGCTGCGAGGCTGGGCATGCTAGATACACAGGTTGACAACCCACAAAGGGGCTCTAAATTTGTTCTTTATGCAGCAACCTGATTAGGGATTCTGTTTCCTAGATGTGTTGCTATTAAAAAAGGACAGCTCTGGGTAAATTGCAGCAATAGTGAGGCTCCTAGAAAGCTATATCCCTTCTAAAAATGAGGGGGAAAAAATCTAGTTTGTCTTCATCGAATTGATTGGTATTAAGTCAATTCTACTCCCACCTAATTAAGAACTGAATAGTCTCTTAAGTGAAAAAAAAAATCTGAATTTACAAAGCTGGAGACTAGTCTGATTGTCAGTGGGTATTTTTCAGCAACAGTTGTATGCCAGGCACTGTATTACACCCTAAAAACATAGTAGTGAGCAAGACAGTCATGGTCCCTGCCCTCATGGAACTCACCAGGAGCTGTTCCTCTAAGCCTAAGCTAGCCAGCCCACCTACTTCACTCAAAGTTGCCTCTGCTAAGAAGGCTTGGTTTACACCAAAATAAGTTCACTTTTTATTTTTCCCTTGAAGTTAAATGTAAAAATTAGTTATCACTACTTCAATTTCCAACAGTGTTGAAAAGGTGTTTTCATTTGTACTTTATGTGTTTAATTTACATAATTTTGAAGTAGCATTTGGTGCCTTTAATCACAGCAGTTGCCCCTGTCCTAGCCACTTCTTTCAGGCTGTAATGTTGAAGACACTTTGGTAAGGCTTAGTGAGTTTGCTCAGTGCCTACAGAAATCAGAAATGTGTTTACCAAGGCATAGCAATCTCTGAGAGGCCCAGTGTGGCCAGCTGGCAGTGGCCAGAGGGAGCCAGCTCTTCTCTGCTGCATGGACGCTTCTCCCTTCCTGAGTTTAATCTCTTGGGTCAGATTTCAAGTTGTAACCTCAAAGTAGTGAAACAACTAGAGTGGCGCTAACTCACTTGATTCTACAACACTGTTAGTAACATCTTCCCTGGCCCCTCCTCTAGAGGCTCTGGGATGTTTTATTTAGTAGGTTTATGTCCTTGTGCCTTGAGTTGGTAAAATGGTTATGGTTATGAATTCTTTGTTTTTCTATATAAACAGTGCAGTGGATAAATGATGAGTAGTATTTATTATTTCTTAGAAAAATCAAGGAAAAGTTATTGGTTGATATAATTAATATAAGACTTAGCTCTTTGAACCCAGTGGAGTATATGAATAGATGATCATTTTTTCAAAGTCTTTTTGAAGAACAAGAACAAAGTCTCCATCTACAGAGCTATTTACCATCTGAGCTCAATCCCTTTCCAGGCATGAATCCTCCAAACCAACCTGACCTACCTTTTATATTAAATTCCAGTAGGCTGCCTATACCATATCCTTTAACAAGCTTTTTCTTCCCCTTTTCTGACTTCAAGTCCCAGTTCATCAATGCCACCCTCCCCTTGAAGTCTTCTTTGATCTTCCTCAGCCACTATTACCAGTATTCCTTGGGTATCCCATGCCCATTTTAGTGCCTCTCCTGTAGCACACATCCATTATAGACTGCTTTGTGATGCCCCTGTTGACACTGCTTTCTTGTCTCCTGCATTATGAGCTCCTTGAGGGGTCAGGGACTTAGACATTCATCATTGCATCCTCTTGAGTATCCCGCATAGTGAATTCACTAACATCAATTGAGTGTTTACACTGTTTCGGCTACTGTCTAAGCTATATATATATATATATATATATATATGCAGTATAATTGCATTTGTCATTATAGCTCTATGAGGGTGACATTTATTATTCCTATTTTATAGACAAGCAAACTGAGACACAGAGAGCTTAAGGATTTTACCCAAAGCTACAAAGGTAATAAGTGGTAGAGTTGGCATTTGAAGCCAAGCAGTCAGGAGTAAGGGCTTCTAATCATTACTTGATACTGGAATAACCTGCTGTGATGCCCATGCTCCTTATTATATGCTATAATGGCATAATAATAGCACTTCTCAAACACCAGCTGTGTGGCAGGCACCAAGCTAAGTGTTATATGTTTATTATCTCACTTAATCCTCACAAAAATCTCATGAGGCACTTGTAATTATTATTCCATAGATGAGGAAACTGGGATGCAGAGGAGTTGGGGTTAAGCAGTTTGTACTAGGCAACACTAGAGTATGTGCCTAGTATGAGTTTACAGGTGAATAAGCAAATGGATGAATAACAATAGGGATAGGGTTTGAGAAGGAAATTAACAAGTATTTTTATTTTATTTTTTTGCAGTGTCTTCCTCATGGCATTAAAGCCTCTTTTCTTTCCCTCCCCTCCTCTTCCTGTTACCATCCCCGCCCCAGTCCCCGTCCCCGTCCCCTGTCCCCCGCCCCCTGTCCCCCGTCCCCTGTCCTGTCTATTTGTCTTTTGAGATGGGGTCTTGGGATGTTGTCCAGGCTGGTCTCAAACTCTTGGGCTCAAGCAGTCCTCCTGACTCAGCCTCCCAAAGTGCTGGGATTATAGGCATGAGCCATTGTAGCTGGCTGAGAACAAGTATTGAGTACCTTCCATTTTTTTTTTAGTAGGTTTTTCCCCAACATTTTATTATGAAAAAAACATACTGCAAAGTTGAAAGAATGTTACCATGAGCAACCACATACCCACTACCAGTTTTCAACCATCAATATTTTACTGATTTTGCTTTCCTTCTATCTAGTCATCTGTCATAGCGTTTTTGATGCATCACCCCCCTTACTATTTCAGCATATTTTATTGCTAAGTAGAGGTAATTATTTGTTTATAGTTTTTTTTCTTTGGAAGTAAGTTGTGTGCATTTTATTGTAGTTAAATCTTAACTATACATGGACCTGGTTTTGACAAATGAATACACCTAGAGAACCCAGATGCCTACCAGGATATTATTGTGACCCAGAAAGTTGCCTCATGTCCCTTGCCAGTCAGTGTCTACCCCTACTCCCCAGAGGAGTATCTACTATTTTTATATTATATATTCATTTGCCATCCTGTTCTCCCAGAATTTAAGGTGACTCACTCTGATCCGTAAAATACAAGAAGAAAGCATAAATGAGAAGTAGATGGAAAAAAGAAACCAAGGTAGGAATATTAAATGGAACCAGGAGAGCACCTGGAACTTTTATAAATAATATATTACTCAGTCCTCACAAAAGGTATGCATAATTATTTCCATTTTATAGATGGAGAGGCTACAAAGCTCTGTAGCTAATAAATAATAGGGACACTTTTACTCCAAAGTCCATATATTTTTTTTTACTGTAGCCCCCAAAGCAAGACAACAGATCAAATAAAAGCTTATTTTAACTGTGAATATGGTCTCAAATAATATACGCTAAAGTTTTGTAAAACTGTGTTTCCTCTTCTTGTTGGTACCTTGACCAAGAGAGATGGCAAGGATGGGGCCACTAAAATAGTCCTGCAGTCCTTGCAAAGGGCCTTAAAGTCAAGGTTGGCTTTGAGTTATCCTGTGTGGCCCTAGAGATGGGATTCCATGTCCTCAATTATAGAAAAAGGCAACTTTCCAGGACCAGTGATAAGAGTGCAAAGTCTTGAAATGTCCTGTCGACTGTTAAATAGAACTGTAGCAACATCAACAAGGAGGCATCTTGTATGTGAGAGACTCTTGGTCAGAGCTTTCAGTTTTGACTTTAATGGGGTTCATTTGTTAGTTGCGTTAAGGAAGAGAAAAAATATTGTAAAAGAATTCTAAATCTCTAATAGGGGACCTTAGAAATCTGCTACCTTCTAAATTCTGTGTTGTCTCCTTTATAATAATAGATTGTATACATAAATAATGGGTTAGGAAGAACTGAAATACTTCAGGATTTCTTACTTAAAATGACAGAAAAGGGGTTGGGCATGTTATATGGTAGAAAGGCTATCACAAGACTCCTGGATAAATTTAGAAAGAAACTGAAAAATAAAAGATGGGCAAGTTAGAGTTATACTTACTTGGCAGTATAAAATGGAAAACTTTCCTCTTCTGGACTGTGGCCACCAGCATGGCGGGATGATACCTGGATTTGGCTCTGTTGGACCAAAGGAGGCTAAGACATGCTCACATGGTCTTGGGTGATGGATTAAGAAAACACAGGAACTAGCTCAGTGGTGAGGCCTGAGAAGACCTATAGCAGTGACTCTGGAAACCACTGGAAGTGAGGCAGGCATCCAGTGGTTCTGCTCTGCTGTCTGCACTGTCTTCTCTCCACACACTGCTTCCTAGCTCTCTGCTCCTTAACTTCTCATTTCTCACTCTCAGCCCCTACTCCTTGGATCCCATACCCAAAGCTTGAAAAGAGGACGTTTTCTGGTCTTTTGGGCCTTCTGCCTCTGGTCTTCTGGAGGGTAAGGCAGGAGTAGATAGCCAACTCATTATTAGAAAGATCCACATTAATGGTGGCTACCAATGATTAAAGATTATTTTCTCCTCCTTAGGCTGTATCTCCTCCAAGATAGTTATCTTGAATAGACTGCTTTACTTGGAAAAAACAACAACATTTTTTTTTAAATCATAAAAGCCATTCTTTCTTATTGTAGATAATCTGAAAAACATAAGAAGGAACAGTGAAGATAATTGAGATTCCCTTAGTGATATCTTGATAGCATTCCTTTTAGGTATTTATTTAGAAATTGCTTACATATGGTGTAAAGCCATGTTATATATATATATATATATATATATGCATAAATATCCTAAAAGTGAAATTATATATATATTATATATTTTATATATAGCTATATCCTAAAAGTGAAATTATATCTATATTTTATATATATATATAATTATATATATATATATAATTTCACTTTTAGGATATTTATGCATTTATTATGTCTTATATAAACTAAATATTTTTCTGTATCAAAAATTATAAGCATAATTTAAACTAGGCATTGATATCCTATCTATTCTATAGATAGTACTCTATTTTTAGCTTACCTCTTTTGTTGAACTTGGAGTTTTTGTGAACAGCATATAGTTGGGTTGTATTTTTATTCTACTCTGCCAATCTTTGCCTTTTAATTGGTATATTTAGAACATTTACCTTTAAAGTAATTATTGACATATTAGAGCTTTAATCTGCCATTGTATTACTTCTTTTCTTGCCTTTGTGTGGGTTACTTGAACATTTTGAGGGGTTTTTATCTTGACTTCTTAATTTTTTTTTAAGTGTATGTCTTTTTATCATTTTTTGTATCATTTTCTTAGTTGCTCTGAGTATTAATGTATACCTATGTGACTTACTACAGTCTACTGTTATCACCATTTTACCACTTTGAGTGAAATGTGGAAACCTGATTTTCATCTAGGTCCCTTTACATTTCCCCTTTTAATTTTTAAATTTTTTAAGATACAGGGTCTTGCTATGTTTCCCAAGGTATAGGTGAACTTCTGGACTCAAGCAGTATTCCTGCTTTAGCCTCCCAAATAGCTGAGACTACAGGAGGATATTCATTTTATAGACTTATATTTTATATGTATATACATGTGTGTATGTATGTATCCCCATATTTCTGCTTTTCTGTTGTTTTCTTTCTTTCTTTTTTTTTTTTTTTTTGATTCTTTAGAATTCTTCTTTTAAATCAGTTCCTTTCTGTTTGAAGAACTTCCTTTAACCATAAAATTTTTTTGCCACTTCCTTCTGGCCTCCATGGCTTTTAAAAATTTTATTTATTATTTTATTTTTTATTTTTAGTAGAGACGGGGTTTCACCATGTTGGCCAAGCTGGTCTCAAAGTTCTGACCTCAAATGATCCACCCACCTCAGCCTTCCAAGTTCATGGGATTACAGGCATGAGCGAACGTGCAGGCCTCCATGGTTTTAGATAAGAAACCTGTTGTTGCTTGAATTATGTTCCCCTATAGGTAGTATGTTGTTTTTCTCTGCTTTCAAGAGTTATTCTTTGTCTTTAATTTGCAGAAATATAATTAAGATGTGTCTTGTTGTGGATTTCTTTGAGTTTATCCTATTTGGGATTTGTTCACCTTCTGAATCTGTAGGTTTAGGTCCTTCACTAAATTTGGGTAATTTTTAGTTATTATCTTTTTGAATACTCTTTCAGCTCCTCTCTTTTTCTTCTCTCCTTCTGGTACTCTGATACTGTAAATATTGGATATTTTGCTGTTGTTTCACAAGTGCTGGAGGTTCTGTTTATTTGTTTTCAGTCCATCTTCATGGTTTTGCCATGTTGCCCAGGCTGGTCTTGAACTCCTGGCCTAAAACGATTGACCTGCCTCACGTGAGCTACCTGGCCAACAGGTGATTTTTAAATCACTTTGGATATTTTGTCTATTAGAAGACTCTGGGTCCTATTTAAATCTTCCATTTTAGCAGACAGTCACATTATTTAGATTTAGCATGTGAGTTGGGACTCAGTTTGTGGTTCTAACGATGATTGCTTTTCAGAGCCTTTGCAGTACTCTTTCGGTCCACTTGGTTTATCTAGTGCTGCCACGGCTCCCACTAGTCCCTGTGGGTGCTGTCTGAGGCGGGTAAGGAATTTCCCCAGGCCATGCTGCCTGGTCTATCTAGGTAAAGGAGGGAGCCTCCATCCTGCTGGGATGAAGCATGCTTCCTGGGAGCCCTGTAGCAGGGAGGGAAAGTGTTTCCCCAGACTGCTTTATTGTTAGTGGGTTCCTAAGCTATCCCCCTTGTTGCTTCCAGCTGGCCTGGTATTGTCAGCAGAACTCCTATTCAATCCTCTGCTGCCCTCTGTTGCTAGGTTGGGGGTTGGGAAACAGCCTGGGCCACCTTCTATTGAATGGGGGTGTGATCATAAGATGTGCTGGCATGTTGTTCTTCCAATCTTGGGTTCCTAACTAATTTACCTTCCTTTTTCTTTCAGACTTCTTCTTTGGTGGCATCTTGTGTTACTTCCAGGATTTATAGTTGTACTTACAAGGAGGTAGGGGGAGCAATGGGTTTACACCGTCTTGTCTGAACTGTGACAGGGTTCTATTTAACCATTCATCTTTTGGATGCTTAGATTGTTTTAAATGGTGAGTATATTCGACTTTGTAATGGAGAACTCGGGGAAGAGGCCTCCCAGTGGCCTTACTATCTGAAAGGCTTTCTTACTCCACAGATTCATCGGCCTGGGCCTGGGCCTGGGCCTGGTTGGCTGCCCAGTACAGGCTATTACTCATCTGCCTTCCGCTTGCTTGGCTGGTGATGTCAGTTCTTGGTGTCTGCTTTAAAGGCAGGCTTTTCTTGTTCTTATGCTCACTGAATAATGCAGTAGTTTGTTATACTTTTAGCACGATTAAAACAGATAAACTGTCACCTTCGTAGGGTCTTTCCTTAGTCTGTTTTTTTGGTCAATATTATTTCTTTTGGCAAGGGAATTTTGTAGTTTATTTTAAATTCAGTCATGCAAATTGTATTTAATTGTGACTTAGTTATGAGATATTTAATTTTTTATGTGAACATTTCTGTTTCAGGGCTGCAAAACAATGACAGAGTTTTTCATATATTCATGTAAAGAAACTTTTTAACATTTTCCATTTGTGAATGAGGAATTTTAGGTCATCTCAGTTCTTCCACAGTAAATGTGCCTTTATAAAAAATCAGAGTGAGAAATCCTTTATAGTGCAAGCCATGGGTCATTTTGTATAGTTTACAAGAATAGTTTTGCACAAATAATTTCAGGTTAAAATTGCATACTATTTATTCCCACCCATTTCCTTTATTGGCTGTGACACACAGGAATTACGCCCATTGCTTGACTAACCTTTCTGACCTTTTGTTACTTGGCTATAAATTGACTTGGGTCTTTTGCAAAAACACTGTCAGGGGGGAAAAATCTTTTTGTTAGAACCCAGCCAATTCCTGCTTCAGTGCAGAACAGTTTGTTCTCCCGAAGAAATGAGCCAGTTCAGTGAACAGAAAAACATAGCCATAAACTGGCATCATCAAAAACTGCAAAAGCGATTGCCCACATTCATTCCACAGAGGAAGGAGCTTTATAACAGAATGAGGTTTTGGGGAGAGAAATACAGTTATGAGCTACATTTAGGCAAATGTAATTGACTTGTTAGAATGTGCTATAACCGCATTAAAAAAAATTCTTTTCCTGAGCTCTGGCAGCCACCAACATTTTAACATTTTAAACAGGAATATTGTGGAATTCTCCCGCTGCCTGCTCTCAGTCCTCTTGACTGTGTTGTAACATGTATCCCCTGCATTTCATCTGATCTTCTCATGAGGTTGGAAGCTGCTTCTGTTCCACAGTGTAGACATTTCCCAAGTGACTGCCCTGTGCAAAGCTGAGTGGTGTTATACTTTTAGCAGAGAAGACATTAATAGTGATCAGTGAATTACAGAAAAAAAAGTGAGAAATCATTGTATGACAGAGGCACAGATGCAAAGTAGTAGAAAAACATAAAAGACACAGTTAGTTCTTGACAGTCTGTATCACAGAAATGGAGGGATTTAAGAGAGGTTTGAAGTTTGAAGAGTTTGCCAAATGGATGGGAGGAGAATAGTATTCCTGTCAAAGAGAGTAGTATATGTAAAGCTGAAGAGTCACGACCTAACATGGGGTTTTAGGTACTGTGAGTAGATTTATGCTTGGGTGTAAAGTATAAGGAGGGAAACGAGCAGCAGACAGTGAAACTGGAGAGGTATGGGGACCTGATACCATGGATCTCAAATGCCACCTAAAACAGTAATTTATACTGTATACCATGGGAGCTCTGTAAGAGCTTGAAGCAGGGGAATGGCCTAGGCAGAGTTGAGGTGGGAAGGCGTGGGTTTTCAAGGAACTGTTCAGAAAGGGTGGGTTGGACCAAACTAAGGCAGGACCATGACACTAAGCTGAAGTGGGCAGACTGTGTCCTGCAGGGAATCACTGAAGACAGTGATCTGTGTTCTGGAAAGGCAGATATGGTTGTGATTCAGGGGAACATACAGGGAGGGCAGGGTGCAGGCAGTGTAGATTACTAAAGTTAAGGCAGAGGTTTACAAGCCACGGAAGAAGGATAATGTTCTGAAACCTTACTCAGGGCCCAACTTGGTGACTGGGGGAGTGGAGGGGAAGAGGAAGGAGGCAAAAAGCCTGAGCCCGCTACTTAATTCTCAGCATACCTGTTAAAGATACTTCCACACAGAATGTCTTGTTTAATTTTTATAGTGGGTCCTATCTTGTCTGTATTCTGATGATTTCCATTGTGCAAAAGAGAACTGAGGTTTGGCAGGTTCAATACTTTGCTCAAGACCCAAATGACCTGTACTAGGAAGTAGCTGAGTCAGGATTAGAACCCAGGTTCATCCAACTCTGAACATAGTGCCACCCTTGACTAGTACTCACCTCCTGGGTTCAAGCAGTTCTCCTGCTTCAGCCTTCCAAGTAGCTGGGATTACAGGTGTGTGCTACAACGGGGCTAATTTTTGTATTTTTGGTAGAGATGGGTTTTCCCCATGTTGGCCAGGCTAGTCTCAAATTCCTGATGTCAAGTGATGCACCTGCCTCAGCCTCCCAAAGTGCTGGGATTATAGACATAAGCCACTGTACCCTGCCTAGATATTAGTATTAATGCTAATACAATTAATATTTCAAAGGCTTGGATTTTCTTCTTGTTGTTAGCCTATGAAAACATTAGCTGTCTCATTTTATTTCTTAAAATCTCACCATTTTAGAAGAATTGATTTAGGGGAAAGCCCAACTGTATTGACTAAAAAGTATGAGTAAGTGAGTATGCTTAAAGAAATGTAATTTTAAAATTTTCAAGGTGTATCTGTATGTGTGTGTAACAATTCACATTAGAATAACAGACTATGGCTTTCAGAAATTAGAGAACATTTTAGGACTGACATGAACTTAATGTAAGTTTTAGTAAATGTGTGCTTTAACAGGTCTCAGAAAACATACCTTTTAGTATTGTATCTGAAGAAGCAGCTTACTAAGCAAAAATCATCTTCAGTGAAGTCCCAGGACAAATGAATGATTCTTTTTACACAGCATTCATTCTTCAGTCACGAGGTCATGGAGTCCAAGGTTAGGGCCTAGGAAAGGAGATACAAAACAACCAAAACCAAATCTGGCCTATTCTGTATCAAAAATATATTCCTGGTTAATGGATCAGCCCCTATTTAGTTACCAAGTGGAAATATTGTCCCATTTGATATTGGAGCTCTGAGGTTCCAGCATTGAAGGCTGTAATTATTGAATGTTGCAAGCTGTCTCTTTAGCATCACATTTTTACCCTTTCCTTGCTTGCTTCTTCTCAAAGTGGAACCAGAAATAATGAGTGTTTTCAAGGTAGAAAACTGCAAGAAATGTGGGTAAAGTATCTCAATCTTAAGATTACTGTATTATTATCTTTGTGGCATCACTAGTAGAAATTGCTAGGTTCTTAAGAAAAAATTAAAATCTAATGTAACTGAGCTGTGGAGCTGTAGCGTACTTCCCTGCCCAAACAGTTGGAATTATATATAGCACAGGAAAAGAAAGACAGCCCTGCTTTCCTCTAGCGGCTGCTGAGCATAGGAGCAGAGCAGGAGAGGTAGTTACATAACTGGGTGTGCTCATTAGTTCTGCTGTAAACTCACACAGCTGAGCCTCCTCGGGTCCTTTGTTTACCTCAGCATTAACTCTTGTTCGCTTCCTTGTATCAGTAGGGCCTGGGCCTGGCACATAAGGAATTGCTGGAATCACAGAACCCAAAACACAGCCCCTGACAGCCTAATCTTGCAGAGCAAATAGACAAGTAAGCAGGCAGCTACAGTTTGCATGGGGCAAGAGGCTGTGGGTGCTGAAGCGTGAGGAGGCACAGCATGGAAGAGTCTGCCAAACAAGGCTGGAGCCCCTGGCCACGCTGGAAGGCTCCTCAGTCTGTGAAGATGCCTCTTGAACTTCACTTTCCTTCTCTCTAAAAAGAAGCTTGTTATAACCACTTCATACATAGGTATTACATGATGTGGTGGAAATCGAAGGTAGTGACTCATGCAATATGCCTTACCCAGAATTGACACTCAGTGGGCATTTTGTAAACGTTTACTTCTCGGCCCCTTCCCTTTCCTCAACCCCCAGGCCCAGCCCCAGCCCCAGCCCCAGCTCTACCTTATTTTTTTTTTTTTACTGGGAAACATGGTCCGTTTTGTGAACACTGTCAATAGGTCTCAGAATTCTCTCATCTCTACTCCCTTCTCTTCTTTTCTTTCCTGCCTCCCAGGACTAAGTATCCCAACTCCTTTTGCTTTTCCTGGGCCAAAACCCCTCCAAGGGTGAGAGATGAGGGAATAGGAGATAGCCTGAGAAAGTATGGATGGTATTGCAGTCACAGACACAACACAGATCAGTATTTCTCCCAATCCAGTTCCCCTCAAATCCTCCCAAATAGGTGTGAGAATTCCAGGCTCATTATGACTATTCTATTAGCATTCCCCCTTGTTGTATTCTCTTTCTTTGATTTACTGAAAGGAGAAAGGGAAACAGGAGAAAGAAAAGGCAGCTTCCTGTTCCAGGCTGCCTGGGTCTAGAATCCATCCTTTCTACCTGTAGATGTCTTCCCAGTCAGGGTCCTGCTGGACATTCTTCAAAGGGCCCCCATCACGGTATCTCATTTGCCTTCAGTTGTCTTTTTTAAAATATGTATTTTTAAAAAATAAACACAGGGCCTTACTGTATTGCCCAGGCTAGTCCTGAACTCCTGGGCTCAAGTGATCCTGCTCCCTCAGCCTCCCAAAGTGGTAGGATTACAGGTGTCAGCTACTGTGCCTGGTCTTCCATTTGCTTTAAGGTAGTCAGAGTCCATACCTGAGGGAGTTGCTGAGAGGACTTGAGTCACACATCTGTCTCTACTATCTGGTTCATGGCTTCCCATTCTTATTTCGCTCTTCCATAGCCTGCACATTTAGCCAGTCCCCAATTTCTGTCACATCTTCACCAAAGGCACTGGTTCTCAATTAGGGATGACTGTGCCCCCCAGGGGACATTTGGCAGTGTCTGGAGAATTTTTGGTTGTCATGACCTGGGGACAGTGTATTCTACTGGCATCCAGTGGGTAAAGGTCAGGGATGTTGCTAAATGTCCTGCAGTGCACAGGACAGCCCCCCAGCACATGGAATTATCTGGTCATAAATGTCAGTAATAAGATTGAGAAGCCCTGATGTAAGGGATTGTTCATGAATCCCTTTGTGTTTGCCTGCTTCCATCTCTGTGTTTAAGAGCTTTTGTTAACCTCAAAAGCATCTCCTCCCCAGTGGATGGTTTCATGTCTCTTAAATTTTCCTTCATCCTCACTCCTGTCAGAGTTGATCCACACCACAGGGTTTCTAAACTTGTGTCCATTCATTGCATCACTTACCACATTTGCCTTCTAACAGCCCCCTTCAACATGATATGTTCTTTCTCCTTTGAGAGTAGAGTAAGAGCTTGATTGTTTATGAGGATGACCATTGAAGTCCTGTATATTATCATATAATAATATTATAAGGCCCCAAACCTCAGCACTAGGGGAGTCAGTGGCACATAGTGGAGTCAGCCCAGAACATAGTGTCAGGAGATTCAGTCTGGTATCCAACTATAATTGTCCAGCTCTGTAACAAAAGTATGACTTCCCTGAGCTTTAGCTTCCACATAGGTAAGGCAGAAATAATATCCATTTCCGAAGATCGTTTGAATCCGTGAGATATCAGCATAGAACCTGGTACATAGTGGTTATTTACATATGGATTGAATCTGGAAAATGAAGCCAAGGTTCCGGATGTGACCCTGTTAATAGTAAGTCCGTGGGAAAAACTGAACTGTTTCTTATTACCTTGATAGTAGCAATCTTAATTCCAGGCAACCACCTCACCATTACATTTCATGAGAATGAAGAGAAGCCCTACTGATGCTGGGCTGGTAGTGCATCCTATTCACTGTGGAATTACTACAAAGTGTTGGTGTTTTCTCCAAATCTCAGGGAAGCAGAGGGAAATCCCATATACTTCTGACTCCCCATTATTTTATAAAGGAAATATTTCTTCCTGTCTTGGAGCACTGGGAACCTAGAATCATATCCTAAAGGTTGGGAGGTCTGCCCTGACCTGAGGTACCCAGAAGTCTGCTGCTTTGTAAAGGGATTGCTGAGGCATGAGGGGGACACCACATCCACTTACACCCACGACTTTCTGGTACATGGAGACAAGCACAGAGGAAGTGGTGTTACATTTTGTTCAGACATTATAAGACATTTAGCTTTTTCCACCAAGCTAAGAGGTTAGTGACAACTGATTCTGACAATTGCCATATACTCTTAGGGATAGGGTTATAAAAATCATGTAATTATTAAACAGTGAAAGTACTATCTAGTATTTGTCCAGAGGATTTCAAACTGATTTCATCCATATATGGCCTTAACTCTAGAACAGAATAGAAGTCTGTGCACATGAAGGAAAGAACTGATTCCATCCTTGGAGATAACTTTGAAAGCTCTTAAGACCTGTAGAAATGTCATTGGTTTTCCATTCTGTCAGTGTCTAAGGACACAATACAGTAGTAGGTTATGGGTCAGATGCCAGCAGATAGATTATGTATGATCAGTTAGGCATTAGTGTTGACAGAGATCACAAAGCTAACAGGTGCGTATGTTGCTCCTCCTCATCCTATTTGCGTTCTTTGATTTCTACTGAGCCACTTTACTCCACATCTTAGGACTTAGGTCTTCACTGTAAACATGCTTTTTCTACTCCTTACCCTTAATAGATATTTGTGACATCTTTCTTGTCAGCAAGATGTGCTGTGGTTAAGAATATAGGCTTTGGAATTGGAAATACCTGGCTTTGAATCTTACCTGTTAACTGTTGCTCGTGTGACTGAGTCAAGTGACTTAGCCATTCAAGTCTTGGTTTCCCAATTTGTAAAATCAAATTGATACTTAGCTCATAGGGTTATTATGAGGATCAAAGGTAAATGAGAAAATAAATGTAAAGCACAGTGCTTAACATCCTGTAATTTTATCCAGTTGGTGGTGGTAGTAGTTGTTACACTTCTTGAGGGTAGAGACACTGCAATATTGAACTCTTCCTCCTTCTACCCTATTTCTTAGAGCTGAGCATCTATTAGCATCCAAATATTTTAAAATTTGAAATAATGGCAGGTACACATGTATATATATACACACACACACTCTCAGAGGATAATATGATAATGACAATAATTTGAAACACTCATGATTTTAAAGTGTTTTAGCTTATTTTTATAAATATGATACATAAGAGGGGGTCTAATTCATGAATTGGAAGAATAAATATTGTTACAATGTTTATACTATCCAAAGGAATCTATAGATTCAGTGCAATCCCTATCAAAGTCTGAATGACATTCTTCATAGCAGTAGAGAAAATAATTCAAAAATTTATATTGGAACCACAAAAGACCCAGAATAACCAAAGCTATCCAGAACAAAAAGAACAAAACTGGAAGAAGCACATTACCTAACTTCAAATTACACACAGAGTTACAGTAACCAAAACAGCATGGTATTAACATAAAGACAGACACATAGACCCATGAAACAGAAGTAGGCAAGTATTTCTTGAGTAATACCTGGACAAGCAGAGGCGACCAAAGCAAAAATGGACAAATGGGATCACATCAAGTTAAAAAGCTTCTGCACTGCAAGAGGAACAATCAACAAAGTGAAGAGACAACCCACAGCTTGTGAGAAAATATTTGCAAACTACCTTTCTGACAAAGGATTAATAATCAGAATATATAAAGAGCTCAAACAACTCAGTAGGAAAAAAAATCTTATCCTATTAAAAGTGGGCAAAGGATTTGAATAGACATTTCTCAAAAGAAGACAAACAAATGGCAAATGGGTATAGGAAAATGTGCTCAGCATCATTTATCATCAGAGAAATGCAAATCAAAACTACAATATTACCTCACCCCAGTTAAAATGACCTTTATCCAAAAAGCAGGCAATAAATAACAAATGCTGGTGAGAATATGGAGGAAAGGGACCCCTTGTACGCTGTTGGTGGGCATGTAATTTCCCACTATGGAGAACAGTTTGGAGGTTCCTCTAAAAAATAAAAATACAGCTATCATACAATCCAGCAATCTCATTGCTGGGTATATACCCCCCAAAAAGGAAATCAGTATATCAAAGAGATATCTGCACTCTCATGTTTATTGCAGCACTATTCACAATTGCGAAGATTGGGAAGCAAATTTGTGTCTATCAATAGATAAAGGGATAAAGAAAAATGTAGTACATATACACAATGAAGTACTATTCAACCATAAAAAAAGAATGAGATCCTGTCATTTGAAACAACATGGATGGAACTGGAGGTCATTTTGTTAAGTGAACTAAGCCAGGAGCAGAAAGAGAAACGTTGCATGTTCTCAGTTATTTGTTGGAGCTAAAAATGAAAACAATTGAACTCATGGAGACAGAAAGTAGAAGGATGGTTACCAGAGACTGGGAAAGTAGTAGGTTGGGGAATGGGGGGAAATAGGGATGATTCGTGGACACAAAAAAAAATAGAAAGAATGAATAAGACTTGGTATTTGCTAGCATAACAGGATGACTATAGTAAAAAGTAATTTTTAAATAATATATTTTATTGCATTTTAGGTTTTGGGGTACATGTAAAGAACATGCAGGATTGTTGCATAGGTACATACATGGCAATGTGGTTTGCTGCCTTACTCCCCATCACCTATATCTGGCATTTCTCCCCATGTTATTCCTCCCCAACTACCCACCACTGCTGTCCCTCCCCTAGCTTCCCCCGTCAACAGACCTCAGTGTGTGATGCTCTCCTCCCTGTGTCCATGTGTCTCATTGTTCAACACCCACCTATGAGTAAGAACATGCGGTGTTTGATTTTCTGTTCTTGTGTCAGTTTGCTGAGAATGATGGTTTCCAGGTCAATCCACATCCCTACAAAGGAGATGAACTCATCGTTTTTTATGGCTGCATAGTATTCTATGGCATATATGTGCCACATTTTCCCTGTCCAGTCTATCATCAACGGGCATTTGGGTTGGTTCCAAGTCTTTGCTACTGTAAACAGTGCTGCAATGAACATTCGTGTGTATGTGTCCTTATATTAGAATGATTTGTAATCCTTTGGGTATATACCCAGTAATGGGATTGCTGGGTCAAATGGAATTTCTATTTCTAGGTCCTTGAGGAATCGCCACACTGTCTTCCACAATGGTTGAACTAATTTACACTCCCACCAGTAGTGTAAAAGTGTTCCTATTTCTCCACATCCTCTCCAGCATCTGTTGTCTCCAGATTTTTTAATGATCGCCATTCTAACGGGTGTGAGATGGTATCTCAATCTGGTTTTGATTTGCATTTCTCAAATGACCAGTGATGATGAGCATTTTTTCATATGTTTGTTGGCCTCATATATGTCTTCTTTGGAAAAGTGTATGTTCATATCCTCTGCCCACTTTTGAATGGGTTTGTTTTTTTCTTGTAAATCGATTTTAGTTCTTTGTAGATTCTGGATAGCCCTTTGTCAGATGGGTAGATTGCAAAAATTTTTTCCCATTCTGTTGTTTGCCGGTTCACTCTAATGATTGTTTCTTTTGCTGTGCAGAAGCTCTGGAGTTTAATTAGGTCCCATTTGTCTATTTTGGCTTTTGTTGCCAGTGCTTTTGGTGTTTTAGTCATGAAGTCCTTGCCTATGCCTACGTCCTGAATGGTTTTTCTTCTAGGGTTTTTATGGTGTTAGGTCTTATTTTTAAGTCTTTAATCCATCTGGAGTTAATTTTAGTGTAAGGTGTCAGGAAGGGGTCCAGTTTCTGCTTTCTGCACATGGCTAGCCAGTTTTCCCAACACCATTTATTAAACAGGGAATCCTTTCCCCATTGCTTGTTTTTGTCATGTTTGTCAAAGATCAGATGGTTGTAGATGTGTGGCATTGCCTCCGAGGCCTCTGTTCTGTTCCATTAGTCTGTATCTCTGTTTTGGTACCAGTATCATGCTGTTTTGATTACTGTAGCCTTGTAGTATAGTTTGAAGTCAACTAGTGTGATGCCTCCAGCTTTGTTCTTTTTGCTTAGAATTGACTTGGCTATGCAGACTCTCTTTTGGTTCCACATGAGGTTTAAGGTGGTTTTTTCAAGTTCTATGAAGAAGGTCATTGGTAGTCTATAAACTACTTTGGGCAGTATGGCCATTTTCATGATATTGATTCTTCCTAACTGTGAGCATGGAATGTTTCTTCATCTGTTTGTGTCCTCTCTTATTTCCTTGAGCAGTGGTTTGTAAAAAATAATTTTAATTGTACAAATATTTACAAATAACAGTATATATAACTCAAAGGATAAATACTTGAGGTGATGAATCCCTCATTTATCCTGATGTGATTATTATGCATTGCATGCCTGTGTCAAAATATCTCATGTAACCCATAAATATATATACCTATTGTATACTCACAAAAATAAACATTTAAAAAGGGATTCTAAGGTATGTGAGTTGCTTTTCTTGTAGTAAATTCAATGAGTTGAAGGGAAAGCATCCAAACCATATCATCTTAGCCCTCTGCCAAAATAACTTGACTTCATTGTGATTTACTGTCACATCCTTTGCCTTCTGGAGGATCCATGTAGGAATGGCCTATTGAACAGCCTGGCCAACATGGCAAAACCCTGTCTCTACTAAAAAATACAAAAATTAGCTAGACATGGTGGCACACACATGTAGTCCCAGCTACTTGGAAGGCTGAGGTAGAAGAATCACTTGAACCTGAGGGCCAGAGATTGCGGTGAGCCGAGATTGTGCCACTGCTCTCCCAGCCTGGGCAGCAGAGTAAGACTCTGTCCAAAAAAAAAGAGTGGCCTATTGAGTTTGTGTCACTGCATCGTTCTAAACTAAGCCTGCTTTCCTCACCTTTACCCATTTTCTGTTAAACACAGTTCTAAGACATTCTTCTCCTTGAGTTTTCCTCCAAAAGAGTTTATCTCTATGTAAGAATAAACATTTGTCTTTGTTAAATGATAAAAATAGTGTCACTTAAAATACATTTCCATATTTGCCCTTGATACTGGGAATCACAGGGTCAAATTCAGGTCCAGGTGAAGGGTGGAGGACATTCTAATTGTCCCCCTTCTCACAGTGTCTCTTCTCCCTCCCTACCCAATCCCTTCCATAGGAAACAGGGAATATTCGTTTTGTCTTCTGGTAGGAAAGGGATTGGTCCCACCCCCAGCTCCAGGGATAGATCTCGATTGTTTAAGCCCAGTCAGGTAAACCCAATACCTGTTGCACAGTGATTAACCTAGTGGCAGTCATACCAAGAGGGTTTGTTCATGGTGGTGCATGTGACCTGTGCAGGCCACCAGCATGCTTGCTGAGGACTTTGGAAAAAAGACTCTTCGGTCTTCTGATAGTCCTCCCCAAGCCAGCCCCTTCTCTGTGTCCTTCTGGATGTTTGGGACATGAAGCCTGGGATTGCTGGAGCTATCTTGCTGTGATGAGGGAAGCTACCCCTAGGATGCGGTTAACAAAGTAGAAAGAAAGAAAACAGGCCCTTGTTTTCATCATAGAGCAACTGAGTCAAACTCAACCTAAAGCCACTGAACTTTCCATTTGCATGTGCCAGCAAGCCACCTTTATTATGCAAGCCCTTTCCAATTTGGTTTCTTACTTGCATCTTAGAATCCAAATGGTGCTTGATAGATAGATAGATAGATTTCCTCTATTTTGTGGATATTAGTGATTCTAATATCCCATGGACCAAGATCCTGCCTTGGAGGTCGGGGGATAGGGTCTGGAAGGGCTCTATTTTGGCAAGGAATGGATTGCTTATGTGAGCATATTTCTGCAAATTAAGTAAATGTCTTGCCTATATATGTATTAATATTTTCCAAATTTATCTTGCTGTTTTGATGAATTAAATATAAATTTAGATTAAAATACTGAATTTGTAGGTTTTTATCCTGTATTTTTCACAATGAGCAGATATTAGAAACATCATGTAAATTTGTCTGAAAAGATTTTTTTTGCAGACATTTTTGATATGAGGAAGAAGTCCTTGCTTAGATAGATGTTTACACCCTCTCTCCTTCTTTTCCTTCCTCCTTCTCTTCTCCTGTCTACCCTCCCTGCTCCCTTCCTTGTTTTTTGTCTCTTTTTCTAAATGCGTTATCACCCTGTTTTCCTTCCGTTGAGTCTTGTTACCCAAACTCTGTTAGAAATAGTTGAGATACAAATTCTAATTAATTTTATTTGGATGGCTATGTTAAAGTTCATTTAACTTTTCAGGTCCTACATCTATGAGTTCTACATAAATGCAAACAAATATTGGTTACTGAGTGCTTTAATAGCAGGGGGGCCCAAACTGAAGTTCATTCCCCATGCAACAAATTGGGTGTTGGATGGGAATGCTTGTAATGATTGACTCCTGTTTTTGGTATTAAGCAAGAAACTGCAAGTGAACTCCTGTTATTGGTGTATTTACTGAGCAGTGCAGCGCTGAACCCTTACATCAAAAATCTTAAAGTTCATTGGAGAGAAGAGACATGTACACCAGTTACTGTGTAAGCCAGGGCTCTGTTTTATAAGGGGATATGTAAGTAGACAATCTGGAACCTCTTTCTTAGAATTATCGTATCAGAAGTATAAAATATGCTGCTTGTTAATAAAACGTATTTTATATTCTGCCTATTCTTGGCCACTTTTTTTTTTAGCTATACACAGCAGGGTTTTTTTTGTTTTTGTTTTTGTTTTTGTTTTGCCACCATTTTGGCACTACCCGCCACTCCAAGCCATGTGTGCACACGCATACACACACACCAAGTTTGCTGCAAGTACAGCATTACAATAATTCAAAATTATAAATATCTCTCATGGAAAAGAGGCTGCCTGCTGGTTGAGCATGGGGATAAGTGAACTAGCTGAACTGTGTTCATTTATTTCCTACTAAACAAAGTATAGCTGAATGCAAGTGAGAGACCTATCGTAAGGACAACCTTGAACTAACTCCCAGTTTCTTCAAAACAAAACCAAAGAAACTTACCAACTCTGGTATTTCATGTCAGCAGTGACAAAGGTTCACTGAGCTCCCCAGTAGGTACCTGGCCCTGAATGCTGCTTCTAGAATGCCAGCAGGAAGGCCAGGCAGAGCAGCCAGCTGGCTGTGGAGCCCTTATTCTAAGACCATGCTGCTGCTTTCTTGTGACACTGGAGTCAAAAGCAAAAAGGGGCTTGCTGCCAGTAACCAAAGGGCTGTATTCAAGCAGTGACCTATTTTTACATTGTAATCGGGTTGGGTTTCTCTTTTTCCCTTGCAAGGCAGTAATCTCAAATTCTTCTGAGTGCTTGAGAAGCCAGTTCCCTGTTACCTCTTTGACTTGGTTGTTTTTCACTTTAACTTAGGTTGCTCTTGAGCACAGGAATATCTTCCCCTTTTTCCTGATTGGAGGGTGGGAGTTGGTTATGTATATAAAATGGAGAGATAGGAAAACATTAACCAAGTAAGGATAGATGGCTTCTGAGGAGAAACAAAACCAGGTGAACTAGATAGAGGAAGGTATTTGAGATCATAGGTCCAGGATTCTGCGCTTTCAAACCCTAATCATGCATATGAACTAATTACTTAGCTTAGTCATCAAATTTTGCTTGTGCTTCATATGTGCTGGGTGTCAGAGACGTAGTAATAAAAAGGTAGAGCTCTTGCCTTAGCCCAGTCTTGTGAGGGAGGAATCTTGTACCCACAATTACAATGCAGTGTTGCCAGTGCAACAAGGGAGTTGGGCCCAAGTGAGGCTGTTAGATGTTGCTGGGGAGGAAGAAGGATATCAGAGGAATTCTTGGCTGAGCTTCTTAGCCAGAGCCTTTGCTACTCCAGCCTGTCTTGCTTCCATCAGACTACTGCCTAGTCTGGGTTGGATTTTTTGTTTGCTTGTTTGTTGCCATTTAGGCCTGTGCTATGTGTAATGTGCAAGTGTCAGGTTCTTCAGATGAGATTTTCGTGTCTCTTCAAGGAGACCTTTGGGACAGGAGGACAATGTGCCACGTGGCTCCGTTCTTCCAAAAGTGACATGTCTTGGGACCTTTATGTGTAGAATGATACATACTCATCTCTCCTCTGCCTGGACAACTTATTTTCATCCTTTAAGACTTGTTTTTAGCATAAGTCCTGCTCTCACAGTATATAAGTTCCGCTCTGATGTCCTGATGTTTTTGTCTGGTGTCTCCATTGCCTTTTTCCTCTCCTCTTCACATGTAGAGCCTTGAGCTTCAACTCATCTATTTACACCCGTATCTATCTATGTTCCCGCACTGCACTGTGAATCTCAGACACAGGGCCTATGTTTTATTCACCTAGGACATAGCAATTGCTTAGCAATGGTGAGTCACATGAAGGAAGTATGTATGTCACGTGAATGAAGTTCCCATCTGGCACCAAGATGGCTAAAGATATTGAGAGGGCTGCAAGAGATTCTTGATTGAGTCTCACACTTTTTGAGCTTGTTGAATGTCTTTTGTACTTAAAAGGATATGAAGAAGGTTTTTTCAGCATATAGCTTAGGAGGATGTAAAAAGGGGCCTGCTGGCATTTGGGAGACACAGATCAGTAAAGAGGGGTGTATAAACCAAAACATAGCAGGGAGATTGTCTAAGGGAACATCCCCATTTAGGTGTTTCTTAATTTTTATACGCCATATACCCCTGAACACAGGGCAAAATTCACATAATCTTGCAGATGTTATCATGCCTCAGGATGGCATGGTCGTGTGCCAGCTAGTTGTATCAGAGTCTGAATTCATCATTCTAAAGGTGATTGGGAAGTATTCATGTTTACTATAGGCAGAAGTTGAGGTTGCTTGTATAACAGCCTTCCTGATACTTCTTGGTAACATGGAGAAATGCATAGTAGGTGTTTGATAAATATGATGTAGTGATTAAACGAACCCTAAGACCAGCCTTGTGTAAGTCTCTCCTGATTCTGTCATGGTTTGGACCTTGTATTTTGAAAAATACTGATACGTATCAAGAATTTTCCATGATTAAAAGACAGCTATGTACACCAGAGGGTGCTGTGTTTCAATTTTCATATCTCTTTCTTTTCCCCTCCTGTGGTTGTATGCTACGTGATTCATTTAAGTACTAGTCAGTTGAGAATTTGTCCTCAACAAAAGACTGTTGAAGACCTGAACACACCCTACCCATTTGCTGCTTTCCCAGCATAAGAGATGAGTTCAGAAATGGCTACACCACACACTCCCAGGTCTGCTTTGCTATATACTAGTTCTTAACCACTGAGTTATTTGTTTAAAACTATAGACAATTTTTAAGGCCGGGCGCGGTGGCTCAAGCCTGTAATCCCAGCACTTTGGGAGGCCGAGGCGGGTGGATCACGAGGTCAAGAGATCGAGACCATCCTTGTCAACATGGTGAAACCCCGTCTCTACTAAAAATACAAAAAATTAGCCGGGCATGGTGGCACGTGCCTGTAATCCCAGCTACTCAGGAGGCTGAGGCAGCAGAATTGCCTGAACCCAGGAGGCGGAGGTTGCGGTGAGCCGAGATCGCGCCATTGCACTCCAGCCTGGGTAACAAGAGCGGAACTCTGTCTCAAAAAAAAAAAAAAAAAAACTAGACAATTTTTTAATGCTGAAGCTTAAGTCTATTTTCAATATTCTTTCTTTGGTGAAAATAGAGACCATCTGGTCATCATCCTCTGTGTAATAACAATGATTGAAGATGGTTATTAAGTCACCATTCGGCCTTTTCTCTTGCCTAGGCAAAATTGTCTTAGTTTCTGTAGCCATTACCCATAAATCTCATTTTCCAACCCTTTAATCATCTTGGTGGCTTCCTTTGAAAACTACTTCAAAGGCTGTTTCACTGCCTCTATTTTGGTGGGGTCTGGGCTGTCAGCATTTAATGGATATGGAACGTGGTTGTTTTAACCATCTAGTTTCCATAGCTAGTTCCCACATCTTCAGGCCAATCACTGTCATTAACCATTAGGAGCTGCTTTACCATCTTTACATTGTGACGCACTTTATAAATATTATTGATTAATGTGTTGTTTTGACTTAAAATACAAATTTTAGCTTGTGAATAATTCTAGCTATTGCCTGATAGACTTTTACAGTCTGGTTTATGGCATTTGAGGTTCTTTTCTAAGCTATTTGATTGTAAGGGAATATGCTGCAGAAATTTTCCTGTGTTTTATTCATTCATTAATTAACATCTCTGAATGCCTGTTGTGTGTCAGGCTCTGTACTAGTGATTGAGGACCCAAAGATGAACAAAACATGAGGCCTAATTCAAGGAGTTCACAATCTGGAGAGAAAGCCACATATAAAAAAAAAATTATAAGGTAGAATGTGCTGTAAAAGATGATTTAGATACAGTGGAAGTTTAAAAAGGCTTCACTGAAGATGCCATATTTGAGTTAGATCTGAGCCTGAATTAGTCTTCAGTTAAGGAGGGGGTTAAAGAACTCTAACAAAGGGACTCTAGTATGTGTGAAGGCAAGGAGGCTGGTGTGTTTAGGTTGCAGCAAACCCAAGTACAGCCAGGCTTGGACTTGAGTGACTGGAGAGACAGGCAGATACCATACTGAGAAAAACTGCCCATGCCAAGCCAAGAAGTGTTCAACAGAAACATAAAGTGAGCTGCATATGTCATTTAAAATGTTCTAGGAGCCACATTTTTAAACAGCAAAATTAACAAGTTAAAAAATAAGTTATCAAAGCAATAAAAAGCCGTGGAGGGGAGGGAGATTACATGCATATTATGAAGTGAAAGAAGCCAATCCAGAAAGGCAACACACCTCTATGATTCAACTATATGACATTCTGGAAAAGGCAAAACTATAGAGACAGTAAAATGATCAGTGGTTTCCAGGGGTTAGGGAGGAGGCAGGGGTGAAGAGGCAGAGCACAGAAGATTTTTAGAGCAGTAGAACTATTTTATATGATATTATAACTAACTGTATGTAGATACATATCATTATAAATTTGTCCAAACCCATAGAATGTACACCAAGAGTGAACCCTAATGTAAACTGTGGACTTTGGGTGATAATGATGTATCAGTGTAGATTAATCACTTGTAACAAATGTACCGTTCTGGTGGGGGATGTTGATAATCGAGTAGGCTATGCATGTGTGGGGCAGTGGGTATATGGGAAATATCTATAGCTTCAGCTTAATTTTGCTGTGAATCTGATCTAACAAATAGCCTACTAAGAAAAACAAGTCAAATTAATTTTAATAATATAGTTTATTTAGCCCAATTTATCAGAAATACTAATATTTTAACACATAATTTGTATAAATGTTATTAACTAGATATTTTACTTTGATACTGAGTCTTTGAAATCTGGTCTGTATTTTATATTGTACATCTTAATTCACATTAGCCATATTTCAGGTACTCAGTACACACATGAGTACTATTGAGTACTATTTGAAGCATCTAGGCCAGGCATCCCCAAACTTTTATTTTAGGTACTCAGTACACACATGAGTACTGAGTACCTGAAATATGAGGTACCATATTTTGAAGTGGTACATGAGTACCTATGGCTAGTGGCTGCTGTGTCGGACAGGGCAGGTCTTGCAACCTGGACTTACCTTACTAAGAAGCCTCAATTCTCAGCCACAGTGATATCCTGCTCCCTAAGTAGTATAATGGTAAATACAAGAGGAGGGGAGCTTTCAGATGATCATTTAATCCCATGATGCTAACTGTTGCTCTGCTCTCTACACTGCCCAGTGGCTCCAGTTTGAAGCATCTAGGCCAGGCATCCCCAATTACACAGGGGGCCAGTTCACTGTCCCTCAGACCATTGGAGGGCCGCCACATACAGTGTTCCTCTCACTGACCACCAATGAAAGAGGTGCCCCTTCCTGAAGTGCGTCGGAGGGGCTGGATAAATGGCCTCAGGGGGCCGCATGCAGCCCGTGGGCCATAGTTTGGAGATGCCTGATCTAGGCAGTGCTGTCTAACAGAAATATAATGAGAGACAATATGTGATGATAAATGTCCTATGAGCCACACTGAAACAGTTAAAAAAAAAAAAAGGCAAAATTAATTTAAGAATGTATTTAACCCAATACATCCAAAATATTATTTCAACACGTATTCAATATTTAAAATTATTAATGAAGGGATGTAGAACAATGGAATAGAATGGAGAGACCAGAAATAAACCCTCACACATATGGTCAAATGATTTTTTACAAGGATGCCAAGACCTTGCAATGGGAATGGGACAGTGTTTTCAACAAATGGTGCTGAGAAAACTGGATATCTACATGGAAAATAATGGAATTGGAACCTTACCTTACATCATATGTAAAAGTTAAAAGGAATCAAAGACCTAAACAAAGAATCTAAAACTATAAAATGCTTAGAAGAAAACAGAGGGGAAAAGCTTCATTACACTTGCACACCATGTATCTAATAAAGGGGTAATATCAACAACATATAATTCCTACAACTGAGCAAAAACAACAAAAAAACCACAGACAACCTAATTAAAATGATCAAAGGACTTGAATAGACATTTCTTCAAAGAAGATACACAAATGAACAATAAGCACATTAAAAATGCTCAACGTTAGTGTAATTAGGGCAATACAAATCAAAACCACAGTGAGATACAACCTCACACCCATTAGGATGGCAACTCTGGGAAAAAAAAACAAAACCCAGGAAATAAGTATTGGCATCGGTGTGGAGAACTCTTGGGAACTCAGCGAACTGTTGGTGAGAATGTAAAATGGTGCAGCTGTTATGGAAAACAGTATGGCAGTTCCTCAAGAAATTAAAAATAGAATCACCATGTGATTCAGCAACTCCACTTCTGGGTAGATACCCAGAAGAGTTGATAGTAGGGACTCAAAGAGATTGTATGTCCATGTTCATAGCAACGTTATTCACAATAGGCAAAAGGTAGAAGCAACCCAAGTGTTCATTGATAGATGAATGGATAAAATGTGGTATATACATACAGGGGGATATTATTCAGCCTTTAAAAGGAAGTAAATCCTGACATATACTATGGATGAGCCTGGAGGATATTATTGTAAGTTAAATTGATCAGTTATAAAAAGGCAAATACTGTATGAGTCCACTTACATAAAATACATAGAGTAGTCAAATCTACAGAGTCAGAAAGTAGAATAGTAGTTGCCAGGAGCCAGGGGTGGTCAGGAAATGGGAGTTATTGTTTGATGGGTGTAGAGTTTCAGTTTTGTAAGACGAAGAGTTCTGGAGGCAGATGGTGATGATGGTTGCACAACAATGTGAATATGTTAATACTACTGAACTCTCCACCTAAAAATGATTAAGTTGGTAAATTTTATGTTGTGTGTATTTCACCACAATTTTTAAAAGGACCTCCACCAAGAAAGATGTAATTGCTTCTGAGACCATTAACATTTCATATGGGAAAAGAGAAAAAGAAGAGAGATGTGAATAAAGGAAACTAGGAAAAATAAAAAAATGTAAGTATGCTTGGAAATCAGGATGGATGGTGAAATGGACTGAATGTATCCCCCTAAAATTTATTTGTATGTTGAAATTTTAATCCCTAATGTGATTGTCTTAGGAGGTAAGGCTTTTGGAGGGTAATTAGGTCACTAGGGTGGAGCTGTCATGAATGGTATTAGTACCCTTGTGAAAGAGATCCCAGACATTCCCTAGTTCCTTCTGCCATGTGAGGAGAGTGGGAAGTTGTCTGTCTACGAGGAAGCAGGCCCTCACCAGACACTGAATGTACCAGCACCTTCATCTTGGACTTCCTGGTCTCAAGAACTGTGAGAAATAAATTTATGTTGTTTATATGCCATCCAGTCTATGGTATTTTTGTTATAGCAACCCAAATGGACTAAGACATCTCACTAAGTGGTAAGAGGTGAGATGAAGATCTACGCAGTAAACCTAGGCTATATTTTTTATTTGCTAGTTTAGTTTTTTGGAAGGATGATTGCCAAGGTCAAAGAAGGCAGAAATTTATGTGTGCAATTTTTTAAAACCTGCAGGGACAAATGGCAGTTGGAAGTAAAGGATTTGGAACTTGACAGATAGGTCAGGGCTGGTAAGGGTGATTTGGAAATCTCTTGGGTAGAGGAGATTGCAAAGTCCTGGGCGTCAGCAAGTTTGCTCCCTTTGGAGAGGTTGTAGAGGTAGGGGTCTTAAATTCCATTGGTCCTGAATGGTTGAGACTCAAAGGAGTGGGAAAGAACCACTTGACCAATGACTTTGGTGCAAGTGGTTTGGGCAGAAGGGGAGGAAGGAATGGGGCCTGCAGTGCACCAAAGACTGATGAGCAAGGAAGTTGAATAAGTGGGACAATGGCAGGCTGGCTCAGTACCTGAGCCTTCAGGCAGGGTGGAGGGAAGAAGATGGGAGAGGCCAATTAGGGAATCTTTTATATTTTTATGTGATATAAGTGGTGTTTCAAGTAATACCATTATGATAAACATAGACTAGAAATTTTCTTGTCCAAGCTTATCATAGAAGCAACAACAAACCAATATGTAATATTAAAGCAGTCCTTTTGCTAAAAACAGATAAGTAGAACTTTTACCAAATTTATAATGGCAGACACATTACATCAGTTCTTAGATGTCTATCAATTCTCAGAATATATGACATCAAGGGAAGCTCTTAGAAACTTCTGATTTAGTCTCCTGAAGGCTCATGGAAAGGAAATAAATATGCTGACTGTCTTGCAGCAGAAGTTTACTCTTCCCCCAACTCTTCACCTGAGTGTATCACTGGTGAGTGTGGGTTCATGCACGCATAAACTCACATATTGCAGGACAGAGGTTGAGATGGGAATAGGGAGATATGTGTACTTCATTCCTGATAAATAGTTGTTGGAATGTTATATTTTGTGCCATCATAGCCACTCTCATTTTCATGATTTGATTGACTTTATTGCTTTTTAGATTAGAGAAGGCTCAGGTACTGAGAATTATTCCTCTCCTTTCCTTTTGGTTCACCTTGGTGCTCTAAGGTTTCTTAAAGACAGAGCAAGTAAGTGTCCTCAGAAGCCTCCCAATGCATCTTCCATTTGGCTGTCCACATCTCTGTTCTGCTGCCCCCTACCCCAGGACAATAATGTGAAAATGAAGAGCTCTGGGAAAACACAGAACTTTATTTTGTAAATCCATTCGTTCCCATTAGTTGGGCATCATAAGATTGGAAAGGGATTTGCAAAAAAATATCCTGGCTCTAATTATCAGGCTAATTAACCCCGTAAATGGGACTTAATCTCACCAGTCAAGGGAAACTGATACTTCCTGATGAAATACTAATAGCATTCAAAACATTACTCATAAAGTAAACATTTTAGAAACTGTCCTGGGCCAACTAAGGCAGAGCCATAGCCCTTCATTGGGCCAGGGGAAGTGCCCTTCTCTGGATGAGGAACGTAGAGTTCTTCCAACAGAAAGGGATAGGAAAGATTTAATAGCTTTCTTCCCTTTTGGACAAGTAAAATAGATTTTAAATTTGACCTGTTGAATTCACTTGATGATAGAGGAACCAGGAGGGTATCAGAAAGGACTAGGGACTGAGCTTCAGAGGAAGATAATTTGATGACAAGATCAAAAAAGGTAAAGGTAAACATGACTCCTGTCATAGGATTGTGGAGAGCTTAAACAAGAAAAAACAGTATTTACCCAAAAGAATCAAAAATAAGATCCAAAGAGAAATTTGCACACCTGTATTCACTGCAGCATTATTCACAATAACCAAGAGAGGGAAGCAGCCTAAATGTCCATCAGTGGATGAATGGGAAAAAAAATATGATATATACATACCATGGAATATTATTTAGCCTTAAAATGATAGGAAATTCTTATACATGCTACAATCTTGTGGGCTTTATGCTAAGTAAAATAAGCCAGACACAAAGATAAGTACTTTTTTCAGCTAGATAGATTTCTGGTAGTATTAGTAGTGGTAGTAGAATGAAGAAAACAGCTTACTTTTCATTCTCTTCTTGTTGGGCTACATCTTGAAATATAAGTTCACTTATATGAGGTATCTAAAGTAGTCAGATTCTTAGAAAGTGGAATGGTAGTTGCCAGGGACTGGGGGAAGAGAGAAAGGGGAATAGTTGTTTGATGGTATAGCGTTTCAGTTTTGCAAGATGAAAAAGTTCTGAGGATCTGTTGATCAACAATGTGAATGTGCTTAACACTACGGAACTGTCCACTTAAAAATGGTTAAGACAGGCCGGGTGTGGTGGCTCATGCCTATAATCCTAGCACTTTGGGAGGCCGAGGAGGGTAGATCACCTGAGGTCAGGAGTTCAAAACCAGTCTGGCCAACATGGCACAACTCTGTCTCTACTAAAACTACAATAATTAGCTGGACATGGTGGCAGATGCCTGTAATCCCAGTTACTCGGGAGCCTGTGGCAGCAGAATTGCTTGAACCTGGGAGGCGGACATTGCAGTGAGCCAAGATCATGCCTCTGCACTCCATCCTGGGTGACAGAGCGAGACTCCATCTCAGAAAAAAAAAAAAAAAAAAAAAGTTAAGACAATAAATTTTATTTTACCGCAATTTTTAAAAAAGAAAGGTAGGCTGGATAAAACAGCTGATATACTTCTAGCTGTTACAGTTAACTGTCATCCTTCAGTAACCAGCCTCTGAGTGGGATGTACTGGTAATTAGAACAGCAGCAATAGCTGCAGTAAGTATGATCTATTGAGTGTTTCCTGTATACCAGACAGCATGCTTAAATCCTTTGTGTGCTTTCCATCAGTTCACTGAATGTCATGTCAGCTCTATGAGGTAGGCATTAATAGCTCCTCATTTTACCTAAGAGGAAACAGATTGTGAGATCTTAAGTCATTTTCCCAGGAATACACAGTCCCCCACAGTAGTAGGGCTCTAGGACACAAACACAGCTCTGTCTGATGTTAGAGTCTTAACTGCACTGTCAGCTTCCATTTATTAATCCATTCACTCACTAAAAATGATTATTATGTGTCAGGCATTGTGCCATATGCTAGGGAAATAATGGATATAGGCCCTGACCTTACTTACAGTGCTTATGGCCTAGCCAAAGTGAAAGACAGTAGGCAGGAAAAGAATCAGATGAAGATCCAGACAAGTTTTGATAAATGTTATGAAAGAAACAATTAGGATGCTGTGATAGAGAATAATTTAGCTTGGATTTGGGGGAGCCAACAAAGACATTTAGATAGGATGTTCAGAGAAGGTCTAACATTCCTTTCTTAAGACAGGAAGGTAGATTTCAAAGAGGCAAAGGGGCAGATAGCCCATAAGTCCTCTGTTGGAATTATAAATGAGTGTCTGAAAATGTGTATCCAAATGGCCTTGTGTTGAAAGAATCCTAATCCTCCTTAATTCCAGCAGTGCTCCCTTGTCCCACTGGGTCACTTCATCTCAAAGTCCTCCTCTGTGTGTGGGGAAAAAAATAGAACGTGTACCTAGATCAGTTTTTGGTAGTATTAGTCATGGTAATAGGATAATGAAAACACAGCTTCCATTTAATTCTCTTCTGGTTGGGCTATGTCTTGAATCTTTTGTTCAGTTCTAATTGCCACGTTTTGAGAGAAGTGAAGACAAATTAGAATGCATTCAAAGAGAAGGTTGTTAGCATGTGGAATGAATTCAGGATACTTAGCTGCAGAGGTAAATAACTAAAAGAGGAAATGATCTTTAACTTGGTGAAAAGCTGATATATAGAAAAGAGAGTTGACTAGTCATGTAATAAAAAGTTGATTTATTTAATGTCCAAAAGACATTTAAAAGCTGGATACAGGTCCAGCTAAGAAAGGGACTTTGTAATACATTGTCATAAATGTTAATGAGCTCCCAGACTTGGGAGATACTCAGTTGGAGACTGGATAACAGATTACTGTAGGATTTTTTAATTAGAAAAGAAGTTGGACTGCATATATTATCCCATTTGTCCATATTGAATATTTCTTTTTGTTGTGTTTGTTCTTTTATTGATTTTGTTTTATATATTGTATATTTTTAAATTATTTTAGAACTATGGCTTTATGGCCAGAGGCAAATAGAATATATATAGTTTTAAGTGAAGTGCTCATGTGCACCTCTACAGAAGTTAAACAAAAAGTTCATCTGTAGCTATTAGAAGTTTGAAATGTAAAGGAACACTACTTGGTATTTGACCCAGTTGCATATGCTGTAAGGACCTCTGCTCCGACACCATTAACTTCTCACTTTCTCACTTGTTATTTGTAAGAACTCACGTATTTTGGGAAATGTGCTAACATTTTTTCGACTTCTGTATTTATTCAAATTTAAATTTTTTATTTTGAATATATAGCACATTAACATTGTTCAGAATTTAAAAGGGGCTACAGGGAAAAGCTTCCCTTAACTCCCTCTTCCCCTCCCCAAGGGCAAACACTATTATTAGTTTCTCACATATTTTCCTAGAGATATTTCTAGTGTATAATTTTTATTTTGTGCTTTGCTTTTTTAAAAACTTAACAAATATCAAGGTATCTTGAAGGTTAATCCATAGCATTATAAAAGGCACCTCCCTCATTCTTTTTCATAAGTGTATATTATTCCATTGTATACATGTGCCATAACTGATTTGACTATCTCCTGTTGTTGGGCAAGTAGATTATTTCCAGTCCTTTGTCATTATCATACTGACAGTGGATTATCTTATACATGTGTGACTTCACATATATGCAAAGTATATCAGCAGGCTACCTTTCTAGAGGCAGAACTGGTGAGTCAGGGAATTCTAATTTTGTTCTTGTTAAATACTTCTTAATAGAAGTCTTAACCAGTTTTCACTACAGCACACAGTGTGTGAGAGTGCCTGTTTCTGCAAACCCTTGCCAATTCAGGATACTATTCAATGTTTCAAGCCTTTCCAAAGTAAGTGAAAGAAAAATAATCAGAATAATTTTAATTTGTATTTCTCTTACTGTGATTGAAATTGAGCCTTTTTTCTTGCATGTAAGATCTTGCTGGACTTTGTAGTGAGGCCATTGAAGAAAATCATCAATACAGACTAAGCCTGGAAGAGGAAGAAGAAATATCTTATCCACAGGGATGAGCCAGAGAGAATTTTTTTTTTTTTTTTTTTTTTTTTTTTAAGCGTTCTTAAGTGGCTCAAGTGAGCTCACCAGCCTGCAAGCTATTTACCCTGTAAACTCTCTGGCCCACACTGGAAAATTTCAATTAAAACAAAACAAATGTAATCTCAGAAGTAAAACCACATCTAGAACAATGTCTTTTTTAATGCCTAGTTTTAAATTTAATAAAGTAATTTATTTTGTACTTGGAACAAAATTTAGGATGCACGTACATTTAAAGTAACATGTTTAACTTTTAAAGGAGCTGTCTCACACCTCTGAGAGTGCAATTTCTAACTGTTTGGCTCTTTTAATACCCTAGGTTTGCTCCCAGCCTCCCCCCACCCTCACTTTCTGTAGTTTCTCTGTAGATTTGCACAGGTTTTGGCAAGACCAGTCTTTTCATTGGGAATATTGGCACTACACAACCTCCTTGCTCATTAGCAGTCTGACCCATTAATTCCCTGCAACACTTTTGACCAAACCAGTTCAATCCAGTTTTTCCCCTGGAAAAGGACCTAATTTTAGCAGCACAGATTTGCTTTTACTTTTTTCACACAGCTTCCCATGTTCAAACCTATCTTGGTTGATGGCAACACCATCCTTCTAGTTGCTTAAATAAAAAGTCTTGGAGTCATTCTTGATTCCTGTGGGTACAATGTTCACATCCTCCCCTATCCATTCCTTTAGGAAATCTTTTCGGCTCTACTTTCAGAATGTATCCAGAATCCAGCCACTTCTCGTTACCTCCATCTCTACTGTCCTGGCCTATGCTGCTGTTGTCTCCTGCCTAGATTGCTACCCAACGGGTTTTCTTCTCTACTGGTTTTTCCTACAGTCTATTCTAAACACAGCCAGCAGAGCTATGCTGAAGGACACATGTCAGATCTTGCCAACCTTCTGCTCAAAGCCCATCTCAGAGAGACTCAGATCATGGCAGTGGCCCTGCACAGATCCTCTCCTTGCCCCCCACCCCAGCCCAGCCTCTTTGACCTTGTCTCATACTACTGTCTCTCTACTACTGCCGTCCAGCTGTACTGGCCTCCTTGTTGGTCTTTAAACATGTCAGGCACATTCTCACCTTAAGGTCTTTGTACCAGCTGATGCCTCTGCCTGGAGTGTGCTTCCCCACATATCCAGATGGCTCACTTCCACACCTCTGAGTATTGGCCACAGTGTCACATTCTCAATGAGGTCTCTTCTGACCACTGTATATCTAAATTGCAGTCTCACCCCTCCCACAGTCCACACTTCTTCAACCTTTCCCTGCTATACTTTGTTCCTTGCACTTTTTACTCTCTGACACATAATTTCATTTACTTATTTTATTATCTCTCTCCCTCAAACTAGAATGTAAATTCTAGGAAGGCAGAGATTTCTATTTGTCTTTTTTGTCTTCCCCTGGAACAGTGTCTGACATAGGAAAGGCACTTAGTAAACATTTGTTAAATGAATTAACTATCTTTTCTCTACAAACTTGTTCCTCAAATTCTGCCAAACCTAAATTGAAACAAGCAGGTGTTGTACCAGTCTTGGTGATACGGATTAAATCCAAAGCATTGATCCATATTTTTCTGGGGAATCTTACATTATAAGTAATGTGGCATCATCTAGGTAAAAACTTTTTTGAAAGATTAAATGCGACATGAGAAAGTTTAAGGAAGGTGATAAATACACTTAGACTATATCTGGAGAATTAGATTTAGATTTAGATGCCACTCTTGAGAAGGCTGTAGACAAATAAGAGCACATTCAGAGAAGAACAGTGGGTAGAGGTGCAGAACCTCTAATCCTAGTCGCACAACTTGCAGGAACTGAGGATTGATTTAGGGGAAAATAAGACTTTTAGGGAACATGATTTTTTCCCCCAAATGTTTAAAAATGTTATCAGCTGGCCGGGCGCGGTGGCTCAAGCCTGTAATCCCAGCACTTTGGGAGGCCGAGGTGGGTGGATCACAAGGTCAAGAGATCGAGACCATCTTGGTCAACATGGTGAAACCCCGTCTCTACTAAAAATACAAAAAAAATAGCTGGGCATGGTGGCGCGTGCCTGTAATCCCAGCTACTCAGGAGGCTGAGGCAGGAGAATTGCCTGAACCCAGGAGGCGGAGGTTGCGGTGAGCCGAGATCGCGCCATTGCACTCCCGCCTGGGTAACAAGAGCGAAACTCCGTCTCAAAAAAAAAAAGAAAAAAATGTTATCAGCTGGGAACAGTGGCTCACGCTTGTAATCCTCGCACTTTGGGAGGCCAAAGTGGGCAGATCACTTGAGTCCAGGAGTTCAAGATCAGCCTGGGAAACATGACAAAACCCCGTCTCTACAAAAAGTAGCTGGGCATGGTGGTGCGCACCTGTAGTATTGGCTACTTGGGAGGTTGAAGCTGGTGGATCATTTGAACCTGGGAGGTTGAGGATGTAGAAAACCATTGCACTCCACCCTGGGTGATAGAGTGAGACCTTGTCTCAAAAAAAAAAAAAGAAAGAAAGAAAGAAAGAAAAATATGTCATGTAGAAAATCAAATATTTTATTTGTGTACCTAGAATCACTTCCTGTTTCTCCAACCTCATCCATCATGAGCAGACCCAGCTTTTGTGGAACTTAGTAAGGGGGACCCTCCTAAGAAAAAACTCTAAGAATAAAATTATAAAGATATAAAGTGAGATACAGGCTTTGGAAAGTGCCTGTGCAAGTGAATTGAGGGTCCCTGAAGCTTTGGCTATAGCAGCTTCATAGAAAATTTACCACATTCAGATTTGTACACCAGCAAAATGGAATTCCTTCTAGCTCTTTAAGCATGCCATGTTTTCCTTTCCCTCTATGGTTTTGTATAAAGTGTTCACTTTGTCTAGAACACCGTTTTCTCAACTTGGGTACTTGGCAGTATTTATTCATCCTTCAAGCTCTAATTCAAAAACAACCCCCTCAATGAGGCCTTACTCCAAGTTCCCCAGAAGACAGGGATGGGTAGAAAGTCTTTTCCCGTGCCCCGCAGAACTTTGTGCATGCTTCCACTACATCACTGAGCTTATTGTCTGATTTCGTTGATGACTTTGTTGATCATTTTGCTGATGATTTTGTCTACCTTTAGATGATGTGTCAGTCAGGATGGGCTACAGTAACAAGCTACTCTAATAACCTCAGTAGCTTAAAGTGACAGGTTATTTCTTGTTCATACTGCATGTACATGAAGGGTCAGCTATTGTTCTTTTAGGACTCAGGCTAATAGAGTAGCCACTATCTAGAACATAACCAGTTGCAGGACAGAGAATAAATAGTGAGGCAAGGCCTATACTGTCTCCTAAAACTTTCTTCTGGAGGTGACATATTTGTTCATGTTTTATTGGTTTCACCTAACTTCAGGTAGGCAGGGAAATCCAATGCATGCAGTGGAGAGCAAGACCCAGAGCCCTGGTGGACAGCTTAATAACCACAACAGACTGTTAGCTTCTTGAATTATAGAGCTAGCTAGCATCTTTTCAAAAATCCTTGTATACCAAGGGCCTAGCACATAGTAAGTCCTCAACTCTATTCAAGAGAAAAAAAAATTTAGCAAATAAAACTTATAGGAAGGTTTTGTTGTTTTTGGTGCTTACTGCAAGGAACCATTTCAAACATCTTTCTAGTGTCAATAGGTGCCAAGCTCCCTATCTTTGGAGATGTTCAGGTATAGGCCATCCTAACCACGTGGTGTAGTGATACTTCAAGGTAAAATTCATGCAAAAGGTGAGTGGTTGTAATATACGATCTCTAAACTCTCTTTAATTATGAGGCCTTTGTATTTATATCACAATCACCTTCTGAGCTTAAGAAAGAAGAATTAGTGATTACTTTAGAGGTGATAATATCTAAGTAGAGTAGGCTATTTCTGTTGATGACTAGACAAAAATAAGAATTGTTTGAGGGGGGGGAATAAGTAGAGAGCTCTAACATTGAGCCCACAACTGATGGTGATTACTAAATGCAGAAAGTATTGTGACCCTTAAGTAACCAGAGGGCAAATCGGGGCCAGCTCTGGGTTTGACATTGCTTTGACGCTTGAGGATTTGGGGTTGGAAATAGACTTGAATTCTTCGTAACTTTTTTGTTTTCAGAAGAAATCTGACAATTCCAACCACCAGATCCACTTACTGGACTGCCAAGGTCCTGCCCACACACATTCCTGAGGAGGAACAGTTTTCCACGTGTTCTTTTTGTTATAGTCCTACCGACTTACTGTGGTGTAATCACCAAGACTTACTTTAGAAGAGTTCTCTATTAATATGTAAGAGGAAGTAATACAGACCCTTTTCTAACAGTATAAAAGTGTTATAAATATTAAGGATCATAATAACTGTCAAGCCTTTTTTTCCCCTTATTTATTTACTTAGAGACAGGGTCTTGCTCTGTTGCGCGGGCAAAGTGCAATAGCATAATCCTGGCTCACTGCTGCCACGACCTCCCAGGCTTAAGCAATCATCCCACCTGAGCTTCCCAATTAGCTGTGACTACAAGTGTGTGTGCCACCATGCCAGCTAGTTTTCAAGTTTTTTTAAGAGATGGCGTCTCCTTATGTTGCCCAGGCTATTCTCAAACTCCTGGGCTCAAGCAATCCTCCCTCCTTGGTTTCCCAGAGTGCTAGGATTACAGTTGCCACTGGTCCACCCTCTTTTTTTTTTCATTTTTAGGAGACAAGATCTTGCTCTGTTGCCTACACTGCTGGAATGCAATGATGTAACCATAACTCTCACTTCAACCTCAAACTCCTGGGCTCATAAGATCCTCCCGCCTCATCCTCTCAAGTAGTTAGGACTACATTGTCCAGCCTTTTTAGTTAAGAACAAAACAAAACACTAGAATAATTCAGCTTATAAAATCTGTGAAACCTCTCTAAGAAAAAAAATGTCAAAATAGTTACAGGTGGTAGATTTATTGTTTAGTTGGTATTCAGAGTGAATATAGTCTAAAAGAGAACATTGAATTTAGAATCAGAATATCTGGCTCTGCCCAAGCTGTGCTGGGTGTGACTGGTCATTTCACCTCCCCTTTCTTGCTCAAGATCTCCTCAATGCAACAATGAGGGAAGGGCAGTAGTAACCAATTCAGGAGACTATGGGATTGGATTGAGAGAGATATGGAAGTGTTTTGCAGGCTTTCATGCGCTTTGAGTGATGGAATTGAATTCCGTTTTCTGTTCAGTCATGGAAACTTCCTAGAAAGCCAACTGATTTACTTAGGATTGGCTTGGGCAGTAGTAGGGTGGGTGGCTGCATCTGATTTTTGTTTCCAAGATCAGTGTTTAACAAAGGAAGGAAAGAAGGAAACATTTAAAACAATGCTTCTTAAAAATAAAAATTTAAGCTTCATTTATGATACAAGATTTTTTTAAAAATGTATTGAGCTTTTAATGTTTTTTTAATTATGAAAATGTCAAATGTAGACCGGGTGCAGTGGCTCACGCCTATAATCCCGGCAGTTTGGGAGGCTGAGGTAGGCGGATCACCTGAGGCTGGGAGTTTGAGACCAACGTGGAGAAACCCTGTCTCTGCTAAAAATTCAAAATTAGCGAGTCATGGTGGCGGGGGCCTGTAATCTCAGCTTCTCAGGAGGCTGAGGCAGGAGATCACTTGAACCTGGGAGGTGGAGGTTGCGGTGAGCCAAGATTGTGTCATTGCACTCCATTCTGGGCAACAAGAGGGAAACTCCATCTCAAAAAAAAAAGAAAGAAAGAAAATGCAAATATACATAGGAGCATATATATGAGCCATGTATATCCCAACCGAACTTGAACAATTATAAGTTCATGGTCAAATTTATTTCATTTATTTCTACCTATCCCCCATTTTTTTCTGGGAGGGGGTTGGGTTTTTCATCCCAGTAAATCTCGTATAACAAATTATTTTACCCACAAATATTTGAGTGTGCATCACTAACTGATTAAGACATTTGGAATATAACCAAAATACCATTATTGTACATAGCAACATTAACAGTAATTCTTTAATATCATTTACTGCCTAACTGTGGTAGATGGGCTCCAAAAAAATAGAGACAAAACCCCAGCTTCATCTATGACAGGTAAAAAATAACCCATTTTCTTAATATATAGAGAGCTCTTAAAATCCCATAGGAAAATGGACAAAAGATAATTTTATACAAAATAATCAATGACATGTGAAAAGATTTTCAACCCTGCCCATAAAGAAATGTAGGTTCCAAATAATAGTGATCAGTGTTTTATATATCAAATTAACAAAGACTAAAAATAGCAAGTAGTGATAGCGAGGGCATCCTCAATTTTCTGGTTGTGACAGTGAAAATCAGTAGAGTTTACCTGAAAGACAGTTTTGTATTTCACTAACAATATTTTAAATGCCACTGCAATTCTACTTGTAAGAAATTCAGAAATTCTCAAATGTATAAAAATATGTATGGGAATGGTCACCAAGCATTGAAATAGTTAAAAACCTGGAGAAATGCAAATGTCTCCTAATAGGAGAATGCTTAAGTAAATTATGAGGCATCCATAACCTAGAATGCTGCAGTTGTTTAAAAGACTGGTAAACCAGAGATACTGATGTGGAAAGATACTGAAATTAAATAAATGTGAGAAGAAAACTCGGGCAAAATGGGGTGTAAAAAAAATTTTTATTTTTGCTTTTTTAAAAGAATTAATTATAGTAAGCTATGCCTAGGAAGCATACCTGAAATCATATATACTCCACTGTTAACAATTGTTTATCTCTGGGGGCAAATAGGAAGGATTTTCACATTTCTTTCTTTCTGAGAGAGATAAATTTCCACTTAGAGCATAATTTGAAACAAATAAAAAGGATGAATTTCAAAGTAAGTCTTTGTTGCTAGCAATAAAAAAAGTAGTGGAATGCTACGTATAAATTTTTATTTTGGAATGGGTTGAGGTCTGTATGTGGTCTGTTATATGCCATGACTAACTTTTCAATGTGTTTCATGGTGTTTTCAAAAGAATGTGAAGTCAATCACTGTAGAATATTCAAGACTATACTCATGTCTGTCAAATCAACCTCACAACCTATAGTAGTCATATTCTTCACATCTTTCTTGTTTGTCCACTTGTTCTTTCAAAGAACAAGAGCATTATCTTAAAATCTCTCCTTATAGTTATGTTTCTGTAATTCTGTCAGCTTCTATCATTATTTCTGTTTTTCATAATAAATCCTGGGTGATATGTCCAAGAGAGGCTGCAGGCTGACTATCATAACACTTGGAAAGAGTTTGTCAAGAGTTGCTTTCTAAATATTTGAATTTCTTCATTGATTTCTTATTGTTCTTCCAATTCATTCCTCAGAATTTTTTAAAGTTCCTAATTCAGTTTATAATTTAAAGCTAAACACTCTTAAGATTTTTATCTAAAAAACTCACACATATATACTGCAGTGTTGAAGTATAGTGGCTGTTAACTGCAGCTTTGCTAATTTAGTGAATTGAGCAATTCCCAATTCCCAAAGATAGATTTAAAAAAAAAAAAAAAGTTATGCGCTTTTGTTTTTATTCCCTGCTCCCCCTCCGTTTTTTGAGACGGAATCTCATTCTGTCTTTCAGGCTGGAGTGCAGTGGCACGATCTTGGCTCACTGCAACCTCTGCCTCCCAGGTTCAAGTGACTCTCCTGCCTTAGTAGCTGGGATTATAGGCATGTGCCACCACACCTGGCTAATTTTTTGTGTTTTTAGTAGAGATGGGTTTCACCATGTTGGCCAGGCTGATCTTGAACTCCTGACCTCAAGTGATCCACTCTTCTCAGCCTCCCAAGTGCTGGCATTACAGATGTGAGCCACCGCACCCGGCCCCATTTAAAAGATCCATTTACAAAGCAGAAAATTTCAAGACAGGATATATAAAGGATTGTACAAAGAATGACGAAATGCATTTGTCACCTGGCCTTTCCTTCTGAATCTCTTGGCAGCACCTTACATTTCTATCAGCTTACTTCACCAGGGCTTGACTTAGAAAATAGCATGTTTCCACATGATAGTGCTTCATTTATCAGACATGCTCCATGAGTGTCTTTTGGACAAATTATTTTTTAGATAATTGGAACTTTACTCTTTAAGTACCACTTTTAACCTCTTTAAAAATACATGGGCCGGGCGTGGTGGCTCAAGCCTGTAATCCCAGCACTTTGGGAGGCTGAGGCGGGTGGATCACAAGGACAAGAGATCGAGACCATCCTGGTCAACATGGTGAAACCCCGTCTCTACTAAAAATACAAAAAATTAGCTGGGCATGGTGGCGCATGCCTGTAATCCCAGCTACTCAGAAGGCTGAGGCAGGAGAATTGCCTGAACCCAGGAGGCGGAGGTTGCGGTGAGCCGAGATCGCGCCATTGCACTCCAGCCTGGGTAACAAGGGCAAAACTCAGTCTCAAAAAAAAAAAAAAAAAAAAAAAAATACATAACAGGCCAGGCATGGTGGCTCACGCTTATAATCCCAGCACTTTCGGAGACCCAGGTGGGCAGATCATGAAGTCAAGAGATTGAGACCATCCTGGCCAACATGGTGAAACCCTGTCTCTACTAAAAAATACAAAAATTAGCTGGACGTGATGGTGCCTGGCTGTAATCCCAGCTACTCAGGAGGCTGAGGCAGGAGAATAGCTTGAACCCGGGATGCAAAGGTTATAGTGAGCTGAGATCACGCCACTGTACTCCAGCCTGACAACAGAGACTCTGGCTAAAAACAAAAAACAAATAAACTCAAGCTTACCTAAATGGGTAGTGTTGCTAAAAACAGCCACCTTAGTAAGCATCCAGGTGGTGGGGATAGGGGTGTTCAATCTCTTTCAACTGTCAATCTCTTTCAACTTTGCTGTTTGTTTAAAATTTTCCTAATAAATGCTGGGGGAAAATATTACTTCAAGAGGTCTGCAGCCCTTATTCCAACAACCTGAAGGTTTCTCGGAGAGCTCACTGTGTGGAATGGTTGAAGTTGCAGGCTTTAGAGCGAGACTGCCTAGGTTCTTACGCAGCCTCTGCTGTTTCCTAATTGTGTGTACTTCAGACAGTTACTGCACTTTTCTGAACCTTGTCCTTCTAGTAAAATGGGAATGACATTGGAACCATTGCCAAAAATCAAATCCATTGTCATGTTGTCTGCTTCTCAGCCTTAGTAAGTAAAATACCAGGAACACTATTTGCCTTTTCCTCAGTGAAACCCAGTCCCCATTCCAAATAGCCGTTCTGGCCCTGTGCCTGTGTTATGTCGCTAGGGCTCTGCAATTAGCTGCTCCTGAGTTCTGCCTGGCCTTCTGGTGTGTTCATGCTTTTTCCTTTGTGTTGGTGCTGCTTCCAGGTGGGAGGTCTGCATCTCTCTCCTCTGTCCCCTGACAAACCTGATGTTCACAGCCGCTGCTGTTCAGCTGCTCTAGGGCTGCAGTAAATAACACCAAGGTGAATCAGGAAGTAGCACAGAATGGTGTCACCAACATTGATACCTTAGAAAAAATGCTGACCTTCTTCTATAGAACTGAGTGCTATAATTTGCTCTCCTCTACCTTTCTTGGGTGCGATGTCCTTTCTGAGGTTTTTATCATATTCAGAGTTGTGCAGCCATCACCACTGTCTAATTTCAGAACATTTTCATTGTCTGGAGACTCATTAGTTGTCACTCCCCCTTCTCCCCTACCCTCAGTCCCTGGCAGCCACTAATCTATCTGTCTCTAAAGATTAGCGTCTTCTGGACATTTATTATAATTAGAATCATAAACAGTATATGACCTTTTGCATCTGACTTCTTTCACTTAGCATTAGGATCACCCATGTTGCAGCATGTGTCAGAACTTCATTCCTTTTTATGGCTCAATAATCCATTGTGTGGATATATCATATTTAATTTACCCATTCATCAGCTGATAGATATTTGGGTTATTTCCACCTTTTGGCTATTATTTGAGTAATGTTACTGTGAACATTTGTGTACACATTTTGGAAGGGACATGTTTTCATTTGTCATGTGTATATACCTGTGAATTAAATTGCTGGATTTTATGGCAACTCTATGTTTAACATTTTGAGGAACTGCCAAACAGATTTCCAAAGTAGTTACACCATTTTACATTTTCATCAGTAATATGTGAGGGCTCCAGTTTCTCTGTATCCTCACCTGCACTTGTTATCTGTGATTACAATTATAGCCATCTTGGTGGATGTGAAGTAGTATCTCACTGTGGTTTTGATTTGTGTTTTCCTAATGACTAATGATGTTAAGCAATTTTTTATGTGCTTACTGGCCATTATATCTTCTTTTGAGAAATTTCTGTTCAAATCCTTTACTCATTTAAAAATTATCTTTCTATGGTTGAGTTGTAAGAGATCTTTTTATAATCTGGGTATATTTTACCAGATATATGATTTTCAAATCTTTTCTTTTTGTGGATTGCCTGTCTTTTCACTTTCTTGATGATGACCTTTGAAGAACACAAGTTTTTAATTTTGATGACATCCAATTTATTTTTTCTTTTGTCATTTGTGCTTTCGGATATTCTACTTGATGTCTTCCATAACCTGTCTGAAAATCTAATTTTCTTACTGGTTCTGTAACTGTAGTATTCTTAGTTTCTCTGACTTGGGATTATAAAGCACTTGATTTAAAGTGTTTGCCAGTGAGATATATGAAGGAACTTAGAAATGTTGATGCTCTTTGATGGTAAGCCCATTCCTGTGCACTTAACCTCAGGAAATAATCTGACAGAAGAAAAACATCCTGTATGCCCAGAGATGTTCATTTCACTGTCACCCTTGAGATTGACATGCTGTTCAACAGCAGGGGTGGATGAGTCAAATCTATTGTGGAACATTATTAGGCAGCTATCAAATGTTTTAATTATAAAGCTTGTGTAACAAAAATGTTTATAATGCAGTGTTTGGTGAAAAAAGCACAAGTGTGTGCTCATTATGATAAAAATATCTTTAAAGTGTCTGGACTAAATGAGAAGGTATACAAAGTTATAGATTTATTTTCTTAAATTTTATTTAAATTATATTTTATCTTTATAGTTAAAAATTAAGTAAAAAATGTGTGCATAATATTTCAGATTGGTGGGGGAAAGGGTGACAAGTGGTTAGATTGGGTTTATGTTTATCCTTACCTTCAAATTTTTAAAAATTATTTTTATCATCATAATTATCAAAGTTAGATTTACAAATTTAAAAAAACTAGTTAGCCGTGTTTACTGAGAATTTTTGAGTAGAGATATTTTAATTTTCTTTATATATTTTCATAACAAATCCAAATGCTCCCAACTTGATTTTAGTATTAGAATTTGTTTTAGTCATTAGAGCATTACAATTTGCTACAAAGAAAAGCAGTTATGATGATTATTATATATTAGTAATAGGGACCACAGAAGCCGTTTTCTCATGGCATCTTGTGAAACAATTATTACAATTACTTTATACATAAGTAAATGAATTAACCCAGCTTTTGAAATAAGTTTCAAAGAGGGCCTGGTGTAGTGCCTTATGCCTGTAATCCCAGCCCTTTGGAAGGCCAAGGTGGGAGGATTGTTTGAGCCCAGGAGTTTGAGACTGACCTGGACAACGTAGTGAGAGACCCTCACTACTGCTATTTTTTGTCTATACAAAAGATAACTAACCAGGTGTGGTGGCACATGCCTGTAATCCCAGCTACTCTGAGGCAGGAGGATCACTTGAGCCCAGGAGGTCAAGGGTACAGTGACCCATAATCACACTACTGCACTCCAGCCTTGGCAGCAGAGGGAGACCTTGTTCAAAAAAGTAAAATAAAATGAAATAAGTTTCAAAGAGCTCAGTAATAGTTTTTTTGTGAAATAATAAATCTACCCAAAAGAATAATGGAAAAAAAAAAAAAAAAAAGCACAGTACAAGGTTGTGTGCCCAAGGTGAGAACACACTTCGAGTTGTTGTATACAGATAGAGAATGAGAGAATGTACAGCTTGCTGGCCCACAAACTGATTCTGTGGGTTCCCTGACTCTCTGATCTTTGACTTCATCTGAGTGACAGTGGTTTGGGGTACATACAGCCAGTGACTATGAGTTGATCCCTTTTCTGTGGCCTGGAACAAATGTGATAGGCAAGGAAAGGCCACAGAGGCCTGGCTCTTACAGCAGCCAATCTTTCCAGCCGCCCCCGCCCACCCCACCCCTTCCGTTCACACACTGCAGCTAACTTGGTCCCTGGCCCTGGCTCGGGAGAGACAGAGGCGTCATCTTGTTCTCATATGTGGGAAGGCTATGAAAAGAAAAACCCATGTTTGTCCAAACATGTAAACAAGAATTATACTAGGCTCTTTTGTTCTCATTCTGACATGGTCAGAATTAATTTGGAGGTCTAGAAAGAGGGTGGTTTTGTTTTTTAATCTGAATTACTTAATACAAGGATATATAGGGGGTGGTGGCGCAAAAACAAAAATACATTGCTTAATTCTGTCAAATGGTATTGGACCATCCCCAGGTCATTCTTCAGGGTCCAGTTTTTGTCATTAGGGGGTTCCTAACTTAGACTTTACATCCAAGTTGCTGATTCAATTTACTGTGAAAAGGCCTAGATGGTAGAAGGCAAGCAGTGGAATGAGAAATATACAGAAAGTGCTTAAGAGAACTTAATCATTTTTTTTCTCCCTTTCCTTAGGTTGAATAGGAAAAACCTGCTTTCTGCAAACAACTGAAAAAACTGCACTTAGAAACTGTTTCTTTGGCTCTCACTGGGAAGCTGGAACTTGTATTGTGAGGCCCCTGATGGGACAAGCTCTGAACCGCTGATCACCCAGTGATTGTCACCATGGCCAGCAAGAGGAAATCCACCACACCATGCATGATCCCAGTGAAGACAGTGGTGCTGCAGGATGCCAACATGGAGGCCCAGCCCACTGAGACCTTGCCTGAAGGACCCCAGCAGGATCTACCCCCAGAAGCACCTGCTGCCAACAGTGAGGCAGCCCAGAACCCCAGCAGTACTGATGGCTCTGCGCTAGCCAATGGGCATCGGAGCACTTTAGATGGCTATTTATATTCCTGTAAATACTGCAATTTCAGATCCCATGACATGAGCCAATTTGTGGGACATATGAACTCAGAGCACACAGACTTTAATAAAGACCCAACTTTTGTATGCAGTGGGTGCAGTTTTCTGGCAAAAACCCCTGAGGGGCTTTCGTTGCACAATGCCACGTGTCACTCAGGGGAAGCCAGCTTTGTGTGGAATGTGGCCAAGACAGACAATCATGTGGTTGTGGAGCAGAGCGTCCCTGAGAGCACCAGCACTCCTGACCTAGCAGGTGAACCCAGTGCCGAAGGGACTGATGGACAGGCAGAAATCATCATTACCAAAACTCCAATCATGAAGATAATGAAAGGCAAAGCTGAAGCCAAAAAAATTCATACTCTCAAGGAGAATGTCCCTAGCCAGCCTGTGGGTGAGGCCTTACCGAAGCTGTCAACTGGAGAAATGGAGGTGAGAGAGGGGGACCAATCCTTCATCAATGGGGCAGTTCCAGTCAGCCAGGCATCTGCCGGCTCTGCAAAAAACCCCCATGCCACCAATGGGCCCCTGATAGGAACAGTGCCAGTTTTGCCGGCTGGCATAGCACAGTTCCTCTCTCTCCAGCAGCAGCCCCCAGTGCATGCCCAACACCATGCCCAACAGCCACTACCCACGGCCAAGGCCCTTCCCAAAGTGATGATCCCCCTGAGCAGCATTCCAACGTACAACGCAGCCATGGACTCGAACAGCTTCCTGAAGAACTCCTTCCACAAGTTCCCCTACCCAACCAAAGCTGAGCTCTGCTATTTGACTGTGGTGACCAAGTATCCAGAAGAACAGCTCAAGATCTGGTTCACAGCCCAAAGGCTGAAGCAGGGGATCAGCTGGTCCCCTGAGGAGATTGAGGATGCCCGGAAAAAGATGTTCAATACAGTCATCCAGTCCGTGCCTCAGCCCACAATTACGGTTCTAAATACCCCACTGGTTGCCAGTGCTGGCAATGTCCAGCATCTCATCCAGGCCGCTCTCCCAGGTCACGTTGTAGGGCAGCCAGAGGGCACAGGAGGGGGACTTCTGGTCACTCAGCCATTGATGGCCAATGGGGTACAAGCAACAAGTTCCTCTCTCCCTCTCACAGTGACATCTGTCCCCAAGCAGCCAGGTGTGGCACCCATTAACACTGTGTGTTCAAATACAACATCAGCTGTGAAGGTGGTCAATGCAGCCCAGTCACTCCTCACAGCCTGCCCCAGCATAACCTCCCAAGCCTTCCTTGATGCTAGCATCTACAAAAATAAGAAATCTCACGAACAGCTGTCAGCTCTGAAAGGGAGCTTCTGTCGGAACCAGTTCCCAGGGCAGAGTGAAGTTGAGCATCTCACCAAAGTGACCGGCCTCAGTACCAGAGAGGTGCGGAAATGGTTCAGTGATCGTAGATATCACTGCCGGAACTTGAAGGGCTCCAGAGCGATGATGCCTGGAGATCCCAGCTCCATCATCATTGACTCTGTTCCAGAGGTGTCCTACCCCCCATCATCCAAGGTCCCTGAGGTCACCTGCATCCCAACAACAGCCACAGTAGCAACCCACCCTTCTGCCAAACGACAATCTTGGCACCAGACTCCTGACTTCACACCAACCAAATACAAGGAGAGAGCTCCTGAGCAACTCAGAGCCCTGGAGAGCAGTTTTGCACAAAACCCTCTTCCTCTTGATGAGGAACTAGACCGCCTGAGAAGTGAAACTAAAATGACCCGAAGAGAAATTGATAGCTGGTTTTCAGAGAGACGGAAAAAAGTGAATGCTGAGGAGACCAAGAAGGCTGAGGAGAATGCCTCTCAGGAGGAAGAGGAGGCTGCTGAGGATGAGGGTGGAGAAGAGAATTTGTCCAGTGAGCTAAGGGTCTCTGGTGAAAATGGCTGTCTGGAAATTCCCAGCAGCCATATCTTGGCAGAGCGCAAAGTCAGCCCCATTAAAATCAATCTGAAGAACCTGCGGGTCACTGAAGCCAATGGCAGGAATGAGATTCCAGGGCTGGGTGCCTGTGACCCGGAAGATGATGGGTCAAACAAACTGGCAGAGCAGCTCCCAGGCAAAGTGAGCTGCAAAAAGACTGCCCAGCAGCGGCACTTGCTACGGCAGCTCTTTGTCCAGACACAGTGGCCGAGCAACCAAGACTATGACTCCATAATGGCCCAGACGGGTCTGCCCCGGCCAGAGGTGGTGCGCTGGTTTGGAGACAGCAGGTACGCACTGAAGAATGGCCAACTCAAGTGGTACGAAGACTATAAGCGGGGCAACTTCCCACCAGGGCTACTGGTCATTGCCCCTGGCAACCGGGAGCTTCTGCAGGACTATTTCATGACACACAAGATGCTGTACGAAGACGACCTGCAGAACCTCTGTGACAAGACCCAGATGAGCTCCCAGCAGGTCAAGCAGTGGTTTGCTGAGAAAATGGGGGAGGAGACCCGAGCCATGGCAGACACAGGCACTGAGGACCAGGGCCTTGGTACTGGTGAGCTCACAGCAGTTCACAAAGGGATGGGTGACACCTATTCAGAGGTGTCTGAGAACAGTGAGTCGTGGGAGCCCAGTATCCCTGAGGCCAGCTCAGAGCCCTTTGACACATCGAGTCCCCAGGCTGGACGTCAGCTCGGTAAGGAGTCCACAGGAGCCATGGCTATCCTGTGTGGGTAAGGGGAGGGTGCACTCGTGGTTGGGCCCTGAATTTACTGCACAGGGACGTCTGCTGTCTCTAAGGCTGCCTGGCAGCAGCACTAACTGCCTGGCTGCTTCAGAGGACAACTAGCAGCAGAAGCCATAGAAACATAATATGATAAATGGTTGAGAGTTGTTTTTTGTTTCATGTTTTTTTAAAAAACCTGCTCAGGGGAAGGAACATGGTGATCCTAAAAGGTCCAAGCTTTTCTAGCCATTTCTTAGCAATAGAACAGGTCAAAACATCCTGTGAGTTAGGCAGATCCACAGCCACTGGGTAGGAGAGAGCAACCGGACATTAGATGAAATTCAGCTCAAAGTGATGAACAAAAAAAAAAAAAGAGAGCCTTTAATTGTCCTTAGATACATAAGTGCTTTTTTCTGATGATGAAAGTCCTGTGTTTCTCTTGTTATTCCTGATGTAAAAGAAATGTTTATCATAATGGAAAATCACTTTCCTTCTTTGCCATACATGAAATCAAAACTTGAATTTTGTTTCTTAGTTTTTCTGGATTGTACCTGAAAGCAAAATGTATTATAGAAGATTATTTTTCTTTAAGACATAGTTTTGAAGCCACAGACAAGTTACGTCATTAAGTGTTGATTTTCTAGGTTCCTGGTCACTGAGTTACCAGCCTCTCCCTTTCCTCCCTACCCTTTGGCATTTGTGTTCTCATTAGAGACCCCATCAAAGGGCAGCCAGAAGGTCAGGTGAGAGCCAGGAGGTTGTAGTGTTGTAGAAGCTGAAGGGATTGGGGATTCCAAAATGGCAGTGTTGCTAGCTGAGTTGGCAATGGTGGGAGGGGATATAGCAGACAGTGTCTGTGGTGTTGGGCAATGTTGGTCACTCGTGACTTTGGCATGAGCTGCCTCAGTGTGGGGCCTTGTGTTTGGCATCTCATCCCCAGGACCAACCATAGTGCCCTGTCCCTCAGAAATCCCACAGAATTTCCTGGATGGTGTTCCATTGTTTCCATACAATAGCCGACCATTGTTGTTTGTTTATTTTGGCCTGGCAAATCCCAGCTCCTCCACCCCGGTTGCTTTCTACTTAGGATATCTTAAAAAGGACAAAATTCTTTTTCTTTCTCTGAATATTTTAAATTCATTTAAACACAACAAATTGAAATGTAGTTATGCCATCATTTCTTTACACAGTTAAGGAAATAGAGAGATCCTTGTCTGCTTATAATTTGGTGAGGTCAGGGTGGGGAGTACCATATCATCCATCTGTTTAGCATTTGCAGAAAGCCTGTTCTTATGTTCACATACTAAGGCAAAATCGAGCTCCACAAAGCCCACAGTGAGGGCAAACACCTGGTGGAGCCGAGTCACTGGTCAGCAGTCAAGGTTGGAGTACACAGGGCCACTGGCTGCTTCTGGCCTCTTCCAGTTGCAGCAGGTTTTCAATACACCAAGAGTACAACAAAACACTCCCCTCCTTTGGGGCCCACAGCTCACAGCCTACTTTATAAAGCAGCTGATAGCACACCCTGGAGTCAGAACAGCAGGTTTTTATGGCTGGTTTGACCTTTCTTTCTTTCTTTCTTTCTTTCTTTTTTTTTAAATGCAAAGCAGATTGTCTCTCCTACAGGACTTTGTCCAAGTTGGTCCTTATGTTATACCCAGCTGTAAGCTTCTTGTGATTACCAGTAGGCCAGGGTGTCATGTTCAGGAGAGATGAGGATGTTGGAACAAGTTTGTTACAAAAGCTGACATGGAGAAGGATGTTATGGAAGATGGCAGTAGCAGCATCAGGGATCTGTTCCTCCACCAAAACAATTATTGAGCTGGCAGTAATTATCTCAAGCAGCTGTTTCCAGGGAAGAGCTTGATGGAGAGGCTTATAAATTTTGATGAGTTTGTTTCACATAGCAGCATTCCCAAGCTCTGCAGCAGGAAACTGTGGAAAATGTTCCTGGTGTAGGCTGTTGGTGTCAGGGTGGGCAATAACAACTTTGTCCTCTGAAAGTCAAGTTTTTGTGGCCAGGCGTGGTGGCTCACACCTTTAATCCCAGCACTTTGGGAGGCTGAGGCGGGTGGATCACTTGAGGTCAAGAATTTGAGACCAGCCTGGCCAACATGGTGAAACCCTGCCTTTACTAAAAATACAAAAATTAGCCGGGCATGGTGGTGAGTGCCTCTAATACCAGCTATTCAGGAGGCTGAGGCAGGAGAATCACTTGAACCTGGGAGGTGGAGGTTGCGGTGAGCCAAGATTGCACCACTGCACTCCAGCGTGGGCAACAGAGCAAGACTCCATCTCCAAAAAAAAAAAGTCACCTTTTTATATTTTGATTGCTGATTACTGCATTTGATCGCTGAGGGGCCAATGCAGAGGCTGATCATTGTCTCGACTCCCTTGGGCAAAAGGAGCTTTCTAGCCACAAGAGGGTTTAAAGAGACAGTGCCTATTTTTTTCCTTTATTCTCAATGTCCCCCTTTGGCAAGCCAGACATTTAATGAAATCTTAGGTCACTGGTTAACCACAGAGTTATCAAAATAGAAACTTCACTGACCCCATACCACAAAGAATTGGAAAAGTTGCAAATAGTTGGCTCCAGCCCTCAATAAGCAAAAATCAGCAATCTCTGAGGCATGAGAGAATTAGATTTTTCAGTTACCACAACATAATATAATGTCCGGTTCTCAACAAAAGAAATTACAAAACATAAAAAGAAATAGAAAAATATGGTTCATTCGCAAGGAAAAAAAATTGACAGACACTATCCTTGAGGAAGTCCAGACATTGGAATTATTAGTCAAATATATTAAATCAGCTATCTTAAGTATGTTCAATGAGCTAAAGGAAACCATGGGCAAAGAACTAAAGGAAATCAGGAAAACCATGCATGAAAAAATGAGAGTTTCAATAAAGGATAGAAACTATGAAAAGAAACCAAACAAATTCTAGAGCTAAAATGTACAATCCTTGAAATGGAAAACATATTAGAGGGAGTCAGCAAAGATTTGGGCATGCAAAAGGAAGAGAACAGTGAATTTGAAGAGAAAATAATTGAAATTATTTAAAGGACGAGAAAGAAAGGGAAAAAAAAAAGCCCAAGAGAGCTATTGGGGTATCATCAAGCATACTAATGTACACATTATAGGAATCCCAGAAAAGGAGACAGAGAAAAGGGACAGAAAGAATATTTAAAGAAATAATGATAGAAAATTTCCCAAACCCGATGAAAGTCATGAGTCTATACATCCAAAAATCTCAATGAAATCCAAGCAGGATGAATGCAAAGAGATCCATGCCAATACATATTATATTAGAACTGTCAAAACCTGAAGACAAGATTTTGAAAGCAGCAAGAGAAAAGCAACTCATCACATGCAAAGAATTCTTGACAAGTTTAACAACCGATTCCTCATCAAAAATCTTGGAAGCCCAAAGGCAGCAAGATGACATATCTAAAGTCATGAAAGAAAAAAAAATCTCTCAACCGATTCCTGTATATGGCAAAACTATCCTTCAAAAATGAAAGAGAAATCCAGACTTTTCCAAATAAAGTTGAAGGACTTCATTACTAGTAGACACACCCTACCAGAAATGCTAAAGGGAGTCCTTCAGGCTGAAATTAAAGGACACTGAACAGAAACTTGAAGCCATAAGAAAAAATAAAGAGCCCTAGTTAAGATAACTTTAGAGGTAAATATAAGAGCCAGTACTATTGGTTTATAACTTTTTCTCTTTGTGCCTTAGAATTTAAAAGACAAATTCATTAAAAAATTATAAATCTGTATTAATGGACATACAATGTAGTAAGATGTAATCTGTATAAATAGTAAAACTAACAAATTCATGCATTGCAAACAAAACAAAACAGTACATTGCAAACAATCAAATACAAAAGAAGGCAGTAATGGAATTGAGGAATCAAAAACATTTAAGACATATGAGAAACAAATGGCTCAATGGCAAAAGTAAATCCTTTATCAGTAATCACATTAAATGTAAAGGGGCTAAGCTCTTCTATTAAAAACAAAGATTGGCAGATTGGAATAAGAAAATTAAGTGTTTATATGCTTTCTTAAGAGACTCACTTTATATGTAAGGATACAAGGAGGTTGAAAGTAAGGATAGAAAAAGATACATCTGGAAAGTAGTAACTATATGACAGCTGAGGTGGCTGTATTATCAGACAAAAACCATTATTTTTTCTGAAGAATATTTGTAACATATTTTAAATAATATACACAATTATATATAAGAATATGTAATATATATATGTTATGTGTATAATTTAGAATTAGCAAGTCAAGACTCAGCTGAGATAATCCAGTTTTGTTGGCAATATCGAAAGCATTTTAATCAGGAGCCAGTCGAACATACGCCTTCTTCTCGTCCTCAGGCCTGTTGACTTTGACCACATCCGTGTCACAGAGCTGCTTCACAGCCTGTTTGATCTGGTGCTTGTTGGCTTTAACATCCACAGTGAACACAGGTGTATTGTTGTCTTCTGTCTTCTTCACAGCAGACTCAGTGGTCAGTGGGGACTTGATGCTGGCATAGTGGCCAAGCTTATTTCTTCTGGGAGTGCTCTTCTGAGGATATTGGGGCTGCCTTCGGAGTCATAGTGTCTTTGGCCACAGGAAGGTGGGTGATATGCGGATGTTCTTCTTCTTCTTCTTCTTCTTCTTCTTTGGTGGCTGTATGGACGCCTTTCAGCACTGCCTCCTTGTTCTTTAAAGCCTTCACTTTGTGGTAGGCTTTAGGAGAGTCAAGAGCTTCCATCTTCACCTCCAGTGCCGTCTTTTGAAAAAAGCACAGAAAATAAATTTTAAATCAAGAAAAGTTACAAGAGATAAAGAAGGATATTATATTGGTAAAAGTTTCATATATATACCTAACAGAGCTCCCAAACATTTAAAAGAGAAATGACAAAATTAAAGGGAGAATTACACAAAAATAGTTGGAGACTCTCACAAAAATAGTTGGAGACTTTAATACTCCATGTTCAATAATGGATATAGAAATCAGACAGAAGATCAATCAGGAAGTAGAGGATCTGAACAACACTATAAGCCAATTAGACCAAATAGACATAAACAGAATACCACCCAACAACAGCAGAATACACAGTCTTCTCAAGTTCACATGGAATATTCTCCAGGATAAACCATACATTAAGCCATGAAACAAATCTTAAAAATTTTTAAAAACTGAAATTATACATAGTACATTTCCACTTACAGCAGAATGAAACTAGACATTAAAAATAAAAAACTGGAAATATACAAATATGTGGAAATTAAACAACACACTATTTAAAAACTAATGGGTTAAAGAAGAAATCAAAAGGGAAATTAAAAAAAAAAAACCTGGAGACAAATGAAAACACAATATACTAGAACTTATGGCGTGTAGTGAAGGCAGTCCTAAGAGGTAAATCTGTAGCTGTAAATGCATACATTGAAAAAGATCTCATGCTGGGCACGGTGGCTCACTCCTATAATTCCAGCATTTTGGGAGGCTGAAGCGGGCAGATCACCTGAGGTCAGGAATTTGAGACCAGCCTGGCCAGCATGGTGAAACCCCATCCCTACTAAAAATACAAAAATTAGCCAGACATGGTGGCAGGTGCTTGTAATCCCAGCTACTTGGGAGGATGAGGCAGGAGAACTGCTTGACCTAGAAGGTGGAGATTGCAGGGAGCTGTGCCATTGTACTCCAGCCTGGGCAATAAGAGCAAAACTGTCTCAAAAAAAAAAAAAAAGATCTCAGCCGGGCACGGTGGCTTACATCTATAATCCCGATGCTTTGGGAGGCCAAGGTGGGAGGATCACTTGAGGCCAGGAGTTTGAGACCAGCCTGAATAACAAAGTAAGACCCTGTCTCTACAAAAAACTGAAAAATTAGCCAAGTGTGGTGGCATGTTCCTGTAGTGTCAACTACTAAGGAGTCTGAGGTGGGAGGATGTTTACCAGGAGTTTGAGGTTATAGTAAGCTATGCTTGCTTGTACCACTGCACTTCAGCCTGGGTGACAGAGTGAGACCCCATGTCTTAAAAATTTTGTTTTTTAAAGATCTCAAATCAGTAACCTAAATGTACACTTCAAAGAACTAGAAAAGAGCAAATGAAACCCAAAGTTAGCAGAAGGAAGGAAATAAAGGTTAGAGCAGAGAGAGAGAACAGATAGAGAATCAATGAAACCAAAGTTGATTCTTGAAGAAACAAATTTGACAAATCTTTAGATAAGTGAAAGAGAAGACTCAAATTACATCAAAAATGAAAGAGGGGATGTTACTGCCAATTTCACATGAATATAAGATATAAGAGACTACTATTAACAGTCATAGGCCAATAAATTGGGTAACCTAGATGAAATTCTTAGAAACACATACTCTCCCAAAATCAACTGATGAAGAAATAAAAAACCAAAATATAACAGTAACTGGTAAGAAGATTGAATCTGTTTTCAGAAACCATTCAAAAAGTGAAAAGTCCAGGACCCCTGGTGAATTCTTCCAAATATTGAAAGAATTAACACACCAGTTATCTTCAAATTCCTCCCGAAAAATTGAAGAGGAGTAAACACTGCCTAACTCATGAGGTCAGCATTATCCTGATACCAAAGCAAGACAAAGGCACTACAAGAAAAGAAATATGCAGACTAATATACCCTCTGAATATAGATACAAAAATCCTCAATAAAATAGCAAGCCAAATTCAGCAGCATACTAAAAGGATTATACTTCATGACCAAGTGGGATCTGTTGCAGCAGTGCAAGGATTGCCTGACATGTGAATATCAATGTAATACACCACACTAAAAGAATGAAGAGAATGAAACACATGGTCATCCTCATTCAAGCAGAAAGAGAATCTAACAAATCAACATGCTTTCATGATAATAAAAACTCAGTAACTAGGTATATGACAAACAGTATGATAAAGACCATATATGAAAAGCCCATAACATTGTATTCAATAATGGTGAAAGAAAACTGTTCTCCTAGACCAGGAATAAAATCAAGATGCCCACTTTTGCCATTTCTATTCAAAATAGTATTGGAAGTTCTAGCCAGAGCAATTAGGGAAAAAAAAAAAATCCAAATTGGAAAATTATCTCTGTTCACAGATGGCATGATCTTATATGTAGAAAACTTGAATCCACACACACACGCAAAATAGTTAAGAGCTAATAAATGAACTTGGCAAAGCTGCAGGATATAAAATCAACACACAAAAATCAGTTGTATTTAGCGGGCACAGTGACATGACTGTAGTCCCAGCTACTTGGGAGGCTGAGGCAGGAATTCAAGGAGGCCAGTCTGGGCAACATAGTGAGACCCCCATCTGTTTAAAAAAATGGGTTGTATTTTTATACACTTGCAGTGAACAATCTGAAAAAAAAAATTTAATGGTATCATTTACAATGGCATAAAAAAAAAAAATGTGTCTGGGCAGCAGTGGCTCACGCCTTTAATTCCAGCACGTTAGGAGGCTGAGGCAGGTGGATCACAAGGTCAGGAGTTTGAGACTAGTCTGGCCAATATGGTGAAACCCCATTTCTGCTAAAAATACAAAAATTAGCTGGGCGTGGTGGTGCAGACCTGTAGTCCCAGCTACTCGAGATGTTGAGACAGAAGAATTGCTTGAATCTGGGAGGTGGAGGTTGCAGTGAGTGGAGATCACACCACTGCACTCCATCCTGGGCAACAGAGTGAGACTGTGTCTCAAAAAATAAAAAAAAAGAAAAAGAAAAAAATGCTTAGGAATAAATTTAACCAAGAAGGCAAAAGAAGTGTATCTTGAAAACTACAAAATGTTGCTGAAAAACATTAAAGATGACCTAAATAAATAGAAAGATATCCTGTGTTCATGGATTGATACTATTAAGATGCAGATACGACCCAAAGCAAACTACAGAGTCAATGTAAAACCTATCAAAACCATAGTGGCATTAGGAAAATCCAGGAAGACCCAACCAAAATGGCTAACTAGAGACATTTTGTACTCACCTGTTTCATTAAGAACAAAAATAGGCCGGGCGCGGTGGCTCAAGCCTGTAATCCCAGCACTTTGGGAGGCCGAGGCGGGTGGATCACGAGGTCGAGAGATCGAGACCATCCTGGTCAACATGGTGAAACCCCGTCTCTACTAAAAATACAAAAAAAATAGCTGGGCATGGTGGCGCATGCCTGTAATCCCAGCTACTCAGGAGGCTGAGGCAGGAGAATTGTCTGAGCCCAGGAGGCGGAGGTTGCGGTGAGCCGAGATCGCGCCATTGCACTCCAGCCTGGGTAACAAGAGTGAAACTCCGTCTCAAAAAAAAAAAAACAAACAAACAAAAATAGAGAGTAGATAATTATACTTTGAATAAATTATCCAAGACAGTACACTGGAATTCACAGAAAAGGGACAGGAAACATCTAAAGTAAGGAAGTAAAAGGAAGCAAGGCAGCTTGTTCAGCCAGGATTGGCTGGGAACTGAGAGAGTCCCCCCAATATGGGGAAAATGTGAGAGAGACTCTCAGTGGTCTATATTTCCACCATGAAAGGATCTGCAGTTCAAGCTATGGGAGAGTTCCTCAGCCCTTGCAGGCCATGAGACTAACATAGGAGGTGCCAGGTGATTGTTAAGTGGCACTGCTCCAGAAGGGAGCTTGCACTGGGTCCCCCACACTTCCTGAGAACTAAACAGTTACAGCAAGATGTCATTTACAGCCCAGCCCCCAAAAGACTGTACACTGTCCTGGAGTCCATGGCTGAGGTGTAAGAAAACCACAGTCTGTTTTCTTCAGAGCTGAGGCACAAGTGACTGTGAGTTACTGCAGCTGGGGCTGAAGCACTGCAAGGCATGTGCTCCTGATATTGTTGCTGAGGTACAACCATGGTGCCAGCTACCAAAGCAAGGCACTCCAGTGCTACTGGAGCTGAGGTGTGAGTGGCACATGCATTCCCCACTGGCCAGCAACCCTGTACTCCCCAGTGGAAGGCAGTAGTATAGCACTGCCACTCCCTATCCAAGCATTCTGCAGGTGGCCTAGGGATTGCCCTGTGCCTGCCCACCTTGGTTGGCACCTGCACACATCATAGGGAGCCTGATGACAAAACTGCCCAGCTTGGCTTCATACCACCATTTCCCTGGCCAGAGCACACAGTGTAGGGGCTAGGGGATTGCCCAGCCTAGTCCACCATCATTGACACCTGAATATTCCTCTTGGGTGCCTGAGATTGGGGCCTACCCACCTGGCCACTACTAGCTATATGTACCACTTGTGGGTCTGGAGAATGGCCCACCCAGCCTGTTGAACCACTGCCAACACAGGACATATCACTTGGGACCCAGAGAGTTATTTCAACACTGTCACTGTGATCTCCCATGCCATGCCACCTGCCCATATGCCTGGCAACTGCTGCCACTACTGACATCTGAGTAAGCCACCTGAAAGTCCAAGAATCAGCCTGCTTTGACCCACTGACACTGGTGCCATTGCTTGCTACTGTGGGGTCCAAAGGCAGGCATGCTCAGCTCACTGCTGCTACCACTGGTGCCTGGAGAATGGCCCACCTGGCATTCCAGTCCTTAGCAAAATTTTACCATAGTTTTTACTAATAACTCCTGAGCCACTGAGGAAATCACAGATACCACCTATGCTATTTATAGCTAAAGAAATCATACAGAGACTATACAACTGCACATACCAAGAATCAAAGCCAAAGTGTCCTACCCAACCGACACCATAGAAACATCTTAGAGAAAGTTCTTCCCTACAAATGCAAATGCAAAAAATTTGAAGAAGCAACTGTTACACCAGATGTGCAGATATCAGCATAAGGACACAGAAGTGTGAAAAAGCAAGGAAATAGGACACCTTTAAAAGAACACAATAAATTTCTAGCAATAGATTCCAATAAAAAAACTCAGAAAATCCCAGAAAAAGAATTCAAATTATTGAGTATAAGGAAGCTCAGTGAGGTGTAAGAGAATGTGAAAAATAAGAAAAACAATTCAGGAAATGAATGATAATTTTATCAAAGAGATATATGTATAAAAAAAAGTTCTGGAACAGAAGACTTCATGAAACAAAGTACACAGAATACAATTGAAAGCTTTGACAATATATTAGATCAAGGAGAAAAAAAATCTTAGATCTGGAACACAGGTCTTTTTACCTGAAAAAGAATAAAGAAAAATGAGCAAAGCCCTTGTGACATATGAGATACAATAAAGCAACTACATATCTGAATTATTGGGATCCCAGAGGGTAAAAAATAAGAAAATGAAAGAGTGAGAAAACTTATTAAATGAATAATATTAATAGATGAAAGCTTCTCAAATCTCACAGGAGATTTAGACATCTAGATATAGGAGGCCCTGATATCCCCCAAACAGCTACAATGCTAAAAGGTCTTCTCCATGATGCATTATAGTCAAAGTGTCTAAAGTCAGAGAATTCTAAGGACAGCAAGATAAATGTGTCTAAGCAACTATAAAGGAGGCCCCATAGCCGGGCATGGTGGCTCACACCTATAGTCCCAGCACTTTGGGAGGCTGAGGCTGGGTGGATCACAAGGTCAGGAGCTCAAGACCAGCCTGGCCAACATAATGAAACTCTATCTCTACTTAAAATACAAAAAAAATTAGCCAGGCATGGTGACAGGCACCTGTAGTCCCAGCTACTTGGGAGGCTGAGGCAGAATTACTTGAACCTGGAAGACAGGTTGTAGTAAGCCGAGATTGCGCCACTACACTCCAGCCTGGTGACATAGTAAGACTGTCTCAGGAAAAAAAAAAAAAAAAGCCCCATTAGACTAACAGTGAATTTCAGCAGAAACATTACAGATCAGAAGAAAATGAGATGATATATCCACAAGACTGAAGGGAAAAAAAGCCAAGAATACTATGTCTAGTAAAATTATCCTTCATAAACAAAGGAGAAATAAAGTATTTCTAAGACAAGCAAAAAGTGAGAAAATTTTTCACCACTATACTGCCCCTACACGAAATGCTCAAGAGTTCTAAACATGGAAGTGAAAGTATGACATTTATCACTATGAAAACACATGAAAGTATAAAACTCACTGGCAAAACACACAGATGAGGAAGAGAAAAGACTCAAATGCACTACGGAAAACCACTAAACTACAATACCAAGCGAAAGAAAAGGAAACAAAAAATACATAAAACAACCGGAAAACAACAACATAACAATAACAAAACTTCACATATCAATAATCCTTGGCTGGGCATGGTGGCTCAAGCCTGTAATTCCAGCACTTTGGGAGGCCAAGGTGGGCAGATCACCAGAGTTCAGGAGTGCAAGACCACCTTGGCCAACATGGTTAAACCCCATTTCTAAAAATACAAAATTAACCAGGCATGGTGGCATGCGCCTGCAATGCCAGCTACTTGGGAGGCTGAGGCAGAAGAATTGCTTGAACCAAGGAGGCAGAGGTTGCAGTGAGCCGAGATCACACCCCTGTACTCCAGCCTAGGTTACAAGAGTGGAAACTCCATCTCAAAAAAAAATAAAAATTGGCCGGGCGCGGTGGCTCACGCCTGTAATCCCAGCACTTTGGGAGGCCGAGGCGGGTGGATCACAAGGTCGAGAGATCGAGACCAACCTGGTCAACATGGTGAAACCCCGTCTCTACTAAAAATACAAAAAATTAGCCGGGCACGGTGGCGCGTGCCTATAATCCCAGCTACTCAGGAGGCTGAGGCAGGAGAATTGCCTGAACCCAGGAGGCGGAGGTTGCGGTGAGCCGAGATCGCGCCATTGCACTCCAGCCTGGGTAACAAGAGCGAAACTCCGTCTCAAAAATAAAAAAAAAAAATAAAAAAAATAAAAAGAAAAAAAATAAAAATTATTATTATCATGTGACATTTGTCCCAGAAATGCAAGGATGATTTAGCATACACCATTCAGTTAACGCAATGCATCACATCAACAGAATGAAGAGCAAAAATCATATGGTCATCTCAATAAACACAGAGAAAGCATTTGATAAAATTCAACATACGTCATGATAAAAACACGCAGAAAACTGCATAGAAAGAACAAGATAGTGAAGGCCATAAATGATAATCCCACAGCTAACATCATATTGAATGGGGAAAAGCAGAAAGCCTTTCCTCTGGGAACTGGAACATGACAAGGATGCCCACCTTCACCACCCCTATTCAACATAATACTGGAAGTTCTAGCCAGAGAAATCAGCCTAGAGAAAGCAATAAAAGGCATCCAAATTGAAAAAGAGAAAGTCAAATTGTGCCTTTTTGCAGATGACATCTGATAGTTAGAAAAACCAAAAAGACTTCGCCAAAAAAACTCTTAAGGCTGATAAGCAAATTCAGGACAGTTGCAGGATATAAAGTTAACATGCAAAAATCAGTAGTTTCTATACACCAATAATAAAATTGCTGAAAAAAAAAATCAAGAAGGTAATCTGATTTACAATAGCTACCAAAAAAAGATACTTAGGAATAAATTTAATCAAGGAGGTGAGAGATCTCTGGAAGAAAAACTATAAAACACTGATGAAATAAATTGAAGAGGACATAAATGGAAAGACATCCCACGCTTATGGATTGGAAAAACTAGTATCATTTAAATGATCATACTGCCCAAAGCAGTCTACAGATTCAATGCAATTGCTGTCAAAATACCAATGTAGTTTTTTCACAGAAATAGAAAAACCCTAAAATTTGTACAGAACCAAAAAAGAGCTAAAATAGTCAAAGCAATCTTGAGCAAAAAGAACAAAGCTGTAGACGTCCCATTACCTGACTTCAAAGTATATCACAAGGCTATACTAACCAAAACAGCATGATATTGGTATAAAAATAGACCCACATACCAAAGGAAAAAAATACAGAACTCAGAAATAAAGCCACATATTTACAACCAACTGATTTTCAACAAAGGTGCCAAGAACATACACTTAGGAAAGGACACCCTCTTCAACAAGTGGTGCTGGGAAAATTAGATATCCATAAGCAGAAGAATGAAACTGGACCTGTATCTCTCAACATACACAAAAGTCAACTCAAGATGGATTAAAGATTTAAATATAAGACCTGAAATTATGAAACTACTAGAAGAAAACATAGTGCAAAACACTTCAGGACATTGGTCTAAGCAAAGGTTTTATAGCTAAGACCACAAAAACACAGATAACTAAAACAAAAATAGACAAAGGGGACTATATTAAACTAAAAATCTTCTGCATAGCAAAGCAGTCAACAGAGTACAGAGACAGTATGTTAAATGGGAGAAAATATTTGCAAACTATTCATCCAACAAAGGACTAATATCTAGAATATATAAAGAAGTCAAAAAACCATCACATTAAAAAGTGGGCAAAAGGTGGAATGCAGCAGCTCACGCCTGTATTCCCAACACTTTGAGAGGCCAAGGTAGGTGGATTGCTTGAGCCCCAGGAGTTCAAGACAGGCTTTGGCAACATAGTGAAACCCCGTCTCTTAAAATACAAAAATTAGCTGGGCATAGTGGCACACACCTGTAGTCCCAGCTACTCAGGAGGCCGAAGTGGGAGGATCAGTTGAGCCCAGGAAGTTGAGACTGCAGTGAGGTGTGATTGTGCCACTGCACTCCAGCCTGGGTGATAGAGCAAGACTCTGTCTCAAAAAAGAAAAGAAAAGAAAAGAAAAAGGTGGCAAGTAGGGGACAGTTTGCAAAAGAAGACATACACATGGTCAATAGGCATATTAAGCTATGATCAACATCATGAATCAAAACCACAGTGAGATATCATTTTATCCCAGTTAGAATGGCTATTATTAAAAAGATAAAAAATAATAGAACTAGAGGTCATTATGTTCATTGGAATAACCCAAGCACAAAAAGTCAAATACATGTTCTTACTCATATGTGGGAGCTGAAAAAAAAACTTGATTTCAGGGCCGGGCGCGGTGGCTCAGGCCTGTAATCCCTGTTTATCTGTACCTGGTTTCTCATGGCTTTCTCAGCCAGCTGTGATTAAAGGCCATATCTCTATAATCACAGATGATGGACCTCTCTGATAGCAGCCTTACTTTGACTTTGACTTTAGGGTTGCAAGTGGCAAATGAAGTGAAGTGAAGACATCAGTAGAATACATATCAGAACTAGACCTAGCTGCTATTACATTGGAACAGTATGTTCTGGAGAGCCTGGAGGGAGAGGGCAGGATGAAGCATTTTAGGACAGGACGCCAGAAATGGTGGTAGTGGAAGCCTGGGGAGCTAGGGAGATTTAGTGGGCCTGGAGAGGCCAAACTGCTGCTCCAGCTGCTAGGCCTGGGGCCTTGCAAGTTCCCTCAGAGAGTCTGATAGCCTTGCCAGGTTGAGCCAGCATCCTGTCCTTAAACCACATTCCCTCAGGCTGGATGGTGGGGTAGTGGCTGGCAGAAGGGCATTGCTCATGGAATTAAGAGGTCCTCAAAGCCAGTGACGCCACCCTGGTATAGCAAGGACCAGGCTGCCCTGGGGGCTACCACAGGTGGCAGCTGCTGTGGAGTGACAGGCATGTGTTTTCTTCTCAGAAACAGACTGAATTTGATCTGATTAATGTGAAGGACTGGCCTGTCTGGGATACCGCCTGCCACGTGGAAGAGCCAAACCCAACTCTCTGCTGCCACATGCCGTTCCCATGCCCAGCTGCTGGGCACCTGAGAAAGCTTCCGGAGTCCTCGCAGACAGCCCAGAGCCTGCCGCTATCCTTGGCCTGCTCACCACCAAGCAAGCAGCAAGAAAGACAGGGTTCTCATCAGTTCTTCCTCCCACAATGTAGGACCTTTCCTTTACCTTCCAATGGAAAAAATAGGTTCAGATTTCATATTCATATTCATAGACACAGAATCAAGTTTTTAACGTATATATCCACCTATATATGTTGAATAAAATATCAGACTATCAACACTGTCATTACATAGAAACTTTGGTTAGCCAAGCAGTGCATTGTCCTTTACATCATCTCTCAAAATGACCTGTGTCTGTTCTCTGGGGATCGCTGGGTCGCAGGTGCCCCTCACCTTCCACAGTCAGGTAGGGAAGTTACAGGCACACTCAAAGCTACGTCTGGAACCCCTTGGTGCCCACTTTGTGTTCCTCAAGGAAGCAGTACCTTTGAAGGGATCTCTGCTGCATTAAATGGTGACCAGCTAACAGTTTGTGCCAGGCTTGGTTTGCCTTGTGGGCTACTCAGTGCAGAACCTGCTGTAACCCTCCATTCAAAAAATGGACTGGCAATGTGATTAATGTTGGATGCTTTACCACTCTCTTTAGTTGTTACCGTAATTCTGCCTTTTCACGGGAGTTTGAATCATGGACCCTAACTTTTCAATTACCAGATCAACTGAAGAAACATGTGTTGTTAAGCCCAATATGCTGACCTATGTGCCTGCATTTTTTTTTTTTAAATCTAGACATGTTTGGAGTGAGAGGAAGATGGAAAAAAAAATGAGGTGGGGATGTAAGTGAAAGTCTATAGCCACCGCCTGTAGCTTTGACCACTGCAGTTTTCAGAGCACTTTCTCCACACTCATTTCAGAGCCTCTTATGTTTGGGAAGGAAGAACACACTGGCCCATTAGTAAAAGTGAAGGCTGAAGGGATTTGTTCACTTCTTGGAATTGTCAGAGGTAGGGTGGTCTTTAGCACAAACATTTGCATGCAGGGGTCCCTGGCAGGACACCCAGAGTGCCCCTGGCTTCCACCCAAGGGCCTGGCTGGTGTGCTGGATGCATGCCTGAGGGTGCTGGGCATCACTGGTCCTTGTGAGGATGCTTTTAAAATTCTATATTTATATCCCCAAACTTGGAAACAAGAACTCTACTTTAGCCTAATCCACATGTCCTTTTTTGAATTGAGGAAAATTACAGGAAAGGGTGCCTTTGAAAATTAGAAAACATGCTTACAAAGCTGTACTAAATGGTAAATCCCCAATTTCCCCAAGACCAGCTGCTCTGAGAGTGGCTGGTAAAGAGGGGTGAACTAAAGACCTGTCCACCTATAGCTCCGCTCACCTCTGAGAAACCACCTGCTTCCCAGAGTGCCAAGCCACAGGTGCCAGGCCTTGTTGGCACAGCCACCTCCTGGGCTGGCTGGGTGACAGTGCTAGAAGACCCCAGAGAGAGGGCAGGGGCTTTGGGCAAGAAGCACTAGTGGTGGTTTAGGGATCGTCCTTCTCCCCCGCCCCAGGGAACTAGACCTGGCAGAGCAGCATTCTCATGTGGTTCCAAAGACAAGCATGGCGGTAGCCCCTCCTGCCTTCCAGGAGAGGGCTTCTTTGGAAACCAAAATCATGTTCTAAAGTGTCATCTTCTGCCCTCCCCATCCCAATAGGGACCACATCTTATTTCTTTCAAACAGGGACTGTAAGTACTTAGCAAGTTTTGCAGCCCATTTTTGTATTCTTACCATTTGGGGAGTGAAGATTTTTGGTCTCAAAAACCTTTGAGTAATTGCCAGGAATGGTGAGTAATTGCTTTCCTCCAGAGAACAGACACTTGGAATTTCTCCTTTTAGTGTTTATGTACATGCAGATTAATTTATACACACACACACAGACACACACAGTATAATCATTTGATTCTCATAAAACGTGCATCTGGCGTGTGCATTTGAGAAACATGGTGGCACACGGATATTGGAAGTAGCCTGTGTTGGAGGGATGCCAGTGCACTAGGCGGCTGGGGTGGAAGCCATCTCCAGGTGTCTGAGAAACCACCCAGTGCCTCACCTCCAAATCCTGCTGGCATCACCTCCAGAGCCCTGCATGCACTGGCTGAGGAGTTGGTTTGTGGAGAGGATTTTATTGGTTATTTGTATTCACATTTAATTTACAACCCAAACAGCAAAACACAGTTGTTGGACAAGTTCACGCAGGACAGAGAGTGTCCCAGCCATGGGCACCAGCTCATCTTTCAGGAGGAAAAGTACAGTGCTGCCTGCCCTGGCATGTTTTTCTTACAGATGTTGGCCCTGCCTAACAGCCAGGGCTACACCACAAAAGGCAAGAATGCCCATGTAAGGAGCCCAGCAGGCTGGACAGACCCTTCTTCCCCTCCTCTTGGATGCGAATGAGTGAGTATGGTCTAGAGCTTATCATTGAAAGATGATCAGAAGTGATGATGAGGGAGGCAGTTATCAGGCAGGTGCTTAAAGGGACATTGTAGGAGGTACTCAAGGGTTTGGGGGCAAAACCCTGAATGCAGCCAGTCATTCACAGGCACACCCACACTAGCCCAGTGGCAGTGGGGGATGTGGGGTGGCAGTGGGAGATGTGGGGTGGCAGCCAGTTATGTAGCCGTCACAAGACAGCTCACTGTCGTTTTGTACACTGCTGAAGGGTTAAGTTGTGTTGCTGCCGTCAGTAGAAGGCATTTGTGGGCTGCAGAGTTGAGAGGTGGATGGAGTTAGTCTCTTCAGAAGAAAACCCTATAAAAAGTGGCTACTCTTTTTTCTCTGTATGCAGTTGGACCCGTCAGAGATAGTAAAATCATATTTTAGTGTTTTTTGTTGCTGATGTCTTATACCTGTTTTGTTTTTTACATGTAGATCCAGTTCTCATAGGTGAAGCCAGATCATCATTCTGATAAAGGAAATTTAAATTTGATACATATGCTTTGTATATTTTGATTACTTGTTCTTGTTTTTGACTATAAAGGAGCTTTTTTATTTTGGGAGGGAGGAGTGCCATTTTTGAGAATCTTGGTTTCCTGAAAAAGAACGCCCTAGTTGGATGGCTTGCCAGGGCTTTGTGATTTGGTAGTGATTGTACAACTTAAAGCTCCTTTCTCTTGGCTGAGTGACAGGTAGCTATTCTGGTGGACCAAAGCACCTTGACACAAGGACTCTGCACCCCGCTCTCTAGTAGCACAAGCAGGAAATTGGATAGAACATGGGATAGTGCCTTATGGGCTCCCACATGTACTAGTGATCTCATCTCCAGCTGGCCATGGGAGGCTGTGCTACCAGGTAGTTTTGTATTCTCTAGCCTGAGATGTGGCCCTTGTGGGTTTTATGTTAGTGAGTGACCTAGTTGCAGGTCCTGTGTTCTCTCCCTCTCCCTCCTGGCTGCCTTTTATGGAGGAAGGACACTGGCCTTTTTGGTTGGATACTATATGCATACTCCCTCCTTCAGCTCTGTGCGGATGCTCCCTGCTTGGGCCTTGTGGCCTCTTTTTCCTTGTCTCTTCTTTGACCAACATCCTCAGATTAGTGCAGCTTTTTCAGTTCAAATATCACAGCCCAAGTGGATAAAGGCAACTTGCAGGAGAGGAGAGCCAGACCAGAAATTATTTTTTTTTCTTTTGAGACAGTCACTGTGTTACCCAGGCTGGAGTGCAGTGGCAAGATCTCTGCTCACTTCAACCTCCGCCTCCCGGGTTCAGGCAATTCTCCTGCCTCAGCCTCCCGAGTAGCTGGGACTACAGGCGCATGCCACCACACCCAACTAATTTTTGTATTTTGTAGTAGATTCGGGATTTCACCACGTTGTCCAGGATGATCTCAATCTCTTGACCTCGTGATCTACCCGCCTTGGCCTCTCAAAGTGCTGGGATTACAGGCATGAGCCACCTTGCCTGGCCAAGAAGAAAATTTTAAAACCAAACCTAGTTTAGGATTTTCCTAAAGTCATGTCTCTTTTTCCTGGTCAGAATTTACCTGGGAGATTTCATCAGTTTGACTCACCATTTGCAGAAGATGTGCTTTTGTATTAAGTTTAAATTTTCACATATTACATCCATTTTCAAGATAGTTACATGCTGGAGAAGAAAAATCTTCTAGACACATGAAGGTCTATGTAGTCAACTCTTCCAGGGCAAAGCCAGCAGCCCACCCAGGTCAGGTAGCCAGCAGGGCTTAGCTCCCTTCACTCCAGACATGGACCCTCCTCTTCAGGGTCTCTTGACCCAGTTTCCTTCTCTCCTTGTCTCTGAGAGCGCAGACCTCTCTCAGCCAGCCTGCCCAGACCATGGAGTGGCGGGCGCATCCCTATGTGGCCTGGGGAGCATTTTGATCTCAGAAAAGCTCTGGTGCCTGAGCAGGCAGGGAGTTGTGGAGCTCAAGTCTTTATCCTGTGCTCGTCCCTTACCCACGTAAGGCTTCAACCTAATGTACCCACTATGTAGTTTTCTCTGGCCTGTTTAAATGGGGCAGGGACATGGCTGGGCCATGCCACACCAGGGCTGGTGAGGCAACCAGTTTGGATTTTGACATAATGGCTGGATGAAAAGTGGTAACCAGGGTGCTGGTTTGCTCTGAGTGCTAATGGAACCAACAGGGTTCTGCTACAATCTGTGTGTAACTAGTGCCAGGTCACACCAGGAGAGGTGGGGCAGGGCTAACCCAAGTTGTGTCTGAATTCACCGAGCATCTGCACTTGGTTGTGAAGTTAATGGGAGTACATAGAGCATCTGGCCTTAGGAGGGGTTGAGACCCTCCTTTTTGGTTCTTTTTTCCTGAGCTCTTGCCTGCCCACAAATCTGACCTCTTTGAATGGGTGCCCAGTTCTTCATCAGACTGGAAATATGACAGAGAAGTTTGTATTTAGCCCTAGATCCTAGCAGGATTCTAACTGCCCTGAAGTCTAGAGTGTAGGCGGGAACCCAGAGGCTGGGAATGAGACTAGGCAGACCCTGGTTACCATATGGACAAGGATAGGGGCAAGCACCCGCTTCCTCAGTTTTCGAAAGTCCTATCTTTGGGTTTGCAGGACTTTGAGGATGATGAAGAATGTATAGTTACCAGCTTATTGTCGCGGGTCCCAAGCTTCTACAGCCCTCAGAACCTGGCTTTTGTGGCTGCTCTGGCAGGAGCTGGGCCAAGGGAGAAGGGAGAAAGGCAGCCAGTCTGGTGGGGACTCTAGGTACCTTCCTGCTGTCTGCTTGGATAGTGGGTGAGCGCTGGGGTACTGAGAGGAGCCTGAGCATTTACCTGCCATTAGTGCCTCTTCCTTCAGGAGACCAGCTTGAAGTGTGTCTGTGTGTGTGTGCATGCTGACAATCTCATGTGTCAGAGGAGCACCTGTATGTGTTAATGTAGTCTTTCTTGGTTGATGCTTTTTAGTCTTTGTTTCCTTTCCATAAATGGATGATTCAAAATTAATGTGACTGGAGTTAAAGGTGAACTGTCAGGCTGTTCAGTCACTAAATATAGAGAGCTACAACTGCTTGGTCTTTCCCAAGACTCAAACCTGAATAGAAATCCTGTTAAAAGAATCTACCACATGGGACCTATGAATCCTTTAATTTGTGTTTAGGGAGATTTGTCACTATCCCTGGTTCCTGCCCATACAGTGCTATCTCATTCTTGCAGTTTGCTTGAAACAGGGCCAGAGCCCCACATGAGATTGTCAGCAGGAGCGGGGACTGCCAGCACCCACTCCTCAGCAGGGACCCGGCAAGCACGACAATCGGGTTGTTTCCTGTTAGACTGGGTCGGGGGCCAGGGGAGAAGCAGTCACCCATGTAGAGAGTTCCTGCCGAGTTTCTGAGCAGTTGCTTTGTTCAACAGTGTCAGGAGGGTCAGACTGTGCCGTAATATTAAAGAGAAAACACGCCCACCTTCCTCTCTTCCCTGCTGGCCATTGTTCATTGAGATTTTATTGAGTGCAGCTTTTGTGGAAGTCAGGGAGGTTGCCAAAGGCCTGTAGATGCCTCCTGACAAGGTCTTGATTCCTGGTATTCTAGCACCCATTTGCATTCTGGTCTTCAGCACAAAGCCTTGTTCCCTGTGGCCAGACTGCCGGGCAGTTCAGACTGGGGAGTAACTGTTGAGTGACTGTTGAGCAGTCTGCTGTCAGCAGAGATGGCTGAAGAGGTGATCATCTTGGTGCTAAACAAGTAAGAGGCAACTGCCCTGTTTTTGTTTGTCCCGAGGCACAATACTTTAGCCAAATTCTGCAAGAGGGTCCCATCTCCTGCCATGGCCAGGTGTGAGACCGAACCAAGAACTGGCATACTCTATCACTTAAGCCTTGGGTAGAATGGGAATTCCTTACCCTTGGTAAATGGTTTAACAACAAAAATGGAAGTCAACTTTGGTTTGGACTGTGGTCGTGCTGAGGCAGGAGTGGGGCTGCCCTCTTGGGGCTGAATCTTCAGGCCTCATGAGGTCCCCTGTGGGGATGCTGCTATTTCTAAGATGCAAATTGCACATTTCCTAGATTTTGTATCTGTGGATTTGAATAAGGGAGGGGAACAGGGACAAATGCTTGTACAATTTGAAGTGGGCCTCAATGGTACTTCAAACCTTTTGATTGTTCCTAAATAAAAACATAAATATATTTCACATCTGCTGACTTAATTTTGTGGGAAAGTCAGGAAAAAAGGCCAAAAACATTTCACTTCTTGCCCACTTCTGTGGATCTTAAACTCCATTGGACAAGTGTGGCAGTTTCCCTCAGTTCACTAGAGAAGTTCCAATTCACTGTCTCCTGCATTGCTGAGTTCACTACACTGGCTTCTACATAAAAGAACTGTGATATTTTAGAAATTATGTTAAATAGACAAAGGCAAACAGCCAACCTGCTATCATCTGGTGAGAGGACACTGGCTAGTTTAGAGTGCTGAAAAGCAGAGCCTGTCAATTGCTGGTGGGGGTTAGTGAATATACATAAGGACCCAGGGACCTTATGGAGAAACAAGACTAAAGCCCCAGTTTCTAAGACTCAAAGCAACTGAATTTTGTCAGGGTGGCCCTGGCCTGTGGCAGAAAGAAAAAAAGGGACCTTTGAAATGAAATCACCTACAGTGGAGCCAGGCAGTGATTCTGGACAACAGAATAAGGACCTATTCCTGGCCCTTCCAGAGGCCAGCTTATGTCTTGGGGAAGCAGCTGTGTGTGTTGAATCCCAAAAACCAGGTCCTTGGAAGCTAGACCAAAGTGGCATGCAACTGTCAAAGCCAATCAATCAGCTGAATGCCATAGTGGGCAGACTCAGGCAATGGCTCACTTGGGACACTGTGGGTGGAGTTCACTGGAGTGGCTAGCCACAGGGTTGCTGTGGGGTTACTGGGTGCAGCTGAGTGGCCTCCAGACAGGGAACAGAATGCCTATATTAACCCCTAGGCACCAGTGCCCTGGGAATTACTAAAGGACCCAGGGAAAACAGGAGTCTTAGGCTGAGACTGCACTCGATCAATTAAGAATGTGTGAATCTTTTCATTCACCAGGTTAGTCCGGTGGGATAACCTAAGCCTACTTGCTTTCTGCTTGCCCTCAACGGAACTGATACGATGAGTGATGGGCTCAAGTTGATAGACAAGTGAGTTTCTAGGCCCAGGCCCAGGCCCAGCTCCCAGGTGATGTTCAAGATGTGCTTGGTCAGGAGACCCCTGCCTTTTCTGCTCATGGCCATACATACTGAGGTCAGAAACTGCTCCTGCCATTGTCCCACAGGGCAGCCTTTAGTCCTGTGGCAGGGGGCAGAACGCCCCTGACCTTTTAAGCTCTGCTCTGTGTGTACATGTCTGTGTCAAAAACTGTTGAAAGTGAAGGTCTGTCTCTTTGAACCCAGTCTGCTTGTCCCTGGTCTGTCAGCCAGAAGGTTCTACTGGTGATAACAGGAGAGCAAGGAGCCTGCTAAGTAGCCCCTCTGCCTTCTGGCACCACCAACTTCCCTCTCCCAGCCCTGCCTTCTCTCTTGGTTTGCTCTAACAAAATCAGCTTTTCAACCCTTGTTACTCATTAAGTCACCTTGAGGTTTTGACCAATACCTATGCTAAGGCCCCAGGTACCAGTATTTTTCAGAAGCTCCCCAGATGGTGCTAATGTGCTATTAGGGTTGAGACTCCACACGTCATAACCCAGCAGGAAAGGCAGTGCTGCCCAAGCTGTCGCACTGTAGGGACATGGCCTACAGGCATGGGGAGAGGAAAACAACTCCTGATGTCAAAGTATTCGACCCCAAGTAATCCCCCCCACCAAAACTCCCCAACTCTGCTTGGTCCTTCTGGGTCAATCGACATTTGTCAGGGCTGGAGGAATCTTGAGGTGAAAATGATCTTTAAATTTGCTTGAGAGTTGGCACATTTTCCACTAGGAAGAACAAAGCCTCTCCAGTGAGGCAAAGGCAATGTCTTATAGAGCCCAAGATACATGAGCTTCAGGTCTACAAAGCTGCCTTAAGAAAGGCAGAGCTGTCCCTACCCCAGATTGTGTTCCAGAAACTTATTCAGCAAATGGAGACATGTATTGATGAAAATTGAAAGGGTTAACACCAGCAGGCCAAGGATGTTCTAACCAATGAGATGAGCCCTAACAGAAGGGCCTACACAGTCTTCTTCCTTCTGATAGGAAACCTTTCTCTCCACGCCATAAAAACCACATGGATCATGAGGGCCCTGGTGAATTCCCATCCACCACCTTCTTGTGTTGTATGGGAAAAAGTCACCCTCCTCTCTATGAGCTGGGACTGTGACGCTCTAGAAGAAAGTCACATAAGAACCTGAGCACTGTCGCTGTTTGATACTGGCTATCAGTTCATGTCATCCATGGAACCAGATCTTAAATTGTTTGTGTGGCATCATTTTTGTTCCATCCCAGCACAAAATATGATGGAAACAGAGCCTCGGGAAGAGGAGGACTTTTTCAACCATATTCTGGGCACAGAGATTTTGGCTGCCAAGTCCTAGAGGCAACCAGAATGGCACCTGGCAATGTTAACTGAATGCAACAGTTTTGAACGGAGAGATTTCTGTGAAACTGGAAAGGAGCTCTGGTTGTTTCCAGATCATCACCAAAGCTGGCTGGCCAGAAACCCAGGCAGGATGTACTCTGTTCGGACGGGCAGGAGAGAAGGTGGCCCCACAACTGCTGTTAGCCCAGAGAAGGTAACAGCTACTTAACCTGAAAAGTTTCCAGAAACATCCCACCTGCTTCTATTGCAGAATCATCTGGTGAGTATGTCCCCAGACAACAGGCTTTCCTGAGCCCCAAAAAGAGCATACAAGTTAAAGGAAAAAGGACATGAGGATTATTTATTTGGCAGTCAGATCTTAGAGGGCAGCAGAACTAGCAAATGGCCAACCCTGAGCCCAAATATGGGCAGTAGGTTTGTGTGTGCTGAATGCTGGCTATGCTATGGAGGCACCTTTGCGCCCACGGGCCTGGACCCCAGCCTCTGTCCTCAGAGGTAGGGGCTGCCTTTCTAACTTTCCCATCTCGATCCCTAGATCATTTTTTTACCAGTCAGACAGAAGCTGCAATAAGCATGGCAGCTTCATTCAGCACCCAGCTGCCTGTACCCTGCCCACCCAAGCGGCAGGCATTTCAATTCCTTTTGGGAAAGCATATCAAGTTATCTTTGCTTTAAAAAAACAAAAAAACCTCACCAAAATAGGCTCTGCTATTGCTTCTCTTCCCACCCACCCCCCACCCCATTCTTGACAGTGCCTTAACATCACAAACTGAGCCCTCTTAACACAGCAGGCAGCCCACCTGCCACTCTTCTCTCCAAGGCTCTACTCCAAGGTTTCCCTACAAGGGTGAGGAGCAGGAGGAGTAAATAACTTAGTTACAATACCATTGAGAAGAAAAATAATACTGCTATTTTTAACATGATCCCCTGTATCTTTCAGGCTGGGTTATGTTCCCTGCCATGGGCAATGTGCCCTTGTGCTGTGTCCTCCTCCTCAGGCAGGGCAGAGCCCTTCTCCATGCAGGCCCTACACTCCTCTGCCCTGGCTCCAGGGCCAGACTGCAGGGGCATCTAGCCTCTCACCCTGCCCAGCTGTGGTTTTAAAGCTACAGGACAATGTAAACTTTGTTTCCCTGGCCCAGCAAGGCTCCTCCTCCTCCTCCTCCACTCTTAGGAATGTCAGTGGCTCCTTGGAGCCTCCTGTGCCACTGGCTGAGGTGCCCTCTCTCTCCAAGGGGCTTCAGCTGTGGTCCTGGCCCCACAGGATGGAAGGATCCATCTCCAGAAGTCAGGGCCAGATGTGTGTGCTTAATGCGAGACACAGTACAGTTTTTGCCTTCACCCAGAGCTGGGGCATGGAGGCCCAAAACAGTAATACATCTCATTAATGGCTTGGTTTCTGTCTAGCATTCACTGCTGGAATCTAGGCTTCAGGCTGTGAGACCCGGAAGGCCACCACAGCAGGCTGCTTCCAAAGAACCCAGTTCATGGCATTCCATGAGGCGCACAGCACCTGCTGCTCTCCAACGAAGCTGGGGTACAACTAGAGGCGGTTGTCTCCATTGACCCGAGTCCTTCTTGGGGCCCTGGACAGAAGGGAAGAGTGTCAATTGGACAGCCCAAAGCCAGACAATACTATAACTTTTCTACCCAGGAGAAAGAAACACTGAAGTAGGACCTAGCCACAGCCTTGCTGGCTCTAGCACCCCTCCATCTCCCTTACCTTCGTTCTCGACTGTCAAAATGGTCTGCAAGATGCTCCTGGGAGATGCGGAAGTCCTCAAATGGCTGCTGGTAGCGGGACTCAAAGGAGCCTTCCCGGGCCCGGCCATGAAACAGCTGGCCCGAGGCATCTGAGCCCCGTTCCCGCAGGGATGTACCACTGAAGGGACTGAGGTCACCGTTCTCTTGCTTCAATGAAGGCAAGTGCAGAAGAGGGTCAGTGACTTTTCTGCACTTCAGGAGGGTGCTGCCTGTTCTCCTCCCACCCACCTCAGGCCAGCCCACCCCACCCCTGCTGCAGATACCTTGGCAGGGAAAATGTCAATCTTGATCAGCAGGGAGGCCAACTCCAGGTCCTCGCTGTAGTTGTTCTTCAAAGGCACTGCTCTGTATCCTAAGAGGAGGAAACCCTGGTCCTTAGCCCAGGAGGGACAGAGCAAGGGGCCCAGCCCTACCGTGGCAGCAAGATCACAGGGGCACTGCCTCCAGGAATGGTCCTCACCTGTCTTCAGGCCTTTTACTGGGAAAGTAGCCTGAGCTAGGAAATTCTGGTCACTAAACATGTCTTCTTCATACACCACGAAACGCAGAAAGGCAAATTCAGGGTTACTGATCTGGAAGTGGAAGGGCTTGGCCGGCCATACAGGGTTGAGTCCATTGTCCACTGTGAAGGCAACGACAAAAGGCTTCAGGTCACCCTGGGAGAGGATGGGATGACTGGTGGAGAGGGCCTTGTGGTACCCCCAGAAGGAGGAGGAGGATGACTGGGAAGACAGACTGACCCACAAACTCTGTCTTCTGCTTGGTGCTGTCATACTCAGCTCCAGCCACCTCAATCTCCACAAAAGGACACACAATGCCTCGGCCATTCTTCGGCAGATGTCGGGCCCCCAGCACCTGCAGGCAGACAAAGGGGCCTAGGATTGTCTTTCCTGCTCCCTCCAATCCCAGACTGTGGAGGCTCAGCCAGCTATCTGTGAAGTGGAGGCAGTGCGCCCTCTGCTGGGACCCCAGGACACTGCCCATGGAGTCCTGCTGCCCGTAGTTTAGTCTTAGCTTGAGCTAAAATTTCCATGTGAGTCTTGCCATCTACTTTATGTTAAATCCATGTCTATTTTAACACAAAAATCTTTTAAATGATTTCCTATTAGGAAAAAAAATTTCTTATAAGAGCAAGTCACCCCATCAGTGGCTCTGCACATGTCCTAGATATGTACACCGCATGCTATCTTCACCCCTTCAGAGACTCTGCTCAGGCCCCACCCACACTGACCACCTTGAGGCCTGAAACTGCCCATTTTTGGGGAACTCGACATAACCACACTCCATCAGCAAGCAGCCCCTTTTCCACCCTGAAGCCCAGATGAGCAGCACCTACCTCAATACAGATGGCACATGGCTCCAGCCCGCGGAGGCTGCTCTTGTCAAATGGGTCGAAGGCCTCGTCCCGCATGGTACTTGGCTGCAGCACGTAGCCACAGTGCCTGCCCGTCATGAAGAGGGCCTGGTTCATCTGCATAGGCTTGTCTGGAAGAGGCAGATGATGGCGCATTCCAGTCCAACTGCCCCACAGTGCCTCTCCCCGCCCTCCTCACAGGGAAACTCCTCACCAGGGGTCTGGAAGTTAAGGGCCACGAGCTGGCTGCCACAGATCCACATGGGCAAAGGATCATAGTTGGAAGAATCCAGTCGCTGGCCCTTGGGGTAGATGCGGGAGAGCTGCAGTCGATTGTACTGAAGGAACTTCTTGCCTTTGGCCTTGTTCACGTATTTCTCAGCCTTGGTTTCCGGGAAGGACGACATGTCCCGGTAGCAAGCACGTTCTGTGCCAATCTCTGGGCCAAACAGGGAAAACACTTACAGAGCCCGCCCACCCGGGCAGTGTTGTGGGGATAACTAAATAGTCCTTCTGCACCCACCAGGCCCTCCAGGCACATGCACACCCCGCCTGAGCCCTGACCCTTACTCTCTTCATCGAAGGGAACAGGCCGGCAGTAGACAACAAGCTCAGAGAGTTCCAGGGCGATTTTCTTCCTCCGTTCCATCATCTTCCCCTCAGAGAGCTGGTGACACACACAAGGCCCTGCTACAGCCCTGCCCAGGAGAAGGAAGCCCCTGCCAGCCTTGGGCACGACCACACTGCAGGTTCACTGGGCCTCTCCCCCACCCTCCCCTGTACATTCCAGACACCACACCAAACAGTAAACGAGGGAGCTCTGTCCTCAGTCTCATCCTGGGATCAATCATCTTTCCTCCTCTCTGTCCCAGAAGACACATTTGCCCTCTGACCCTCTTAAAGAGGTGGGTTGGGGGAGAGGTGGTACAGACGCCTCATCACCACCCATGTTCACAGTGAGCTTCCAGGGATCCTGGGATTGGCCACACTCACAAGTGACACTTTCTAATCATTCATTACTCAGCCTCATCCTGGGGTAAAAATGCCCTGTGTCATCTGTGACTGCACTGAGGATGCAGGTCCCTGGCTTGGTCTCCATCTGAGTCCTAAGGATGATCCGCACTGCCTCAGCTCCCCCAACTCCAATACAACCACCCACTCTCCATGCAAATCTCTACAGAAGCCCACTTACAAGTGTCCCTTCCCATCATCTCACTCCTGGAGGTCCCCTTTCTTCTTTCAGTGGCTTTTTTTTTTTTTTTTTTTTTAAGACAGAGTCTCTCTCTCTTGCCCAGGCTAGAGTGCAGTGGCATGATCTTGGCTCACTGCAACCTCTGCCTTCTGGGTTCAAATGATTCTCCTGGCTCAGACTCCCGAGTGGTTGGGACTACAGGCACCGCCCCCCCCACCACACCCAGCTAATTTTTTTGTATTTTTTTAGTAGAGATGGGGTTTCATCATATTGGCCAGGCTAGTTTCAAACTCCTGACCTTGTCACCTGCCTGCCTTGGCCTCCCAAAGTGCTGGGATTACAGGTATGAGCCACTATGGCCGGCTTCAGTGGTTCTTACATTCAAACTCTCTTCCTTTTTAGGCCTAGACCCTTGGATCCAGCCCTTTAGCCACCTGGTCTACCTGTACCTTTTCCGTCTAGGGGACAGCCTGGCAAGCACCCTATCCCTTCTGTTTGGCTTGCAGGTGCCTTCTCCAAAGCAGCTACAGACCCCCCTACCAAATGCACTTGGTGAAAGGGCCACCAAGTAGGAATTCCCTAACCCTTGAGAATACTTCTTTCTCTGCTCCCCCAGGCTCAGTGGAAGAGGCCTCCCTTCTCCAGAAGGCTGGTCCTTCCAGCTAGGCTTGGGTTCCATTTCCTCCCACACCCTGCTCGCTCCCTCCCTTCAGCTGTCTACATGACAGCCTGTTCAAACCCCAGTCAACTGTTCTCTCCCTCAAGGACAGGCCCTACAAAGGCTCTGCCTTTGCCATTCCAGACTCCCCCGCTGCCCACTGCCATCTAACCCCAGCCATACTGCTGACACAACTGGGCTATGTGCTGCTGCTGAATCCAAAGGGCATTTACAGGTTCTTATCAGGCCTGTGTTTAGCTCTGTATCCCTCAACACAGGAGACCCCCCTCCCTCACCAGTGGCCTACAGGCTGTCTGACTTGCCTACCCTGGACTTCTTTCCTTGCCCATGCCTTCTCATGTGGAGCTTCTCAGTCCATCCCAAGTTCTCTTCCTTTTGTACACAACCTCATCTCTCCTATGCCTGGGATGCCACTCCTGCTTCAGCCCAGGATTTCTCCTCTTAGCTCTGGCCTTGTGTATCCAACTGCCCACTAAGCAGACCCACTTAAACGACCCATCACTATCTCAAACTCAACACCATCTAAACACACCACATTGTATCTTATGTGTTTCTTCTCGATCCCTAGCTAAGGCAGGGGCTGTGGCCTATCTAGCGTAGGCCATTGGCTGCCCCACTGCTCTGAGGGGGCTTGTGCTGAGAGCTGGAGGTCTCAGCTGCCTGACAGGCACACACACTGCCCCGCAGCAGGCTCCAGCAGAATCTCACCCTGGCATCTGCGGTCTGGGCCACTTCACGGATCTTTTTCACCCAGTCCTGCAGCTCCTCCTGTGAGTCGGCAGCAACATCCAGGGACCAGTGGGCCACCGATGCCATGCTGATGGAGAAGACGAAGAGCCGGTTGTTCTTGCCCTCAGGACGGATGGCTGGGAGGGCGAGAGCAGATAAGAACTGAGAATAGACATCTCACCCACTCCATACCCCAGGCACTGGCTCAAATGAGTTCTATCTCATTCCATTTCCTCCTTCCCATACCCCATGAGAGAAAGGACTGCTTTGCAGACCCATTTTACAGATGACAATGCTGCAACTCAAACAAGTCACTGCTGGTTGAGGTGGAGCCAGTGTTTCAACTCGGCTCTGCCTGACTCATGCTTCTGCCTCAGGCCACGTCTGCCTCTCAACCCCATCTCCAAGCTTCTGTCACATCCCTGTGGCCCAACCCATTAGGCCTGGGGAGGTCAGCCAAACAGTAGCATCATCTTTGCAGCCAATTCTGATGGGTTCCCCAGTGCCTGGCGTGGGTAAACATGCAGAGGTCAAAGCTGAGGGTGACAAAGGGAGCCCAGGGTGTCAAAGGGATATAGAGAGCATGGGGAGAGCTTGGAGTGAGGGCAGCCTTTGGGGTTCAGCCATCAGCTTCCTCCCTACGAGCAGGAGAGAGATACAAAGGAGAACCTCACCCTAGAGAACAGTGGGCAAGAGAAAGGGATGGGAGCTCACCAATCTGACAAGCTGGTACATCCAAGACCCCCCGCAGCAAGTCCCCTAAGGGGCTGTTCTCGTCCAAGTGCTGTGGGAAGCAAAGCCCACCGATGGTCAGCATGGCTACTGCGTATGTGTGTGAGGGGATATCCGTGTGCATGGGACAAACGCATCTTGTGGGTGTACCTGTGACTGCCAAACATAGCACAGGTATATGGGAGACCACCCAGCCCATGTGACATGTGTCTGTGCATGCACATGCATGCTTGGGACTGTGTGATGGGAGATTCTAAGGAGAATCTGGGGATAGGGAATGCCATTCCTCAGGTGATCCTGGCCTTACCTCCCTCTCTGGCTCCAGGGCCACGGGGTTGACCATCTCTTCCACATAGTTTGATGGGAACCACAGCTGCTTCTTCCCTCCATAGTCCCCTCGCCACCTGTGGGAGCCATAGGGTGCTGACCTCCAGCAACCACCCCTAACTCCCACGAGGAGAATATCCTTTGGTAGGGGATCCCATGCCTAAGCCAGGTTGAGCAGGCACTGCTGGTACACACAGGAGACAAACACATGACAAATACATGTCTTTGGAGCCCCAGCTCCACTGGGGCCCTTGGATTCTGGGCCTACCACACTACAGGCTCACCAGCCTCCCTCTTGCTTTTCCACGTTCTGGATGATAGCACTCTTGGTGAAGGTCAGCTCGTCCTCCCTCTGGGCCTTGTAGTCAAAGAGGGCTTTGACTGCACACTGCAGAGGTGAGACGCACCAGTCAGAGCAGAAAGGCTCCCCCTGCCACTGCTGACCTGGGGCTTCATGTGCACACACACATGTGCTTGGGCTTCCCAGCCTTGGGTCAGGCCACTGGGAGATGACACTGCCAGCAACAGGCCCTAGTTATAGTTCTCGTTACTGCCCTGCAGGGAGGTTCTGGAACAGATATGATCAGAGAGGTAGGACCTCTGCCAGTGAAGTGCCTTAGGATCCAGGTGGAACCTTAAGCCGCACCCTGGGCCACAGAGAGAACCTTGTATCCTCTCCCAGGAGTCAAGGCTGGCAGGCCAAGAAGGCAGGGTCTGCAGTTGCCCTGAGTGCCTCCCCAGGACCTGGAAGCATATGGGGCCTGGATGGGACCCCATCACTTATCTGTGAAGTGGAAAGAAAAACCTCTCAGGTCCTCTGGCTATGGAGGGAAGAGGGCCCAGGCCTTTTTAGAGAAAAAGGCGAGAAAAACGAACCTATGTGACAGAGCTCCACATGCCAGGGAATGAGTGGCCAGTGTGCCTCCTGCCCCCTACCCTGCTGCTGCCCAGGGAGGAAACAGGGGTCACCCATGGGAACAGTTTTAAAGGGTCATGGCTGATCTCAGGGGTGGGGGCTAGGGAGTGGGTCAGCCCTGGGTGACCTGCGGTCGCTCACCAACCACACATCTCTCACCTCTTGGGCCTCAGAAAACCACAACCACCACTTCTCCACAAAGACCAGATGGCCCAGAACACAGAAATGAAGCCCCAAGCAGCTGGGGACCCTCCCCAGCTTCCTGTGCCCAGAGGCCTGAGCTGTACCTTGAAAGTTGGCATAGGGTTTGCCTCTACGTAGAAACCAGGGTTGCGTCCCTCATACAGGGCCCCGTAGTCAGGCTCCTGGAAACAGGACACAATGAGATATGTTAATGTCCCAGAGCCCAGAGGTAGAAAGCAGCTGGTTTCTCCAGCAGCTTCCCTTTCCCCCAGTGCAGCAAACTTCCACGTGGCCTTCCTCACCAGGACACCAAGGCGGCCACCATCACACTAGCACCTGGTCCACAGGGATCCTTCAACCTCAGTGGAGACAGCTTCAGGGGCCTCAGACCTTGTCTCACCCTTTCCTTTCTTCACATTTTTACCCCTGAAGCCCAGCCCAGGATTCTAAAATCTCTCAGGTCCTGAATGCCCAGACTCCCAAATATTTCTGAGCTATGTGCAGGTGGGTCCTTCACAGACTGCCCATATTCAGTGCTTTAGTTTAGTGGCTCACTGGTTCACTGCTGAGCCAAGTCAGGAACAGCCTTCCCATTCCCTACACTCCTTCTGCCGCTCCTTTCCACCACCTGATCCCAGAGGCCAGTGGACAACAGGCCTCTTCCCACCCTACTGGGGAGTCTAATGAGGACAGGAGTCTCTCAACTGACCTCCTGGTCCCAGACCCCTTCCTCCTGTCCAGGGTCCTTGTCACCACCTGTGCTGCCATAGGTCCTGATTTTTTCCCTCACTGGTCTCACCTCCTATGGCTCTGTCCTCCATACCATCCATTCTTGGGTAGCCTCATCTCACCTGCCCTGGGACAGAGTCTCCAGGCCAACCCCAGCTGGATGAGTTTCCCTTGTGTGTACCTCTCCTGGTGTGAGCCCCAGAACCTCCCCCTCCACACCTTGGCTCATGACGAATCCTCTGCCTGTGTGCCTGTCCCCATCCTTACAGACACCGCACAGATGTCCCCTCTTCCAAATACTCTCCTGGTACCCAGACCATGGCTCCTACTTGGACTCAGGGGCCCTCTTACAAACTCCAACACCCCAGGCCTTGCTGTTACACACATCCAGATTATCCAGTGACTAAAGATTCTGGGTCTCTCCTGCCTCCCCTGCCTCGCCCCGTCTACCACAGTGCCCTCACAGCTGTGCCAATCTTCTCCAGTGCCTCCTCATTGATGGGATAACGCAGCTTCATCTTGCGGTATAGCGGATGTTTCTCATAGTAGCTGATGAGGTCAACAAGGCTGTCGAACTCCGAGTTCCCTAGCATCACAGTCTGTCCCTCCTGCTGGACACGGCAATGCTTGATCTTGCCCTCAGCCCTTCACAAGGACAAAATAGTCACACAGGGTCAGGGCAGCCCAGATCCCAGCAAGGCCCCACAACCCAGGGCCACACCCCTCACCGGAAAGAGATGGCATATGAGTTGGGTTCGTTCCGCTTCCGCACCAGGAAGGCCCCATCACGGGGGACACGCATTAGCATATGCTCAGCCTGTGCTCTGGTCAGGCTCGCGTGGTACCACCTGAGGACAAGCAGAGTCAGGCCCGGCCAGCACCACCCATGGCCCTCCCCTGCCCACTCCCATGCCCCTCCCTCACTCTTTGCTCTCATGGGCGTTGGTCTGTGGAACAGGTTCTGAAAGTCGCATCTCAAACTCATTGCAGCGCAGGGGCACCTGCTGGTAGTGTGTGATGAGGTCATAGAGGGAATCAAAGACGAGGTTGTCTGTCAAGAAGAACTTAGGGGTCCCAGCATCTTGCCGGGAGTGGATACGGCAGTGCTGGACTTTCCCGTTCCGCCTGTGGAAGACACAGGGTGAGAGAGGCTGGGAGAAACAGGCCAGGGCCCCAAAGATCAAGTTCCACCCCAAGTGAGGCACCAAGTCTGAAGGAGGGAGGCCAAGTTCCTGAGGAGCACAAGTGTGGGCAGTTGCACTGAAAGGCTTCAAATTAACTGAAAAGGGAGGGGTGTGGTGGGGGGTGAGTGCACATGTGTGTGTTTGTGTGTGTGTAGATGAAATTATGTTCCATGTAAAACAATTGTCCTGGATCAAAGGCTCAAATGTTAACTGGTTATCTCTGGGTGGTGTCATGTCTATACGCACACTGACTGAACGTGAGCGTTGGCATGGGAAGTGTTACCAGAAAGACAGCGTGTAGTCGCCCACGAAGGTCTCACTCTCTCGCACGAGGAAGGAGCCGTCAGGGGCCCCAGTCTCGATGCAGTACTCAGTAAGCAGGCGCTCAGCGATGTGCCGCCCGTCACGCCCTGCCCCAAGCTTCCCATGGAACCACTTCTCATTGGAGTGCAGCTCTGTGCTGCTGCTGACCTGTCAAGGGAAGGCAACAGCAAAGACACTGTGACCCTGGCTCAGGCCTGACCTGGCCCAGCCCCCAGACCTGGGCTGGTCCCTCACCTCCTTGGGCTCCTCCTCATCCTCATTGCCCTGGTCACTGCTGGTCTCCTCAGAGTAGTAGATCTTGCTGCTGGTCAGAACGAAGTAGTGGGGATACCATTCCTGGAACAGACCAAAGGAGGACTCGTGAGCCAGGGTCCTCACACCCACCAGTCCCACCACCCCAAGCCCAGCCCAGTCCTCACGTGGTTCACAGGGTCCTCCAGGTAGAGGATGCCATTCTTGATGGAGTTGCTGATGTCGTTCTCTGAGTACATCACAGATGTAGGCACTTCCTCATAGGCACTGCCCTCAGCTAGCTTCTTGTGCTGTAGGGGCAACCAGAACAGGGCAATGCAAACCCCAGTCCTCACCCCACCTCTTCACCAGGCTTAGGCCCAACAGCTGAAGCCATGGCCCAGGCGAGGCACTGAGAAGTGTGGGGCTTCCCCAGTGAGCCCACCACCCCACCTTGATGAGGATCTTTCTCTTAAGCTGGTTGGGTGAGGGGAGCCCATCGGCAGAGATATCCACGGGCTTGGTGAGGAGTGTGTCCCCCAGAACCTTCTTGAAGTACTGGGCCATGTTTCTCTGCTGGGCAATGCTGCAGTGATCTTCGATGGAAAGGATGACTGGGTACCTGCAGGGTCGGGGACAAGCACAGTGAAACAGATCCTGCAATCCTCTGGGGTCTAAGTAGCCTCTCACAGTGAGGTGTTGGGCGTCAAGGGCCTGGGGGCTTCTTGTCTATAAAAACCATCTCAGAAAAGAGGCAGGCTTCTCAGAAGAGAGGCAGGCTATAGCCACTGGTGGGGCAGAAGGGGTTCTACAGCTGTGGCGGCAATGGAAACCAAAGGGTGGCAACAGATGCGGTCCCGAGCTGGTCCAATTATGGAGGGTGCTCAGCAGTGCAAGAAAAATCTTTCACATCAAAGAGGTCAAGAGAGAGGAGAAGCCTCCAAAGTTAGCTATTAGAGCCCTGGTGAGGTCAGGGAGATCAGTGACCACAGGTTAAACAGTAAACAGAATTGAAGGAATGGGACATAAGCAACACAGACAATCTTCTGGGCTGTGAGGGGAAAGGAATTAGCAGGATACTGGCCTAAAGAAACCAGGGCATGTTTTCTGAAGATGAGAAGAGCATGAATGTGTTCTACAGGCTAAAGAACCCATGAAGAAGACAGTGGGCCCAAGATGTAGGAAACAAAGTATAACTGGGAAAGCAACAGCTCAAGCAGGAAGTAGAAGACGAGGAGAGGCCAAGAGGTAGGACAAAGATGAAAGGCAGGGGGAGAGGGGACAGGGCATTCAAGGGGTCTTTCTGCCCTCTGTCCCTCCAGAATAAGAGAGTTGGTGCCCAGTTAACCCCTTGGTCCTCCACCCCCCGACTCACTCTGAGGCCACAAAGGCATGCTCCTTGATGGTATGCAGGACATCTGAGAACTTGATCTTGGTGGTAAGGGTGTGCCCATGGTAAATGACTGGCATCCCATCCGGACCATCCCAGCAGTCCACTGAGGAGCAACATCACCATGGTCAAGCAGGCAGGCCTCCCATCTTCCCTCCCCCAGCCCTGAACCCCACGTACGCTCAATGCAGCGACAGCCCATCCGCAGGCAGCGAGCGTAGGCTTCCAGGGAGGACTCACTGGAGAACTGGTCCCCGGTCAGGTACCTGGATAGGCAAAGAGAGGCATGTATGGTCTTATGGGCCCTCCTGGGAAGAAGCTAGGTGGGCCCAAAGGAGCCACACTCACGTGTTGTGGGAGGAAGAGATCCAGTAGTGGGAAAGAGGGTTGTTCATGGTGTCCGGGCACACAGCATCCAGCTGCGAGTTCCACACACTGTTCTCTTTGGAGAACAGGAAGGTGACAAACTGTCCAGGAACATGTGGAAGGGAAGAGAAAGTGAGCCCTTGCCCTGTCCGACCAGAGATGGTAGGTTGGGGATAGAAGAGAGAGTGCTTGGTTCCAACTGGGGATGGGAAAGATGCACAGTAGGTAGGAACAAGGTGGCATCCCTAAGGACCATCTAGCTCCTGGAGCCCAGGTGGGGTTCTGGTTACCCCTACCCATTCTCTGACAACAAAAAGGGTGAAATGTCAGGCTCACCTCATCCAGGAAAAAGTATGGCTCCTCAATCTCTCGCAAGGGGTCTCGGAGGAAGCTGAGCATGAACTCCTGCACCTGGAGGCGATCAACAGCCCACAGCTCCTGATGGGGGAGGGCAGGGCAGGGCCAGGCATGAGAGAAGCCTCCAGTCAGTGATGAGCCCACCAACCCCCCAGCCTGACACCCTGGGCCAATGTCAGCCCAGCCATACCCCCTGGTAGTCAAGGAGGAACTGCTGGAACTCAGGAAGGGACACTCGGCAAAGCTCCGGCCGCTCCCCAGCCCTGCAGGGAGAGAAGGTAAGCTGGCTAGCATGGCCAAGAGACAGTGAAGTGCCCCATGGAAGGCAGAACCCAACTCCCAGCCAGCACAGCTTCCAGAATAGTCCAGTACGGTTCCCTACTCCCACTGCCTCCCACCTGGATCAGGAATCACCCAGAGGAGAGATGAAGGGGGCCCAAGGGAAAACCCCACCTCCCCACTCCAAACCAAACCTCAGAGTACTGGCTTCCAAGAAGGGGAGGTCCATCTGCAGGAAACAGAACCTGGTCAGGGCAAGAGCCCCTGTGAGGCCATGTGGGAAAGGGGCTAGTAAGAAGACAGGCTAGAGCAGCAGATGGGGGCAGGCCTCAAGAGGAGAAGAACTGGAGAAATGGCACACAAAAGCCCCTAAGCAGGGCAGCAGGGCTGAGGCAGGCAGGGATAGGGGTGGAGTGAAGGAACAGGGGCAGGGGTTGAGGGAGGGCAGGTGGCTCATGCACCGTCTTCTGGGCGCTGTACATGAGGCTGCGGTACAGCTGAGCAAACTGCCCGTAGGTGATGTCCCCACTGCGCTGCTCCAGGTCCTGCATGGTACAAAGCAGGATTGCCAGTCAGGCCCCCATTTGCAGGGCTCTTGGCTTCCCCTGCCCCATCTACAGAAAGCCCTGGGGGGCACTTACTGTCAGTCGCTCTCGGAGGAAGCGCATGTTGGGGACCCGGTAGTTGACCTGCGACAGCATGTTCTTCAAGTCCTTGGCTGATATACTAAGGAAACAGGGACATCCCCAGTGGTCTCATCCAGCTTCTGATGACCTCTGACCTGTAGGTCGAGCCCACCTGGGGCTGGACAGGTAAGTAACACTATTCTGGGAACCTGGAGTCCTGAGGGCGAGACTGAATCAGAACCCATGGGGTGACCAAGATTAGTCCCTTCCTTTCTTTGGACCTCAGTTCTTCATCTGAGCTAAATAAATAAATAAATGAATGAATGAATGAATGAATGAATGAATGAAAAGCAAGCCTGTAATTCTAGCAAGGAAGAAGTGAACAGATTCAGTAAAGTGGGTCAGGCATGGAAGAAAAATCGAAATCCAGGCCTCCCCTCCCACCAGCACTGCTCAGGCCTGTGCCAAGGTGGCAGTCAGCCCATCTAAGATAGAAGGCAGGGCTCACTCACAACTTCCTTGTCGGGGGCAGCATGGCAGTGGGTCCCCACCTGCTGCCCACTGAGATGCTGGGAGTTTGGTCCTCAGAACCCATGAACCCATGAGGGGGAGGAAGAGGGAGGTGCATCCTCCACCAAATACAATCATTGGCAACTGGGCACCTCCTGGGGCTGGACAGGGCCTGGCTCTAGGAAAGAAACTCAGAGAACAAGCACCTCTGCTCTCCAGGAGTGTCCTGCCCAGGATGTGAGGCTGGGGACACTGCTGGACCTGGCAACAGGATGGACAGGAAAGAAAAAGAGGGGCTTTCTCTCCTGGAAGGTGGTGTCAAGGAGGGGGTGGTGGGTTCACCTCCTCTGAGACCCAAGAGCCTGGGAGGAGGCACCAAAATTCCCCAAAGGGACTGAGCTCCACACTGAGTGGGTCACACGCCACAGAGGGAGGGCTGGCTCTGTACAGGTGCCATCTCCTCTGATCCTCAGTCACTCAGGAGGTAGGTGCTATCAGGGTCCTTGTTTTCCAGTGAGGAAACAGAGACCTTCTGGTGGCAACTGCCTACATTACCAACCTTGCCCTCTGTGGACTCTTTCCCATCAACATATGCAGCCTGTTACTTCGTCCACCAAAAACACATGTCTTGTCCCTGCTTAGCTCTCTAGCTATTGCCCCACTTCTTTCCTCCCCTCCACAGCAAAACTCCTTGTAAGAGTCATCTTGCTCCCTCTAATTCCTTTGGGCCCCTCACTACTTGGTTGACACTGCTCTTCCCACCATGTTAAATCCAAGAGTCAAGGGTCAGATTTCACCATTGTCTTCTTCCCTGGGTTGCCAAAACTCAACACTCTGGGGGTTGCTCCTCTTACCGCACTAGCTGTCCTCCACCCCTCCAATCTTTAATATGGGGGTGATCTGGGATCAGCCCCTGGACCCTGCCATTTTCTTGGTCTGCTTGCCCCCTAGATGATCTCATCCAGTCCTGTGGCTTTCAGTGTCATTTACATATTCCCAAGTTAATATCTGCAGCCCCAACTGTGGACCTAAACTCACTCCAATCACCCACTTACTCAACATCTCTCCCTGGACAGCTCTAACAGGCATCAGAAAACTTAACATGCCTCAAAAACTGAACCCCTGAGATTCCCTCCAAATGGGCTTGTCCCTTGATCTTCCCATGTCAGTCAATCGCAACTCTGTTTTCCAGTTGCTCAAGCCAGAGACTGTACTATTATCCTCTACTCCTCTCACATCCCATAATCAATCTGTTAAGGACCTTCTTTCTGGCTTATCTTCGAAATACACCATGGCCAAAATCTACCATTACCATCATGAGCCAAGCCCTTTCATCTTTCACCTGGAGTATGGAAGCAGCTCCTAACTGAGCTCTCCACATAGCAGCCAGAGCAATCCAGAGTAACCCAAGTCAGATCACATCACTCCTCTCTTCAGAACCCTTCCATGGCTTCCCGTTCCTTTCACGTCAAAGGACCTCACCATGGTGCAGCACCCACACCATCCGGTCTTCGCTCCCCTTCTCTCCTTGACTCCTCTGGCTGCCACAACAGACCTCAGAGCCATGAGCTTCAGGGCGCTCTTCCCACATTACTGGCCACCCTCACCTCCAGGACACCCAAAGCGATTTCTACACATCCAGTCTCTGCCCACAGTGGCAGGCCACACAGCATGTGGCTGGCTCCTCTCACCAGATTACACCAAGGCCACCAGAGGGCTTTGTGCAGAAAGCTACTTGTGCCAGAAACTTTTGCCCACCCCTTAGCCCCACTTAAGGTCCCCAGGGTCCTCTGGGTCTCCAGGCAGCTGCTTAGAGGCCCAGCTAAGGTTCTGGATGCCCATACCCACCCTGCTGGGTTACGCACAGCTCAGTACTTACCGATCCTCACGATTCCGATCCACTGAGTAAAACTGCTTCCGGAGCCACCTGGAGAAGAGAAGCCTGAGGTAAGGGCAACTTCTCCATCTAGGGCCAGACCTAGGAGATGTCTGGGCACACAATGGTCTGCTGTTCCTGTCCCCCGGGTCCCTAATGCTCCCAGCCCTATCCCTTCAGGAGTGGTTCTTACCTCTCAATCTGCAGGGGTGTGGGTGCCTGCAATGTATCCTCCATCAGCCAAGTTAAGCCCTTGATCCACATGTTCACTTCATCCTCAGATGTGGCTATGAGCAAGGTATAAACAGCTGCACCGAGGGTACATATCTCCCACTGGGGAGGAGCCAGCAGGCATTCCTCTAACTATCCCCTATCTCCTCTACCCCCTTGACTCCCACCTTGCAGGCTCAGGGTCTTCAGGCGGAATTCCATTCCATAGAGAATGACAAAGCAGTGTGACTGGTCCGGCCGGAAAGCGGGGTCCTCTTGATAGCGATCAAAGTCCCGTGAGGTCTTCCCTGGGCGGATCTCCTTGATTTCGCGAATATCAACTAGAGGGGTAGTGAAGAGACCAAGATCAAGCTGGGGTCTCCCGGAGTCAACACCGAAAGGAGGGCAGCCTGGTTTCCTCATTCTTACACTCTCTCTCAGGGAGGAACCCCAGAGGCAGAGCCAAGACCGCTCAGTCACACTGGGTAATAAGAGGGCTGGGTTGAGTCTAGGGATAGACCTTTGCTAAGGGCTCAGAGGTCAGAGAAGGCTATCTGGGGGAAAGGCGGTTATGCGGGGTGTCTCTTCCCTATCTTTGTTCCCTGAGACATTTTGACCTGCAAAAGAGCTGGATTCCAGAAAGAGAAATGGAGACCCAAGGCTGATCATGAGGACCACTGCCTAACACAAGGTACACACAAATCAAATCAGAAAGTCCCAGAGGCAGGGCTGGGTAGGTTAAGATAGGCCTCAGGATCCCCAAGAGAAAGGCTCAGGCCCAGAAGACTGGTACATGCCTGAAATGCCTAATTGCTAAAGACATCCCCACACAAGTCTCAGCAAGGGAATCCCGGCCCCATCCCCTGACCAAGGCATTGGTGGTCCCAGAGCAGCAGCCATCCTGGACCCAGACCACCATTTTGCCCAGGACCTTATCTTAGCTATCCAAGGCCCTTGCATGCTCCCCTAGCCTTCACGGGGCATAGTCAGAGAGGTACACAGGATTAAATAGCAGATGACCTGTCTCAGCCACTAAAACTTGAGACAATGATGGGTAACTCATTTAACTTCTCACAGTCTCAGTTTTACAATCTATAAAACAAAGAGCTTGACTGAGTTTCTCTAGAAGGCAGGGTGGTAGAAAAAACATGCGCACGAGCTCTGGGCAAGACTGCTTGGACTAAAATCCTAGCTCCACCTCACATTAGCTATGTGATCTCAGTAAAGTGACAGCCACTCTGATCTCACTGTTACACTTGTCAAGAGAGTAACATATAACAACATCAGAAAGATGCTGGTAAGATCAAAAGTTGTAATAGCTAGAAACACCCAGCACTGTATATGTGGCACATGGAGGGAGCCCATCCAATGCCGACTCCTCTGCTTCCTCACTAAAGGTGCTTAGGTGCATAGGCTCTGACACACTCTTCAGCACAGGGAGGGGCTGACCACTGGCTGGAGGGCATATATTCCAGCCTAGAAGTCACTGATTTGAGGTAGATGAGGTCAAAGGAAAAAAGCTTGGCTTAGCCAACAGTGATGACTTTAAGTATTCCCTAAGCTCAGAAGCCTCTTAAAAATGCTCTAAACCTAGACTGACCTGGTAACTTTGGAGCCAGATGCAGTGCCAGCATTTGCCTGGCCAGCCCCCACCCCAGGAGCCCTTCCAGCCCAAACTGCACACCAACCTGGCTGGAATGTCCTAATGGCCCAACTTCCCCAGATGTTCTCTTCCTGTCCCGTCCCTATAGCAACTGTCACAGAACTCCCTATCTATCCCACTTGGAACAGCGGGCATTGCTTCTGGCCTTTACCCTACCTCCCCAACACATTCCTGTTTCTATCTGGAACCACCTGTCCCCTCAGCAAATCTCTTTGGCCTGTCCTCCAGCTGAGAGTCCTGCCTTTCCTGCTGCTTGCCCTGCCCCCTGGTTCTCACCAATCAGCCATCTTTCCCCAGTTTTCTGGCTCTTCATAAAACATTATTCTGACCACCCCACAAGACGTCATTCAATCCCTTCCCTAGGCTGCCCACTGCCAGTCTAAGGAGCACAAATACCTTCTATGGCCTTCAAGGTTCTTTGTGACAGAGCCCAGGGATTTACCTCCCCAGCTTTGCCCTCTCATCCTCTGCTCCATCCACACTAAGCCATACCTAGGGCAACAATAGCTGGTGCTTCCTATCCCCATTTCATCTTGATTCCTAGTCTGGGAATGTCTACCTCCCAGGCTCTCTTCTGTTCCATCAAGGTTCCAACTGAGAAGTTCCTTCCTGTGGTACTCACACACTTGATGCTTCATGCACACACGCATGTATATCCATTGCTCACATCCTAAGGCCAGGCTCCTCTGTAGCTTGCTGAATGACTGAACCAAGAAATTTAAAAAGCAGATACACAGGCAAAGGGAAGGACAACTAAATAGAGAAAAAATGAATAGTTACATTCAGGTAGGAACAGGGGCAGGGAGAACTGGGCCATGAAGATCTAACTGAGAAGACAGGGCTTCCAAGGACAGGAGGAGGAGCTTCCATCAGGGGAAATGACTAGATAAGAAACTGCAGAACAACCATAAACTCTGCCTTTTGAAACAGAAACCAGTCTGCTCTTCCGGCGTGAAGCTGCTGTCATCCCCCTTCCACACCTTCTTGCAAAGGTTGAGTGTGAGTACACACACACACACACACACACACAGACACACACACACACAGTTAACAGGCCTGTGCTCCTGCACATATTTCCATTGAGATCCGTCTGAAGGCAGAACAGGTGCCTGAAATAGGGACCAGGCAGGCACAGAGCGGCTCAAGGCCAGGCATCATATTCTCCCAAGTTCCCATCGGCCACATCTAGTCCCTTGTATTGTCTTCCATAAGGAGGCACCAGCCTGGCCCTGGCAGGAGAGTGAGATGCTTTACTAGGTTCTTGAAAGCCACATCCTGTACTACCTCCCAACCTCACCCCTCATCCTCCTGCCTCCTAGAACAAATATAGCAGTGTCCTCTTTCCTGAGAGAGCCAGGGCTGGTCCCCAGGAATTTATGAGGCGACTCCCCAGAGAGGAATGGCCTCTGCCCTGATTGCAGGTAAGAGAAAGATTGATCCAGTCTGGCAGTTTGGTCAGACCTCGCTGCGATCAGTCAGGAGGGCAGGAAAAGAGACCTTCCCAGAACTTGGGAGTTTGAGAAGGGGAGAACAGCTTAGAAGAGTAGGAAAGTCATACCTTATACCCAGAGATCCATGACCTAGCACTCCTCCCCAACTCAGAACCATGAGAGAACAACATGCAGGAGAACTATGGGGAAAAGAAAAGACAGAGATACCAAGAGACCCTCACTACGAAGAAGATGGGGCAATCAGGAGGAAGAACTCTCTGAAAACAAGGGCAGGATCCCACATCTAGCAGCCAGAAGGCCTGATGTGTAGCATGATGACAAAGGCCTAATCCCCAGTCTCACCTTGACCCAAGAGGGCAGAGCCCAGCCAGCACAGCCCATCAGGGCTGTAGCATATTCATTCCTCTGAGCCTCCAGGGCCATGGTGATGGCTGCCCAGGCTTCAGGAATGGCACATGTCCCCAAGCCCACAATGAATGCTGCCTGGGCTTCAGGAATGGCCTGAGCATTACCATTCCAACCATGGCTATAGTAGACAGTGACAAGATAAGCTGTTTGGGGCAGTGAGGGGGATCTAGTCCCTTATATTTAATTGCCCACAAACTCTCATGAAGAAACAGAGTCAGTCTTTCTTGAGGGGCTTTGAAGTAATGAGGGACCACACACGCCTATGCCTCAACTGTATACACAGGTCAGCTCTGAGGACTGAGAATCTTCTCACAGGCCAGGCTGCCTGGTGCCCCAGGCTGAATTCTGAGATCCTTGCTCTGCTCCCTGCCCTGGTAGAGATCTGCCTTCTCCTGCTTTCAGGAAGCCTGCCCTGACCATCCTCTTCCTGGCTTAGTGAGGAGAGCCACACAGCTCTTAAATTCTAACTGTGAGGCCCTGGCAGTCTCTCACTCTTTCAGCCTCAGTCTCTCCACTCAGGAAACTGGAAATTCTACTTACCTCACATGGTTGCTATGAGGACCCTGCTGGGAAGTGCTGTTAACAGAGAAATCTGGAGACAGCCCACCTGTCTACCTGTGTGCCTAGTGCCACTAACACGGGGCCTACAAAAGCTGGCAGTAGGGGAGACAAGTAAGGCCACTTGCCAGGGCTCCACTAGGTGCAAACCCAAACTTAGGCAAGATAAGTTGGTCCATGAAGAGAAGAATACAAGCGGCTATTGCACTCTGTTCAAAAAAAGAAGTCTGGCAGGGATGGGGGCATTGTATGGGGAGAAAGGGGATTCTTAGGGAGTTGTATTCAGATAACCACATGTAGACATGCCGCTTCCTGAGCCTGCAGCACCCCACCTGCACACTCATCAATAATCTGAGGCACGTGCACCCCCAAAGATCAAGTTTCAAATCCTGGCTCCAAGCATAAAGCTAGGTCTTGGCAAGTCTGCAATCTTCTCTGGTTCATCATGAATAAGATGAAGGTTTTCATGGGAGTAGACCCACCACAGACCCTTACATGTAGGCACACTGCTACGCAGATACTCACACAGGAAGGTCAGCCCTGGCCTGCCCTACCTCAGATTCATTTGTGTTTTGTTTTTTTGGGCAGAAGGAAATGTGCCTGCTGCCTGGCGCCAGGGGCCAGCTCTAAGCATTGAGGCAAAATACCACAAGACTGAATCTGTAAAATCAAAGCTTATATGATGGGGCCAGGGAGACTGGGAAGGGCAATGTTGCTTTTCCATCTCTTCCCTCCTCTCCCCTCCTTTCTCAGCTCAGGGACAGACTCCTGGCCTAAGACCACAGAGATTAGGGACCAGCAGTTACTCAGAGCAGAGCTTCTGGGCCCTGCAGTCCTGGAGAGCAGTCACCTTTTGGACATGCCTGTAATAGCAGGTGCTTTCCCTTTAAAAGGAGGCTGTTTCCTCATCTGAGCAACTCTCTGCCCAAGCACTCTGGAAGCTGTGAAGCTACACAACCCTCAGGGCCAGCTGAGAATATGCCTCTGCAGGAGAGTAAGCCTCCACCCTGGGACAGCACCCAATCCACTGAGTGGGGAGACAGGGTGCTGTCAAAGGGACAAGGTGGGCAGCCAGTCTGGAGCCTAGAAAAGGGGGAAGACAGTAACCACAGAGGACCCATCTATGTGCCTGGCTCTTCTGAAGGTAGGGCTGCTTCCTGTCTTTGACTCCTGCTCCCACCCTGACTCCCCCCAGACATCAGACCAAGCTGTAGGCTTGCTACCAGCTCTCCTTTTGTCCAGTAAAGTGGGATAACCACCCTGTCTGGCCACCAAAGGATGTGCATAAGGGCAGTATTCCTGTTATCCAGGCAGAGTTCCAGGACAGCGGGAACCCTAGGGAAGAGAAAGGCAGGGCTCCTCAGAGCACATGAGAGCCAGCCAATCCTGCCTCAGGGGGCTGACCCACTGCAGGCCCTAGAAGGGGGAGAAGGAGCCCAACCATCAAATCCAAGACCCTAAATTAGACTCAAGCTTCTTGTTGAAACCTGTGTCCTAGTGTCCTCTGTGCTCAAAAAAGCCACTTCCAAATAGCCCAACAGACAGAGGTCCCCCAAATTTACAAGACTGTTAACCACTCATCAGGTAAAAAGGGTATAGAGAGGTATTATGAACAAAAGCACTGGCAAGGTGGGCAGGAGGCCTGGACCCATCTACCCATCTCTTTTTTTTTTTTTGAGATGGAGTTTCGCTCTTGTTACCCAGACTGGAGTGCAATGGCGCAATCTTGGCTCACCACAACCTCCGCTTTCCAGGTTCAAGCGATTCTCCTACCTCAGCCTCCCAAGTAGCTGGGATTACAGGCATGCACCACCATACCTGGCTAATTTTGTATTTTTAGTAGAGACAGGGTTTCTCCACGTTGGTCAGGTTGGTCTTGAACTCCTGATCTCAGATGATCCGTCCACCTCAGCCTCCCAAAGTGCTGGGATTACAGGAGTGAGCCACCAAGCCCAACCTGGACGCATCTCTCTGAGCCTCATTTTCTTCATCTGCAAAATGGAATCACTACTCCTGGCACCTCCTTCCTTGGACTACAGTAAGATGCCAACGAGGTAAGAGATACAAAAGTGATTTAATCAGAAAGGGACAGGAGGACATACGGAAAATTAAATCCCCCAAATAAGGAAGATATGGCCAAAAAAACCACCAACAAAAGTACCCCAAATTTCTGAACATGAAACATGCTTTCACTGATATTTTTTCTTTTTGAGACAGAGTCTGGGTCTGTTGTCCAGGCTGGAGGCTGCAGTGGTGCTATCTCAGCTCACTGCAACCTCTGCCTCCCAGGTTCAAGCGATTCTTGTACCTCGGCTTCCCAAGCAGCTGGGATTACAGATGCACGCCACCAGCCTGGCTGATTTTTGTATTTTTTTGTAGTAGAGATGGGGTTTCACCATGTTGGCCATGCTGCTCTCAAACTCCTGACCTCAAGTGATTCACTTGCCTTGGACTCCCAAAGTGCTGGGATCACAAGCGTGAGCTACCGAGAGAGTTTTCCTTTTATAAGGTACATACGCTCACTTTAGAAGGCTGAGACAAGAGGATCGCTTGAGGCCAGGAGTTCAAGACCAGTCTGGGTAACAGAGCAAGACTCCACCTCTGCAAAAAAAAATTAAAATTAAAAAAAAAAAAACTTAGCTGGGCATGGTAGCATATGCCTGTAGTCCCAGATACGTGGGAGGCTGAGGTGGGAAAGATCACTTGAGCCCAAGAGTTTGAGGCTACAGAAGAGTAGCTCTATGAGCTACGATCACAGTACTGTACTCCCGCATGGGCAACAAAGAGAGACCCTTTCTCTATTAAAAAAAAAAAAAAAAAAAAAAAACTCAAAGTATATAAGCTAATTGATGTAAATGGCAGCAAAAACCATCTACTTAAACATGCATGGAATAAAGAAATTTTCTAACTTAAAAAAACTGCAACTCCTACTAAATATGAAAGGTCTATTTAAAATCTAAAGAGCTTGAAAGAGGTAAGCGAAGATTTCTTAGACAGGTTCCTTCCCTTCTGGGGGTTTTTACTATCCCCACCTGTGGGCTGTGGACCCCAGAACTCCTCAAGGCCTGTGAGCCCCGCTCTGCAAAGGGCACTGGAGGAAGGCAGGCAAAGCCCAGCCCTCCTCAAAAGAGTCCAAGTCCAATTAACTCAACATGACCCCAGCCCATGTCTCCCCTCCTGCCTCAGCCTTCACACACCTACCTCCTCACTTAAGCCCCAACCAGGCCCAGGCCAGGGACATACTAGGTGCCCCCTCCTCTTTTGTGTGTCACCACTTGTCACACCTGCTGGTGTTTCCCTGGTGTCTAGGCCACTGGCCTATGAGCTCCTCCAAGGAAGAAACCACATTTGACTCTTTTCTCCATTCCCTACCAGTCCAACACAAACCCAGGGCCTGGGGAGGCCTCAAGATGTTCAGAGTACTCAAGAGCAAAAGTAAACACATGGGAGTTTGATTCCAGAGCTAATTATCTAACAGGCAGCAAAGGCCACAGATGCTCAAAGATGGTACCAGAAAGATAGTATCAAGGATGGCTTCCTGGAAGAGGTGGTGCAGTGGGCCACAGAGGCTGTGGGGCTACAACAAACACAATGCAATGATATGAAATGAAATGAAAATGCAATGGTTAATGGGGTGACAACGTGAACAGAAAAAGAAGAAACAGGCACAGTTGGGGGGGAATGTGACCCCTGGGGGCCAGTACAGTCTGGAAACTGGCAGGTGCCTACACAAAGATTCCTATAACCAGTGGGAACCACGGCAAGCTAACAGCTTTGGGAAAAACAGAATAGTAAAAGCAGCTGGATGCTAAGCACCCACGCCCTGCTGGGCCCTAAGCCAAGACCACCAGGAGATTCAGGAGAATGGTCCCAGGAGTCAGAATATACATGTAGATCTTCCCCAAAATGACCTCTCACCAATTACCCTCTCCACATGTAGCCTGTGGCAAACAGTTGAATCCCTCCCAGTTCCCAACCCCCATACCAAAGAGACTACACAAGTAGGACCCAGGAGAGTGTTAATGGAGCTAAGCCTTCTTCCACCAGAGGATACTGAAACACGAACAAAGAAAGGTTCCAAGTTCCAGCAGAAGTGACTGTCATCCACTTCTGGCTCCCTACCTCAGCCACCCCTCCCCAGGTCCCTATACAACTCCCTATGGGGTAGGACAGGCACTATACTGCAGATCCCCCTTCACAGGGAGGCAGAGGTGCAGGGGTTCTGCACCCATCAGGACCACACAGCTTTGGCAGGGTTTTTACAGCTCTGAAGGAAAAGGATGGAGGTAGCCGAAGAAGAGACAAAGATAGAACCTGTACACAGGTGCGAAGAAAGCCTGATGCAGTAATAGCCAGGCCACAAGATGGTCAGCAATTCCCAAGCTGGCTGTGTATGCCCAAAGCCTATGGAAGGAGCTAGAGTTCTCCTCACCTTCTCTTTCTGAGACTGTAACATTCCTCCTCCGCCTCTCTGTAGAAACATACTCACAAATCTGAGGTTCCCCTGAGCACATCTGGCTGCCACCAGAGGAAGGCGAAAGTGGAGGGGTGGGTGGCTATCCATTTCTATTTTACAAACAAGGATCTAGGTTCAGGGACTTCCAAGGTCACAAAGTTATATGGCAAAGGGAAGGCGACGGTGGGGCTTACTCTCCTTTCCATTCCTGTGAAGCAGCTGCCTTCAAACCAGACCCGCTGGCAGCAAGTTGGACAAGATTGGTCTAGATTCTAGACAAATTTCTTTGAAGCAATGAGGAAATGGAGGGTCCAAAGGGTTTTGTCATGGTCACAATGGTGAGTCATGGCAGAACTATGGCACTCTGCAGTGTCCCCACAGCAGCTGCTATCCCTGACACTGGGTATACAGAGACATGAAGAGCAACCATAGCCAGCCTTTGTACCATCCAGGCAGACAGCCCTCTTCCCTAAGACTCTAAATTAATCTTACCTATTTCAGAGGTGAGAACAGAATGCCTAAGCTCCAAGGGAGGAAGGGAAAGGAGGTCCCACCCAGAGAAATCAAAGCTGGAAGAGCACTCAGCAGTCACCTATTCGGTTTATGCATTCATTCCATCATCTGATCAAACATTTATCAGGCATTTATCTACTCCATGTCAGGCCCTGGGCTGGGTCCTAGGGAAACAGAGATCAATAAGGCATTTGAGTTCCTGCCTTTGAGAAAACCCCTGCTTGATGGAGGAAACAGATGGGGAAGCAGATAACTATGAGGTCATGCAAAGAGTAGAACAACAGGGAGGTGTCTGTGGTGCTGAGTGTGTGCAGAGCAAAGTCTTGGGAGTGCTCTGTAAAAGGCAGGTCTGGAGGGCTGACAAACACACATTGGGCAGAGGGGTTCATGGAAACCAAGGCAGAGGTGCAGAAGTCTACTGCGTTCCACAAACAGGGCATTCAGAGTATCATGTATGAGAAGGGAGGGAAGATGGCCTATTCTAGCCTTAACTGCCACAGTAGGGAAAGTTAACTTTTCTGCACAACTACAGAAGATTCTCAAGATGGCTATGGGTCAGCCTCTGGATCAGGAGTCTTGTGTGCTCCAAACTCTGCCTCCTTTGCAGACTAAGGCTAGCTAAGTTCTTTCTAGATGGCCTATATATGCCAGGCTCCTGGCTATAGGAGAGAGACTGGGAGACTCACCAGGGCCATATCTCAGGGATGTCCAGGACCTCAAAAGTGCCTCATAAAATGCCCCGCCTCCACCATAGTATACTCAGGCCACTTGGAGAACCAGAGCACTGGGTATAAGTCACTTAAAATGTTTTTCTTTATATTTTATAGAGATGGGGTCTCACTATGTTGTCCAAGCCTGTCTCAAACTCCTGACCTCAAGTGATCCTCTCACCTTGGCCTCCCAAAGTGCTGGGATTATAGGTGTGAGCCACCATGCCTGGCCCATAAGTCACTCTGTTGCCCAGGATGGAGTGCAGTGGCACCACCAGGGTTCACTGTAACCTCTACCTCCCTGGGCGCAGGTGATCCTCCCACCTCAGCCTCTCAGATAGCTACAGGCACACCACCACACCAGTCTAATTATATTTTTTGCAGAGATGGTATTTTGCCATGTTGCCCAGGCTGTTCTTGAACTCCTGAGCTCAAATGACTCACCAGTCTTGGGCTCCCAAAGTACTGGGATTACAGATATGAATCACCGTGCCTGACCCATAAATCACGTATCTATGGTCCTCCTTCCCGATCCCTCGGCAGCAATCAACATGGTTGGTCATGCCCTCCCTCTTTGAACCTCTGCCTTTGATTTATCCTGCACAACCTTGCCTGGTTTTCTTGCTTCTTTGTGAGCTACGAGCCTACCTACATTTAGCAATGGCCTTGGTCAAGGCTCAGGCCAAGGTCCTCTCTTCTGGTGCTGTCTTCTCCCTCATCAGTGCCAGCCATGCCCACAGCTTTAATTACCTCCTATGTAAAGCTAATTCACAAATAGGTCTCTAGCCCTGTCCTCTCCTCTTAAGCTTCTGATCCTTCAATTCAGCTGCCTACTCGCTATCTCCACTCTTCATGTCAAAACACCTCAAAGGCAACCCCGTAAAACCAAACACTATCTTTTCTCACCAGAACCCAGGCCTCTTGCCATACCCCTTGGGTCAGCTAAGAGCGTCACCATTTAAACAGGTGCCCAAACTCCAAACTTCAGAATGATCCTTGACATCTCCTTTTCTCTCACCAGCCCCTGTACACCAGCAGCTGTATTAAGCCCTCTGACAAGTCCTACTGGATTTACTATTCAAAATTAACCATAAATTCTGAGCACCTACATGAGAAACTAATGTTCTCTTTCTAGGTACTTGGAATACATGTACCTCAAGGCGCTTGAATGTGGAAGGAAAAATTAGATATGAGTATTATGCTAGATAGATTACATTAAATAGAGTCCACAGACAAATACTATGAGAAGCTGAGAAGTAGAGGATGAAGTAGTTACTACCTCTCCTGGGTGGGAAGGGAGGATGAGCAACAGCGGCATCTGGCATCCTAACACTCATTTCTTGCATATTTACTTTGCATAGACATAGCGTAAAGCTCTTGATAAGATTGCCTTACAAAGATAAAATCTGTCTTATATTTTATCCTTGCTAATAACACTATGAAGTAGGTATTAGGGTCCCCAATTCCCGAGTGAGGAAAGTGAACACAAAGAGGTACAGCCAACAATATTTCAAAGCAAAGACTGCCTGTAACCTAGGCTTGTGCTCTGTAATGCCTCAAAATCCTTGTTGGAAGTGGCCAAGCAGGGCCAGCACAGACAAAAGGGGAAGATGGAGAGGATTCCAGGTTGCATCATGCACTCTTGCTTCACAGTATTCATTACAGTAGTAACCATATATGAATTTTAAGGCTGTCTGTCTTCCCCACTAAAGTGCAAACTCCTTCAGAGACTGCACCATGTCTGTCATCTTCAATGCCCCAAGCCTACCAGGAACTTAATAAGGTTTTGGGGACCTTATTCAAGAAAAATATAATGAAAGCATTACTACTGTACAACCTGTTCCTGCTCTCTAGATAAATGAGGCCCTCCTCACTACAGCCCAGCATATCTACAAGTCTCTCTCTGTTGCTCTGCCTCTGCAGACCCCTCTCACAAGGGAGAGGAAACGGAATGGGTTGAGAGAAGAAAGAAAAATCTGGGGTCTCCCTCCTACAATGAAACAATAGGGACCTAGGACTCCTGGTGGTGGGGGAAATATCAGAGCAATAGGGGCTGAGGTAGGGAGACGAGTGGGAAAGGGAGAATAGAGGCCTTCCCCTCTGCCACTCCCTGAACCCCATGATGTCTCACCACTCCAACCTTGGATGCTGCCTCTTTGGTTTCTGGGTTGCTGCCACCCCTTGGACAGTAAATGTGGGTTTAGTTCTTAAGCCTCCAACACAGAGTAAATCTGTGGGGTTGGAGACATTCTAAATAATGACCGGAAGTCATCAGGTCAGAGGACTGCTTGCTGAGACATCCTGCTTCAGCAGAACCCACCAGGCTCTCCAATTTCAGAGCTGTTTGACCCAGCTGCCATAGCATCTGGCCACACTCTCTCTGGGCCATGCCAGCCCAAGCCAAGCCACTCTCCTGACCCCTTTTTGCTTACTGGAAAACAGGGCCCCAGGGAGTGATCTAGTCTCTGATCTCACTCCAAGGAGCCAGGGATCTCATTCACTCACTGCCTGCCCAGAAAGCCTAGCTTAAGTTCTTCCTCTTTTTTTTTTTTTTTGAGACAGAGTCTTGCTCTCTTGCCCAGGCTGGAGAGCAGTGGCATGATTTCGGCTCACTACAGCCTCTGTCTCCCAGGTTCAAGCAATTCTCTGCCTCAGCCTCCTGACTAGCTGGGATTACAGGTGCCTGCCAAAACGCCCAGCTAATTTATTTTTAGTAGAGACATGGTTTCACCATCTTGGCCAGGCTGGTCTTGAACTCGTGACCTCAGGATCCACCCGCCACAGCCTCCCAAAGTGATGGGATTACAGGCTTGAGTCATTGTGCCCAGCCCAGCTTAAATTCTTTGAACTTACCTCTCCTACTAAGAGAGGTGGCTACCTTGGATTTCCTTTTCCCAAGCTGAAGCTGAACATACTACAGTTCTACCTGTTTAGGACAACTGCTCACCCCACCTGTACTAGCACACATCCTTGTATGGAGCTTCATGCTTCCAGTGTAGACCAATTCTCAGGCTAGGACCAAGCCATCCTCTTGGGATCAGTCTGGCAACTGGCATTCTGTTCTCACTGGAGAGAATGTTCTGTGTTTCACTGCAGGCCTCAAAAGGCCCTCAGCAGAATCCTTAACAAAGTGACCTTTGTTACCTTTCCTAATCTCCTTAAAGGATATGCTGAGAACTCCCAAGAAAGGCCATAGTCCCAGTTAGGATGGAGAAGCTAATACAGGCACAATATACTCAATTACTGAAGGTGGAGGAAGTGACTAGGGCAGCAAGGGAGAGCTGCCTCCAAACAGCTGGTGGACCATGAGGCAGAACAGGGAGACCATAAAGTGGGTCTTCAACACCTCAGAGAAGGACCATCACCCCTGCCTCCATCACTGCCCAACCTCCCAAATGAGGGAACAGAGTTGTACCTCTTAGTTCACCTCTTGACCCCAAGTAAGCTGAGAAACCTGTGGGACCTATGGCCAACTGGAGCTCTCCTTCAATCCTTCCTAGGATTAGTCACCCTGTTAACTCAGGCCCACACTCTCTGGGCCTTAGGCTGAAGTCAAGGTGGGGTTGGAATTCTCCCACTACACATGCACACTTACACAGCCAAAACAGTGTGGTCAATACCCAACTCCTACCACGGGCAAGGCCAAGCCAAGGACATTATAACTCAACCATACCCCCAAGGTGTCCAAGAAAACAGGAAGCCAACCTCAAAGTGAACTCCCCACCTGTTCCAAGGAAGAACTAAACACAAACCAACAAGTGGTCAAACTCACCATGGCCCAATCCCTTACCAGTCTGGCCAGCTGTTCACTGTCAGGGCCCAGAACATCAGTGAGACTGCCCAATCTCCACTGTGCCCACGCCTTCCTGCCTTGCACCCAGGGCCCTCACAACCTTTGTACAGATCCTTTACCCAACACCTGTGTGCCAGTTGGCAGATAGAGGGAACCCAGGGGCAGGACGGGCTGCTACAGAGAGAAAAGCGATTCTTTCTGGGCCCTTGAGCTCAGCCTACAGCACTTTAGGCACAGCTGTCTCCTGCCAGCCCTGGGCCTTAGTGGTTTTCTACATGGTCCAGATTGCAAGCTTCCCAGGATCAAGGACTGGGTCATCTCTTTTTCTTGCTTCCTAACTCTAGTCTCCTCTGTGCCAGGCCTGGGCTCAGTAAAGAGATGCCAGTCTTCTGCAGGAGAACGCCCCGCCCCATTTACTCTGCATCCTGAGTCTTGCTGAAGCCAGGGCCACCGGCCAACACCAGGAAGGGCCAGGGCCGGAAGGAAGCAGCAGAGCCTATACACAAAGCCTACATGTGGACTATAAAAAGGAGCTCCTCCCTGCCTCCCCCAGGATGGGCCCGGTTCCTAGGAGGTAGAGAGTGGGGAGAAAGCTAGGACTTAAGCCTGGGCACAAAGCCACTGCAGCCTCTCAAAAGCTAGCCAAGTACCACCTCAAAAGGAACTAGTCTTACAAGGAGGGGTAGGAGAATATTAAGGGCTTAGCCAGGAATGCAAGTAGAGACTCTCCAAGTCCCATCTCTTGGGACCACAGCGTATCATAAGGCAACCAACTCCAAGATCCCTACTGCTTCTTCCCCGAAACTACATTATATTCAGGGACCAACCCCTTCTCATACTTCTTTCCCTACTCTCTGAGGCTGAGAACACCCCTTAGAGGTCTCTAGGTACCCATATTCCCCACTTTCTCGGAAGACTCCAGCACACTCATGGGGCAGAACAAAGTTCTGGGAAGCAGCTGTGATGAGTGGCAGAAGTAGCGAGACACTCCAACTTTTGGCGGCAGCAGGACACTGTGGCTACAACATAGTAGGCTCGGTGAGCAGCTCAAGTAGGGGAATGGGTCAGTAGGGAAAATGCAGCTATGGCAGGGAGATGACAATTAGGTAAGGGCCACACAAAGATACCTATTTGAAAGATGTCAGCCAAGGTAGTCTCTTGACCCACATGGGCAGCACTCTACCACAACAGCAAACCCACACTCACCACACCCATCCCAAGTCATGAAAATTCATGCCTTCTCAACCTCCATATTTTAAATCCCTCTCCAGCCTAGTCTGCCCAGGGTGTTTAGGCTTTGTACTAGAGGCCGTGCCCAGAACCACTGAGGCCACTCTCCAGGGACAGTGATGTAGGTTAGCACACATAGCAGATAGGGGAAATTAACCTTTGTTGTTGCCAGTCATTGATATGTGAGCATCATTTGTTATCACAGCACACCTTCACCTAGCCTGACAGAGCAGCCTCTTGCTTATTTCCTTCATAGAACTCACCAAATCCTTTACGTGTTTTATTTGTCTGGCTATTTCTCTCCTTTCTGGCTATATCTACATATGTTACCTTTTCTAACCTCCTTACCTTTCTAATCTTATGTCCACTACTGGACTCCACAGTGCTTGGCACAGTTAGCAAATGCCAGAGTCTAAAGCCAGGGAAGCACAAGTAGTGTCTCACTTATTCAATGAGTCACTGAAGCCCAAAAAAGCAGTTTTTTGGTTTTTTTTTAAGGAGAGTAGATATGGTGAGATGGAACATGAACCAGGCTAGAGATCTACCGCCACCCTGAACAAGTCAGAGGCTGGAGCAATCATCTCCAGCTCAGTGTGCCCAACACACAGTAGCAAGGCCCACAATAAATGTATGACAAATTAAGGAGCACATGAATGAATGCATGCTCTTGAGATGTCACAGAGAATGCTGGAGAGGCCCTTCTCAGGACATTTGGGGCATGGAGCCCCAGGTTCCAATGTTCTGCAGAAGCATAGGCAAAAGTTTCACCACAAACCAGCAAGTCAAGAGGGTGAGGCTCTTCTGTGCCCTGCCCCCAATCAACAGCTACATTCACTTCCACGTAGGAGTGTAGGAAAGGTCTGGGTAAGCCAAGCATCTTGACACAGGTGTTGTGGCAAGGATGAGTGCAGAAGGGTTTTGAAATTGAGGCAATGAGTCCGGCTTGTCCACAGATGGAAGCCTAGGTTGGTCAAACACATGTGGTCAGAGGGCAGAAAAACAAAAAATAACCCTCTGGTCCTATAGAACAGTCCATCTTACTGTCATTTTCCCCAGAGTGGCGAATAAACTATAGTGGGAATCGGAAATCCTAGGATCTGCTATGAACTTGATATGTGACCTTACCCTTACCGCCTTGGTTTTCTCCTCTGTAAGAGAGGAATAGTAACTCCTACCCTCCATAGATTCATGAAGCTGCTGTGAAGTTCAAATAATACAACAGGTGAGAAAATGTTGCATGAACTCCCAATATGCTATACAAATTCTAGAGTTTTTTGATGCCCTAGTCCTCTGTGTACAGACTCAGGGAAGGAACACAGAAGGCAAGTAGGAAACAGACTTCTATCCCAGGTTGTTGGAGCAGCCAATTTGTGGCTAATTGGTGGAAAGAACTGGAGCTCTGTAGTTAACAAAGATGAGAGTAAAGGAAATGAATACTAAGTGCCCACTAAGTGCCAAATGTTGTGCTGGGTACTTTTCACATAAAATCTCTTACTCATATACAATCTCCCTTATTATTAATATACAGCTCTGTGAGGAGAAATTACTTTTACAGCTAAAGATCAACTTCAGACAGGGAAAAGTAATCTGCCCAAGGTCACAGTAGGAGCTAAGACCTGAACCTAAACCTGACCAGCTCTAGCCACAAATCTCCAGGCACTACAGCTCAATTACCAACAAGGTGGGACTATCTATCTGGTCAATAGTGGCCCGAAGCCACTCCTCACCTATGGCTCCACCTTGAGTCTTGTCACCTGTAAACATGCTGCTCTCAGAGATTCCCTCCAAGGAAGCAATGGTCCCATGCTCCTCTGAACAAGACACTCTACAAGGGGCACCAGAACATTTCCATCTTCCTATCCCACATCCATCTCTCCTAGGACTTTCCTCAAAGTCTGCAGTGACTTCACTAGTTCTAACAAAGCAAGTGGAGAGGGGGGAAAAAATCAGTCTCCTAATATCAGGCTTTTACAATCTCAGGCCTCACTTCTTCCCTCCAACTTACCATCTGTGGTCTCCTTGAAGCCACGTCCCACAGAAAAAGGCACAGAGTGAGAAGAGATGCTGTGAGTTAGCGGAGACTGACACAGAACATGACAGCAGAGGCAGGCTCTACCACATTGAGGCTGTGGCATTAGAGCACTTTCTGGAAGACAAGGTCTCTCCAGATAGCGTCCTGGGCTAGGCATTTAGAAATAGGAAAATATCGTACCTTCACTGTACAGAAAGGGTTACCACTCAAAGCAGCTGCTTCCAGCCAATTCCTCTGTCTCCCTGCAAAAACCAGTAGTGGGAAAGAGGCCTGACAATAGAGGGATTGCTGAGAGCTGCAAGAGAGGATGGGCAGGCCCCCCTGCCTCTGAATCAAAGGGCTTGGTGGCCAGGCACCAGCCCCTCAAGACAACAGGTGCATTCACTCTCCTCCCACCAGGTCCTCCTGGGAACTTAATCCTCATCTCTGTCCTGTCAGAGCTCCTAAATAGTAAGCACTTACACCGTGCCACACTCCATGCTAAGCACTTTATACAGATTCTTATCCAATCTTCACAAAAACTTATGAAATAAATGTCATTTGATACTATCCCTTTTTACAGATAAGCAGCCCAGAGAGGTAAAGTCATACGCTTTAAGGTCACAGTGCAAGTAAGCTGCACAATAGGATTTTAATTCAGGCAGAGTCTAGGACCCAAATGCTTAACTACTAAGCTCTGTCTCACCCCTCAAGACCCAGCCCTTCTCCCATTTACCACCATAGCATCCCCACCCTGCCTCAGCAAGGTCTTGTCTGGGCCCTTATCAGCTCTATCCTGCAAATTGCAGTAGCTCACAGGCCTCCCTCCCTAACACTTGCCTGACAAACCACTGTCACTGTGGTCTCCCAGACAGAGGCAAGACAGTCCCATTGCAGCCTCTGCTAATTCCTGCTGCCTACAAGACTGAGTGTAATTGCTGGGCATGGCACACCAGGGCTATCCCTAAGCTGTCTCCAACCAGTCCCAGCCTCCTCTCTACCACACCAAATCTGTTCCCTACCCGTGCATGGAGTGATTCCCAGTTCCTGAGCCTCAGCACAGGTAGGTGCCTCAATAATTCGAGGCCCACCTCAAAGGTCACTTCTCCTTTGATGTCTTCCAGGCAGAGCTCCTCACAGTTCTTGGTAGAGGCCTTTAATTATGGTATGTAATACACACAGTTATAATCACATGCCTCTACATCTGTCTCTTCCAAGAGTTCTTCAATGGCACAAAGCATTTCTCAATAAACTTTTGAATCTTTGGTGCCTAGCACTGGGCAAATTGGAGCTGTAATAATACTTATTGCAAATATCAATAAATAACCCTCTTAGAATGAGGGTTATTTATTAATATTTATACCCAAATTTAATATTACTGTAATATTAATATTAATACCCAAAGCAAAGCTCGTAGTCAAGATCTCTGAACTCCAACTGAAACCTATGCATCTGTATAAACATACACACAGAGTCTGGAGAGAAACTGGAGGTGTTGTGGGTCCCAGGGTTGGGTGAGCTCAGTTTCTCCAGCTATCTGTGAAGCAGACACTTTTCCTAGGTTCACAGGAAACAGAAAATCCCAGCTGGGTGGGAGGCCTGGAAATCCACACATTGGGGCAAGCCTGGGGGGCTGAGGAAACACTAAAACGTCTGACTTCCCTTGGAAAAAACTACATTCAGACAGGAAACACACAGGCAGGGATGGCTAGCTCTGGAGATCCAGACATGTGCTCTTGCCCCTCTCCCACTGGCAGTAACCAGCCAGTACAAAGAAAACCCTTGATGACACTGGCCTGGGCCTGCCCTCTCCCATGCTGTGGGACAGCCCTCGGAGCCGGCCTCCTGGTTTGGTCCGCCCCCCAGCCACAGAGGTCAAGTCACAGCCAGTTGGTTCCACTACCACCTCCCTTCTAAGTCCGCTTGCCTCATTAAGGTAGTTAGCTGTTTTCGTCTGCCACCTTCACCCCCTTCATCAAAGGTACTGCTCACAATTGTCATTGCCTGTTTTCATTTCCCTAAAACCAAGCACCCATACTCATTCACCTCAGAGGGCCTGGCATCTAGTAAAGTTATCTAGTGCAGAATTAGTCAATGATAGAAGCCTGGGGCCCCAAAAGTTCCCATGGATATGCTCAGCCAGTATCCACAGAGTACCTCTATGGAGTTTCTTGAGACAGTTTCACTCTTGTTGCCCAGGCTGGAGTGCAATGGAGTGATCTTGGCTCAATGCCACCTCCACCTCCCGGGTTCAAGCAATTCTGCCTCAGCCTCCCGAATAGCTGGGATTACAGACATGCACCACCACGCCTGGCTAATTTTTGTAGTTTTTTTTTTTTTAGTAGAGGCGGGGTTTCACCATGTTGGCCAGGCTGATCTCAAACTCCTGACCTTGTGATCCACCCACCTTGGCCTCCCAAAGTGCTGGGGTTAGCAGGCATGAGCCACCACACCCGGCCCATGGAGTTTCTTTACTGGGCCCACAAAGAACCTCAACTGACAACCTCATTAAACACTGGTCTGAACCATATCAACCCAGAAAACAACAGAAGAAAAAGGGTGGAGCCAGTGAGGTGTGGTGGCTCACGCCTGTAACCCCAGCACTTTGGAAAGCCAAGGTGAGTGGATCACCTAAAGGCTGGGAGTTCAAGACCAGCCTGACCAATGTGGTGAAACCCTGTCTCTACTAAAAATACAAAAAAAAAAAAAAAAAAAGCTGGGCGTGGTGAGGCACACCTGTAATCCCAGATACTCAGGAAGCCGCGGCAGGAGAATTGCTTGAACCAGGACGCGGAGGTTGCAGTGAGCCAAGATTGTACCACTGCACTCCAGCCTGGGCGAGATAGCAAGAAAAAATAATAATAATAATAAAAGAGAGAGAGAGAAAGTGTGGAGCCAGAGCCTAGAGAGGCTGAGGCTATCTTGGGATACAAAAGCTGAAGTGGTCTTTGCCTTGTAATGCATGGTCTGAGCACAAAGGTTTCTCACAGAGGATCCACGTGGGCCACAGGGAATATGAGCTTGCGTCTGCCAGTCAGCCACTGATTAAGAGAGCTGGGCTCAGCTGAGGCCCTGGCACACACTGACACTTACCACCTTGGGCACAAACCATTCTCCATTTCCATTTCCTCATCTGTAAAATGAGAGGAAAGGTCTCTACGACACTCAGTTGGAATTCTACATAACTGCATTTTATTCGTTTATGTCAGAATCTGCAACATAAAAGGCCAAACACCAACCTGGTTCCTGTCATACCACCAGGACAACCAAACTTGTCAGCACTTAAGCACTTCCCTACCCTGCTTTTGAGCCAAATGACCACTCTTTTTTTTTTTTTTTTTTTTTGGAGACAGAGTTTCGCTCGTTACCCAGACTGGAGTGCAATGGCACGATCTCGGCTCACCGCAACCTCCACCTCCTGGGTTCAAGCAATTCTCCTGCCTCAGCCTCCTGAGTAGCTGGGATTACAGGCACACGCCACCATGTCCAGCTGATTTTTTGTATTTTTAGTAGAGACGGGGTTTCACCATGTTGACCAGGATGGTCTCGATCTCTCAACCTCGTGATCCACCCGCCTCGGCCTCCCAAAGTGCTGGGATTATAGGCTTCAGCCACCGCGCCCGGCCTGCCAAATGACCACTCTAGAAATCAGAACTGTCAGTTTCATTTCACAAGTGCTGATAAAAGAGGGCACAGATTCAGGGTAGGAGAAGGTCTTACATATGAATGCTGTAAAACCTCATTAAACCACACTGTCTTTCCCTCAGGTCCACCAACACCCTGAAGGTAGCACAGTGTCTCTCTCTTTGGCCAAGTTTCAGGCACTGCTGGTACCCTGGCAGGGTCAGCAGTAAAGGCCAGACACCTGAGGCACTTGTGCGAGTCCAGGTGGCAGAAAATCCGGCTGGCAGTCCAACCTCCTCAGAGGCCCCAGGGATCATCAGAACTCACCAACGAAGAGAGCCCATGAATGGGCAGAAGCAGGGCAGGGCTTCAGGGGAAGCCTCCATTAGTAAAGTCTGAACACACAAGTGTTGACTAGACTTTTCATCCAGACTCCTTTCAATCTGGGTCCTCAAAATCAAAGAGCCAGGGTCCTTACATCCTCTGTCTGCCAAATCCCAGCTGATGAGATTACTGAATGTGTACACCTCTGGCTGACCCACCTGCTCATCCCTGGGTAGGCGGTGATCAGGTCCTCTGTATGTCTGGCTCCATCCCCCAAAGACCTGAGACATGATAGATCATCCCCTCTCCACATCCCTCTTTTCTGTTTAGGTCCCAACTTACAAACAAGAAAGGTCATACCCAGGAGTCAAATGTGTAAAACTCCGAACACTTTCTCTACAGAAAAACTGTTCTACATGGTGGGTGGATAGGTGAGTGGGCACATGGGTTGGAGCAAAACAAAACCATTTCCTGCCTTTTTCTGAGTAGCAATCTAAGTGAAATGTGAATATGGTTACCATCCTCCTACCTTCCTGCACCTTCACACTCACCTACAGCCACACCTCACCCCCTCACCATTCCCAGTCCAGGGTCTTGAAGGGCAGCCATGGTCTACTGTTATTATTAGTAACAGCTCACATTTATTAAACATTTATGTATCAGACAATGCTAGACGTTTTACATGAATTGTCTCATTAAATCCCTGGAGCAACCATAGAGACTGGATATATCATTACCCCCATTTTACAGATGAGGAAATCAAGGCTCAGAGGAGGTCTGGCCGGGAAACATACAATGAATATATGGGCTTCAAATCCAGACTAGCCATCAAACACTGTGCTACATTTTTTGCCTGCTGATAATATGCATGGTTTAAAATGCAGTCAGTTACCCAGGAGATCTCGGAGAACTTCCATCCAGTGCCACCGACTCAACATAGCATAGACAGCAAGGAAGGGGACTGTGCCTGGAGACTGATGCCTGAGTAATGTTCCCAGAGTTATCTCAGTTCTTTGCAGTTATCTATCCTTCCTTCACTTTGGAATCCACAGGCTCTCAAGTCACTAAAATGTTCTCCCAATGGCTGACAGGGTCAGTGAGGGCACGGAGGAAGGCGGCTGCCATTTCTAAGTTGAGCAGCTGTGTTAGATCTGTGTCAGATCTGGAGTTTGCAGCCGAGGATGGCTGCCTCACCACAAGACCTTCCTTCCTCCCAATCTCCTGGCCCATCTACACAAAGGCACATACCATACCCAAGGTTTGTGGGATCCCCTCCCTTGGGGTGTCACTTCCTGAACCCCTCCTTCACACAGACCTTGTTCTGAGCCTGGGTCTCTCTAACCCCAGTCTCCAGGGGTCCCTGCAAGAAGCAACACAGTCTGGAGTTGCAGACACACCATCTCTTCACACTGACAGGGGGTGAATGCAGTGCTGAGCAGAGCGCCCATCCGGCCACAGCACAGGCACACGATAAGTGGAACAACTCTGAAAAATCTGGGGTTTTTCAAAATCCCCCAATTCCCTCCTCCCACTAGAGGCCAGCGCAAAAGCAGCCAAGCTCAGGCCTGGGAAGGCGAAAAGGCAGGAAACCAAGAGCTCCAGCTCCCTGATGCCACCAGACAGAGGACAAAGGGCTAGACTCCAAACTGGCTGCACTCTTGAGAAGAGTCCCTGACTCCAAGGCACTGGGGCAGGACTTTATGGGATTCATCTCCCGGGAACGTGCTTCCCAGGGCAAGGGGAGCCCCTGCCCTGGCTTTGGGTGTCTGCCCACCCACACAGACCTCCAAAACTCAGCTTTGGGACAAAAGTAGCAGGAAAAAAAAAAAAAATCATGAAAAACCAACCACTGCCTTCTCTCAGGTTTCTCCAAAGCAAACAAGACCACCTTCCTCCCTCTCCTCCAGAGGGAGATGAGTAGGCCCGGCTCTGCTCCAAGACCAGCCCTACCCCAACATCTGCCTAAGTACTACTTAGGAAACCCAAAGGTTCCTTTGCAAATAAGAGCCCAGCCTGGGGGCCCAGAGAGTTTCACAGACTGCTCTTTCTGGAGCAAGGGTGGTGGACAGGGACCGTCTGGTCAGGCCCCAAGGTCCCCGGCTGGGTGGGGGCCGCTGCCTTGGCTCCCCTCGCGGACGCCGCCACCACTCCCAGTGGCTGGGGGACCTGATGCCGGCACCGCGGGTCTCCAGCCCCCGAGGATTTTTAGGCCTCAGGACAAAGTGCCTGGAACACTCCCCCCAGCTGGGGGAGGGGGTGTCCTGTCAGGTGACCGAGGACCCGGATGCCCCCCGCCCCCAGTGACCACCCGAGACGAAGCGGGGGCGGGGCCCGGAGGGGGTGGAGGAGGGCCCGAAAGTTTGCCCAAGTCTCCCGGGCGGCTGACCCGGGCGCAGGCAGACGGGCCCGGCCCCCACCACCCCCGCTCGCGGCGGGCCCAGGCGGGAAGGGGGCGCACTTACTGGCCCCCTCGATCTTGTCGGCGCCCCGGCTCCACGTGATCTGGCGCGTCTCCAGCTTGACCTGGAAGGTCTTCCGCTCAGGTCGCTGCGACTTCTTAGAGTAGAACAAAGTCATGACGGTGCCCACCTCGAGGCTGCGGCAGAGGTGCAGCACCTCGGCGTCCGAGGGCGCGCCGGGCCCGCAACCGTTGGCGCAGGGGGACGCAGCGCCCGCCATGGCTCCGACGCTGGGGGCGACGGCGGCACAGGCCGGGACGGTCCGGGAGCAGGCGGCAGCCAAGCTTGGGGCTGAGGCTGAGGCGGCCGACGAGCGGGACCCGGCGGCAGCTCCTGCAGGCGGACAGGGGCGGGGCCTGAGCGCGGCGGGGCGGGGCGGCCCTGAGGCCCCGCCCCGCCAGCGCGCCGGGAACAAAGGCGCCCGCGCACCCGTGGGGAGGACCCCCGCCCGCCGGCCCGTCGCGCCTGCGCCCCGCGACCCCCAGACAGGCCGCAGGCAGGGACGCGGGCACGATGGCGACGGGAGCGCGCGCCGTTCCCGGTCGACCCACCCAGCCCTCAGTCCCGCAGGGCTTCCTCACGCGGCCCCGGACACAGCCCGGCGGCCACGACCGGCCCCGTCACGCACGGCAGCCCCGCCCACAGGCCGCAGGCCCCGCGGCCGGCGCGTCAGTCAGGCGCGCTCGCACGGGCGGCCGCCAGCCCGCGGTTCTGCACAGACGCAGCCCCCGCGTCCCGAACACCGCCCATGCAGCGACCGGGATGGGACGTGAGGGGGTGGCGCGCTCCCCGGGCATGCCTGGCCAAACCCAGTTACCTGGGCGGGCTTCCCTGCGAAGGGAGCCAGGCCTGGCCGCTCACACCGGCGGCGGCGGCGGCGGCGGCGGCGGCGGCGGCGGGTCCTCCGCGCGCCCTCTCCTGGGAGGGCCGGGGGCGGGGCCGCCTGCGGATTGGCCGCGGGCACTGATGGACAGCCGGCCTGTCCCGCCCCCTCCCCCGGTAGCGCGGGGCTGGCCCGGCAGCTCTTGCGACGGCCTGGCCCACGTCTGTGTGTTCCGCCCCTGCTGCCAGGGTGTCCTTCAGTGGTCCTTTCGTTCGGAGGGTTCCCCCCAAGCGTGAGCACCTCTTGTAGGGCCTTTAGATCCGCGGCCACGCTGTCCAGCGGCCTGACCTGCAGCTCCCAGGCCCTTAGTGTCTGTCCCTCGCGTGGGCAGCTGCTCGCCCCGCTCACGCTCGGTCTCCACGAGCAGGACTCGGGTCCGATCCGGGGCGCGGGCTCAGACCCTACCCAACAGCGTCCCCCCTGCAAATGCCCTCCTGAACTTTGATTTTCCCCGCCTTGCTTTCCTTCCCTTCCTGTGGCCGCTGCCTGTCGATCTCAGAAGCTTCTGTTCCTCTGCACTCAGTGCTAGGTCAGATCCCAAGGCTACCTGACCTTTCCCCTGGCTTTTCCCACCACAAAGACACCGGTGACTCCAAACCTGTGGCTCCCCTACGTTCCACATCCCCGCTTAGGCGACTGACCTGCCCTCCCTAAAGGTTCCTTCCTAAGTCTTCACTTTATCAGAACGTGGCGCTAAACTCCTCTACGTTGCAAGGGCCAAAAACCTTGCAGATACAGTAACTGATTCATCCCTCTGCCTCACCTCCAATCCATCAAGACCTGTTCACTCAACCCACAAGCTGAAGGCACCATCTCCTGTCACCCAGACTGTTTACTCTGTTTGGTCTTGCCTGGATCTATTCTCCATGCTTTAAAATTTTTAAATGAAATTAAATCATGATCCGCTACATCCAACCTAAAACCCTCCGTGAATTCCCATTGCACCTAAAATCCACACTCCCTGCTTGGCCCAGCAGGTTCTATAGGATGGGTTTCATCTCTCACAGGTGACCCTTCACTCTCCGGTCTCCAGCGACAAGGCCTTTTTCTGGTTATGGAATAATTCGTACTCTGTCTTTCTGAAGCCATTCTTGAAAGTCACCCCTGCAATCTATCTACTCCTGTCAGCACCACCAAAATTGGGGACACCCACGGTCGCGGTGGAGCCTGTCTGACATGTTGAGCCAGGCAGTGGGTCGGCTGCCAGACGCAGCAGGACAACTTACTGCATTTCAGAGGTGAGAAGCCCAACAGAGCTTCCAGCTGATGCCAGAGAAAGAGCCAGGCTTCCTGGGATTTGTGAGATGGTAGGACTAGACTGGAGTTTGTAAGTGTGTAAGAGTGTGTGCTCAGGCAACCCACCCAGCTGGATAGTGACCTGGGGCTGCTACCTCTGACTTTGTCTTGCTGTAGTGGCAACTTGTGTGTTCTGTTGATTTCCTCAAGTTCGTCCTCTAAGAAGCTCAGAATTCAGCGTGACATAGAGACACTGTCCTAGCCAGCTTCCAAGGCATAAGGAGCTGTGGGGTAGCTGAACTGCCAGCTAGTGGCAGGCCTTTACAGGGGGTAGGTGGGAGCTAGCGCTGACCACGAGCCTCGCTGGGTGCTGAAGGCATGCACGTGTGGTCACACCTGATCCTCATAATTATCCTCTAATCAGGAAGGATGGTCCCCAATTTACTGGTGAGGAAACAGAGATTCATAGAAGTTCTACAACTTTCCCCAAAGCCACATAACTAACAGGTGGGAATTAGAACCCAAGTCAGCCTGACTCCATGAGTTTTCTGCCTCACAGGAGATCCACTGGCTTAGGTAAGTCCTGATGGTGGCCAGTAGTCAGTGGGCATGAAGGCTAGCTAGTTCATCAGCATGGGTGAGGGGAGGCATGCCCACCGCTGGCCTTGGGCACAGGGAATCCAGCAGAACATGAGTGCTCAAAGGGTGTGGCTTAGACTGGCCTAGGCTTAAAGTTCTGTGGACCCTGCTCTTCCCTGTGTTGGGCATTGACAACATGAGTTAGGAGCACGAGAGAGACCCAGCGCCAGTTCTTCAAGAGTTCAGACGTTAAACAAACACTCTGTTAAGTAAAGACAATTGTGAAGCCGGGAGTGGTGGCTCAAGCCTGTAACCTCAGCACTTTGGGAGGCCAAGGTGGGCAGCTCATGAGGTCAGGAGTTGGAGACCAGCCTGGCCAATATGGTGAAACCCCGTTTTTACTAAAAATACAAAAATTAGCTAGGCGTGGTGGTGGGCGCCTGTAAGCCCAGCTACTGGGGAGGCTGAGGCAAGAGAATTGCTTGAAGTGGGGGGTGGAGGTTGCAATGAGCCTAGATCACGCCATTGCACTCCAGCCTGGGCAACAAGGGCAAAACTCTGTCTCAAGAAAAAAAAAAAAAAAAAAAAAAGACAATTGTGATGAAGGCTAGTAGAAAAAACATTAGGGAGATCTCTTCAGAACTCAGCAGAGACCTAAAGGAAGTGGGTCAATGGCGATGTGAATTACTAAGTGGGTTGGAGAAATGTATGTTACAAGCAGAGGTAATAGCATATACAAAGGCCCTGAGGCCAGGAAGAGGTTGTTGAATTTAGGGTTACAAAGAAAGCTAGAGTTTCCTGACTTAGGAGGAGATAGGGAGTGATGAGGCCAGGAAGGCGGGCAGGGGCTGAATAGGGTCCCTCTCTGGCTGTCTGATCCTGTTTTTTCCAGGAGACACCCTCTTAAGTGCTGCAGCCCTCATTGAGCTTCCTGTGCTGACTTGGGCAGCCTGTGGGCTGTAATGCACTTTTTAAATCTGTTTCTCCATTTTGGGGGGAGCTTTCCAACATGCAGTATAAGGCTTCCTTGCTTTTACTTTTGCTTCTGGAGCTGGACCTCCAGGGTCTCAAGAAATCCCTGCCAACAAGAGCTTGAGTTTTCAGCCTGTTGCCAGGCCCTGTAATCAGGGAACAGGACCCATTTCCTCCTGGGACTTCTGGGCCAGCATCCCAGGCTTCAGGTGCCTCCTTCCACCAAAGAAGGTGCAGGAAAAACAGGGCACACAGAGGGTGGGGTCTGTGTGGGCTTCCCCCAGCTCAGCATATATATGGATGCGTGGGTGTGACTGGCAATACGTGCAGCTGCGCTGTCTGGGAGGAGCAGCCCAGCACCCACACAAGGCACACGCCTGTGATGTCACCCAGGCTAGCCCTGCTCGGGCCTATTTCTGTGAACAATCATGCTTCGACATAACCCTGGTCTACACCATACTTGTGCCAGTGCCCAGAGTCTGGGGAGAGTCTCGGCCCAACTGCCCCTCTGGTCCTGTGGGTTTGGCCTCACAGCTTTTTATTAAATGACCACTTTGAACAGTGGTTGGCATATAGTAAACACTAAGGAACTGCTTTATCCACATTGTCTCATTTCTTCCTCATTACAGCCCTATAAGTGCTCTTATTATCCCCATTTTCGTGATGAAAAAACTGAGGCACAGAGCTAAAGGGCAGGATTCCAATGCAGGTAGTCTGGCCCCAGAGTCAATGCTGTTTTGTTTCCCATGTGTGTATGAACACTTTATTGTATATCCTCTCCCCTTTGTAAAATACCCCTACCTGATATGTTTTCTCTTTTTTTTTTTTTTTTTTTTTTTTTTTTTTTTTTTGAGATGGAGTTTCTCTCTTGTTGCCCAGGCTGGAGTGCAACAGCGGAACCTTGACTCACTGCAACCTTCGCCTTCCGAGTTCAAGCGATTCTTCTGCCTCAGCCTCCCGAATCTTTTTATTCAGTGCTGTCACAGACTGGGTTCTTTGGACTCGGACTACAGGTTAGTGTACAGCACATTTATTAGGGAGTGCCCCTGGGATCAGTACTCTGGGAGGTACTGGAAAGAAACAGGAGTGGGCACAGGGAAAACTAAACTGAGATGCAGGCCTGATGACTGTCTCAGCCAACCCCCAGGATCTCTGCTGTCTGCCACTAGCCTGGAAGGGCCCTGGGAAGAGCCCAGCCTGGGTCAGATAGCTCTCTGCAACCAAGGTGATCTTCCGGGGGCTGACAGCTAAAGATTTTCTGCTAGTAGCTCTCCCAGTAGTTGGGTCAACAAGTCCTTCCTTGAAAGGGATCTGGGTGGCACTTGCTATGTCTATCACAAATGTATTCTTTTTCAGCCCTTAGAAAAGTTTTGAGTACTTAAAAATAGAGAACAAAATATAGAAACAGGAGATGAGATTATAAGGAGGATTGTAATATAGTTTATGGGTTAACGTAGCTGATGTGACTGAGAATTAAACATAGCTGAGCTTCCTGGTAGCCAGAACAACTCTTTATATTCTGTTAATTGGTTCTTTTGGGTAAAAAAAATTTTCTGGGGCTAATTATAAAAAGTTTCTCACCTGGATACTTATTTGATTGAAATAGTGGATTATGTTCGCAACTGATGACTAGCAAATGCTGATGCTGTTTTCATTTGTTCCTTGTAACAGCCTTGAGTGAATATCGAAGGCATAATATAAAAGTATAGCTCCGTGAAGCCCTTCTCACATTTGAAGGGAGCAGATTTATAGTCTTGCAGTGTCTAATTCAATCCACGTGTAAAACATTGTCCTTTTTCTTTACATCATTCTTTAATTTTTACTTTCTCATGTTAGACGTCTGAACAGCCCCTCCTCTGGGTTGTGAGCCAGCCTGCACCTCATCACACAACCAATACTACTACCTAAGAACTAACCTCAGTGCACCTTGAACTCCACCCACAACCTGCTGTTTAGGCTCCTGACCCCCGCCCCTAAATCTATCTGTGGCTCCAACTTAGTCATCGGGTCTCACACTTCTTAGGTCATGTCCACCTACTTTCCTCCTCACCTGGGATGTATTTTCTGTCCCTCAAGAGCCTTCTGTGTTCTCTCTAAGCAAAATCATACCTAGCTCGGCCGCTCCTAGGGACTGCTCTTTCACCTTGCTGTCTCTCTGCTGATTGGCCCCCATAGTGGGACCCAGATTTTGAGGTTCTCCAGCTGGGCTGCAGATGTACCTTCTTCTGGGTGGTGGCAGGGACACTGTGATTGTATCACTGAGGCGACATATGGCAATAAAGGAAGAGAAGGGGAAAACCCTTGCTAGCCACTGGCTCAGGCCAGGGCAGACCTGCTTTTTTCTGTTTCTCTTCTCCTTGCAACACACTTCACCAACGCCTCCTTTAGAGCACAAGCACTAAGACAGTACAGCTGAGTCAGACCATGTTCCCACTCTAGCAGTGGGTACAGAAATGCCAACAGACCATGAAAACTCAGTGTGATGGGGACCCCTGGAGCACTGGGAAGGGACACTTGGCTTTATTGAGACCTGATAGTAGCTGTGGGAATAGAGCAAAGTGAGAGACTGTACATGCCTGGAAGAAATAGCCACTCCAGATATAAGACACTCATTTTCTTTTTTTTTGTTTGAGATGGTGTCTCTCTGTGTCCCTAGGTTAGAGTGCAGTGGCTCCATCTCGGCTCACTACAACCTCCCACTCCCTAGTTCAAGCGATTCTCTTGCCCCAGCCTCCTGAGTAGCTGGGATTACAGGCACGCGCCACCATGCCCAGTTAATTTTTGTATTTTTAGTAGAGACGGGGTTTCACTGCGTTAGCCAGAATGGTCTTGATCTCCTGACCTTCTGAACTGCCTGCCTCAGCCTTCCAAAGTGCTGGGATTATAGGTGTGAGCCACCACACTCATTTTCAAGTTGTTTTGTGAGGTTTTTTTTTTGGCAACTAAAATAGAAACATTTTTAGAGATGCAAATGTCCACATACAACAGTTTATTTAGTTACATGTACATACTTTAAATCTCACAAACAATATATTGATTCATGAATATTGATTTTTCTCACACTCATATTTTCAGTAATAAATTATATTCAACTTTTTACATGAATCTTGGATTTCTATGTATTTTTACTGTGAGTTGCTTTTTGAGTCATCTAATATAATCTCTCAAAGCACATCATCACTTTTCCTCCCTTCTATGTTGTTTGAGAGAGAGCAAACAACTTTTTTTACTTAAATGTTTTACCTAAAAAATTTTTGTTGAGGAATAATTTACATATAAAATATATCCATTTTTAAGTGTAAAATCTGTGCTTTGACAAATGTATACCCTCATGTAACTTCCACCCAATCAAGATAGAGAATATTTCCATCACCCCAAAATGTTTCCTGGTGCCCCTTTGCAGTCAGTCTCCTTCCCATCTAGCAATCACTGACTGACTTTGTCACCACAGATTAGTCTTGCCTATTCTGGAATTTCACATAAATGGAATCCTACAGTATGTATTCTTGTGTCTACATTCAGCATGTTATTGAGATTTATCCATGTTGCAGCAAAGAGAATACTTTATGATTAGTAATATGTTATCACTGAAAATTGTAACCTAAGCGTAATTACCTTTTAGTATAACATAAAACATTGCTTTTCCCCCAATTTCCTCCATAGATATATATTAGTAATCTTCAAAATAACCAGTTACTGTATTGCTTTAAGCATTTTATGAAAAATTTCTCCTGGGCATAGTATCTCACACCTATAATCTCAGCATCTGGGGAGGCTGAAGCAGGAAGACTGCTTGAGCCCAGCAGTTGGAGACCAGCCTGGGCAACATAGTGAGACTTTGTCTGTAAAAATATAAAAATAAAAAAATTAGCCAGACATGGTGGCATGCACCTGTAGTACCAGCTCTTCAGGAAGTTGAAGGATTGTTTGAGCCCAGGAGTTTGAGGCTGAGGTGAGCTATGATCACACCAGTGTACTCCAGCCTGGGCAAGAGAGGTAAGACCCTGTGTCTAAATAAACATTTTTTAAGAAAAATCTTGGCCAGGTATGGTGGCCGGGCCAGGCGCAATGGCTCACACCTGAAATCCCAGCACTTTGGGAGGATAAGGTGGGTGGATAACCTGAGGTCAGAAGTTCAAGAGCAGCCTGGCCAATGTGGTGAAATCCCTTCTCTACTAACAATACACAAAAAAATAGCTGGACATGGTGGCACATGCCTGTAACCCCAGCTACTCAGCAGGCTAAGGCAGGAGAATCGTTTGAACATGGCAGTCGGAGGTTACAGTGAGCCGAGATTGCATCACTGCACTCCAGCCTGGGCAACAAAAGCAAGACTCTGTCTCAAAAAGAAAAAATCTCAAATGTGTGTAAGTATATAGTGAATGCCCATGTAGCCATCATCTAGCTTCAATAATGAATTGGTGGCCACTCTTGTTTCATGCCAAATTCTACCCACTAACCCTTCCCATAGTATTTTGACCCAAATCTCATCTCAACTCTATCATGTTATCCATTACTATCTCAGTTTTTCTAAAAGACTGTGTGTGTGCGCGTGTATTCTCACTGTCACCTAAGCTTGATTACTGTGGTGCAGTCACAGCTTACTGCAGCCTTGGACTCCCAGGTTCAAGTGATGTTTCTGCCTTGGCCTCCCAAACTGCTGCGATTACAAGAACCACCACTCCTGGCCTAAAAGACTCCTTTAAAAACATTTGTGGCTGGGTGCAGTGGCTCACGCCTGTAAACCCAGCACTTTGGGAGGCCAAGGTGGGCAGATCACTAGCCTGGCCAACATGGTGAAACCTCCGTCTCTAGCCACCATGGTGAAACCCCCATCTCTACTAAAAATACCAAAATTAACTGCACGTGGTATCACCCACCTGTAGTCCCAGCTACTCAGGAGGCTGAGGCAGGAGAATCTCTTGAACCTGGGAGGTGGAGGTTGCAGTGTGCTGAGACCACGCCATTGCACTCCAGCCTGGGTGACTGAGTGAGACTGTCTCAGGGAGAAAAAAGTTGTGTGTGTGGGTGTATATATATTTACTCACTCATACACACATATACACAGTACAATTATAAAATCTAAAGTTTTGCTATTTAGTGATCTTTAAGAGGCCTGCGTACATGGAATTCTTGGAATTGTGAGAAATAATTACTAAGTCTGTGTTAAATTTCTTTGTCTCCTTGTTTACTGAGTTTTGTCAGGGGACTACTTAGAAGCATCCAAAACTGGCTTGACTTGAGTTCATTTCAGGGCAATGTGTTTTCTCTAAAAAGTGCTTTTTGGTTCAGAACAAGTTGACAGTGTCTCATTATTTGAGGAGTTTCTAAGGAGTAAAATTTTCTCAGAAAAAAATTATTTTTTTGGGCAGGGAAAATACCTATAGTATTTTCTATTATATATAGATATGTACTGTATATGGTATTTAGGAGATGATTTTGGAGTAATTTACTGAGTGTGGAAATTAAAGGAGTGAAGGATGGTGGCCACCCTAGTTTCTGGATTGGGGGACAGAGTGCATGTGGTGCCCTTCACTGAGCTGTGAAGCCCAGGCCCAACAGGCTTGGGGTGGTAGGTACTGAGCTCAGTTCCAGAGATGCTGAGAATGAGGTGCCCGTGGACATGTCTTGCAGAGATGTAGTTGACAATGTGAGTCTGGAGCTCGGAAAGGGCTCTAGGCTAGAAAGAAAGAGAAGTCATCACCTTTAGGTGCAAATGAAATCAGCTACACTGAGTGAGGTAAGAATCATGGCATTAAGGACCTGATAGAAGAGGTGACAGAAAAAGCCTGATAGGGACAGGAGTAAAACCAGGAGAGGGTGGCATTGTGAAAACCAGAGAAATGTTTTGAGCAGGGAGGGGTCACATACTGAATAATTCCATGTATAAAAAATGTTCAGAATGCAAATTTAGAAAGGTTAGTGGAGGCTGGGAGTGGGAATGTGGGTTAACTGTAAATGAGCATGAGGGATCTTCCAGGGAGATGAAAATGTTCTAAAATTGATTTATGGTTGACAGTTGCACCACTCAGCAAAGTTACTAAAAATCATTGTACCCTCAAAATGGTGGAAAGAGTGGTCAACAGTGTCCAGTGCCATAAAGAGCATAAGTGAGATGCAAAATGGACAGCCCATGTATTGGCTTGGTCACTTAGTCACTGGTGAGTGTTTAGAGTGAAGAGAAGGAATCACAGGCTGATGGGACAGAAGCTAGTTACAGTGGGTGGGGGAATGACTGGATGGTGTAGATGACTCATTGCAGGTGCTTGTTTGGGAAAAAAGAGGTAGTGGCTGGAAAGGGCTGAGGGTTGTGAAGTTTTTTTTCCTCCATGTTTTAATGTAGCAGAGACCTGAAATTTGAGCTTTTAGCAGGGAGAATGGACAGACAGGATTTGCTGGCCACATGTGGGGGGTGGGAGGTGAAGGTGAGATAAGGGAAGAGAGGAGCCAAGTCTGCACACAGGTATCTGGCTTGGGTAGCACATGGAAGCCCTTTGCCCATGCCAAACTCAGGCATCATACAAAGGCCTGATGGGAGGAAGTTTCTCAGACCCTGCCCATCTGGCCTGTTCTTGGACATGGCTGGAAATAAAACCTACTGGACTAGGCAAGGGGGTAAGTTTACTCTGGACTCCTGGCTCAAGCATCCTTCAAGGTCCCCACCTACCTGTTCAGCCTCTTCTCTCATCCCCAGTGGCCAGGTCAGCTTCCCATTCTCTGGCTTTGGTCTCCCAGGCCTGCTGCCACTGTCTGGGATGCCCTTCTCAGTTGTGTTGACCAGCATCTTGCCGCACAGCTTCTGCCCTCAGACTTGCAAGGGAGGTCCTTGCCAGAGAGGTAGACATTACTTCCTGTTCATCAGCAAGGTCTTCTGCCTGCAAGGCTACCTTACCCGATTTCTAGTTGTAGACTAAAGTTTGTCCCCTAGCTGTGGCATCTGAGGCCCACTTACCACCTGCCTACTAACCCAACCAGCCAGTATATTAAATGGGTACCAAAAGAGCCTCTCTGTTGTATTCCGTACATTTAGTGGTCCAGCTACCTCAACACAGATTTCAAAAACACCTGGCTGGAGTGTCTTGCTCCATAGCAGTGATGGCTACATAGCCCCTCTTTATTCCCTGGGATGAATATTGCCTCTTTCACTGGCTAAAATACAGGCTGCCAAGGACCTCCAGGATTCTCTATTGTGGGCCTAGTAACCAGCCCTGCCCCCAGCCCCAGGGAGAACAGAGACCATGAGTTTGCCTCCCCAAAGACACCTGCTCATGTAACAAACTAGAGGGCCCAGGGCCCTTCCATTAATTTACCAATTCTGACCCTTCTGGCTTTCCTGCTCCCTGTAGTCCATTTAACTTAGAGACCTCACCTTTCATTCCAAATTCCAGACTTAGCTATAAGTTAGGATGAGCAAAGGAACAACTTTTTTAGAGACAACAGCCAGCTAGAGCATCTGGTGCACTGGAAAGTGGTCAAAGACCACACTGCCTCTTTCAATTAAGCAGTTAATGCAGGGAGTAGTTTGCATTCCACCTGGGAAGGGGCTTCTAGAATCTGGTACTCTTAGTTCTCCCCATCCTGATTGTAAGTTTAGCCACATGAGCAAACTCAAAGCAGCTCCCTTCTGCTTCTGGCCAGTACACATGGAAAGCTCTCAAAAAATTTGACTCTCAAATATAGCTGCAACATCCTGCTCAATAAACCTTACCTACACTAGGCCTCTGATACTGTCTTTGCACTCTGCCTCTTACTGTGGATTTTTTGCACCTTTCTTTCCTTGTCTTTATCTAAGGATATGGACTTTGGATCCCCTTCAACTGACACCCACAGCAGCAGGACAGGCACACCCCTTTCCAGGCCAGGCCCTGCCTCATCTGCTCCTGGGAGAATCTACTCTTGCTGACCTGAGTGGTGAGACCTCATCCCACACTAAGTACCAGCCCCAACTCTGCCCTGAAGCCCTTCGTAACAAAGAGGCGGACACTTAAGTTTCCGTTAAGTTGTAGGAATTTATTTTAAATAACCTACAGTTGATTAAAAGGGAATTCATGATAAAAATAGAAGATACTTGAGGAAAGATGTGGGAAATGGACTCTGCACACACACTAAACTAACAATGCTTCTAAAACTAATGATTATAGCAAAAAATGTCTTCACATTAAAATTCTGCTTTTTATGTTTTTTTCCCCATTTTTTACACAATTACAAAAGAAAAAATAAAAGCCCTAAAATCTTGATTATTTTTCCTCTTTTTTGGACCAAATACTCATTTTCCTCTAAATTTATTGACCCGTGGAACTTTTTACACAATAAAATCTTTCAAGTGAAAGATTAGGGTTAAAAAGAAAACGATGGCTATCTTAAAGGGTACAGCGAATGCTCAGAACAAAGGATGATGGGAAAATGGTTTCAGTCACTGATTATTTCATTATCCTTAAACTCACTCGCCTGTCATCCCTCCCCAACCCCAATCTACACGATCTTTAAGATCAAGAAAAAGGTTTAAATATTTTAAAATAATTAAAAAGAAATAAAAATTCACATTTAAAAAGGAACACTCAAGTCAGGAAATATTTTCCCATCATGCTTTTCTGTGAACAGGTGTCTGAACCAAAACACTGCCAATGCCACGACTGCTTCAAGTTTAATGAAAATTGATCCCCATGACAATACAGAGTGACGACTCTAACAGGTGCGCTGGGTTTTTTTTTTTCTATTTAATTTTAAATTCCTGAAATGGGGGAGAAGGGAGGGAGTTTAGGAATTTATTTCTATTAAAATATAGAAGTTATTGCAAAACCCTAACTGTAAAAACGCACCAATATAATCGGACTTTGCATACAGTAGCTAAGAGAATCCAAACATTTCAGTGAAACAGTGAATTTGCCTTGTACAACACTGACAAATTCCCATCCACTTTCCCTCTTGAAAATAAAAACAAAATTCAAAACAAATCATACAGCTAGAATTTTGATATCTGAAATATTTTTAAATAAGTTGTCCATAGGACAACTGGCTCAGCTCTCCCTTATAATATCTCCAGGTTTATCTTTTCGCAAAGATGTTGGTTTGTTAAGACTTGCTGCCTCTCTCCCCCGGACACGAGGGCAAGCGAGGCTCAGTTTATCCATCTTTCCCAAACCACACTGTTCTTTTCACAGAACCCTGCCCCTTGAGACTGGCTAAAACTCATAGTCTTCATCAGCCATGTCAATGGCCCAGGCAAACTTTTCCCTCTGGGTTTTGTTATAAATCTTCTCAATTGGGACACCCCACTTCTTGCACCTGCAAACAAGAGAGAAATAAGGAGGATTAGTGTGACTCAGCAATGGCCCAGATCTGAAGCCTGGGGTCTGACGTTCCATCTTCTCTTTCACATTTGTCTAGTGAGGATGCAAATTAATGGTGCACCAACCATGTTCTAAGGGTTTCATGTGATCAACTCATTTAATCTTGACAGTGATCTCTAAAGTAGGTGCTTCTGCAGATGTACAAGTGAAAAAGGGACAGATGAAGAAACTGAGGCAGAGACGTTAGGTAATTTACTTATTTTCTCACACAGCTAGCTGATAAGTGACCTGAAATTTGAACCCAAGCAGATTTTCTCCATATTATTAACTACTATACTATATAGCCTTTCAAGAGCTAATCAAACCTCTAGCACCAAACAAGGCAAAACAAGCAGAAAGAGGTATAAAAGAGCTATGTGGACCCTTTGGCCCAGACTAGCAAGTGCCCTAGGGAAGGATATCTCCACCTATGCCTAGAACTTAACAGGGCAAACTCAACATCTTCCAAAACAAAGCCACTTGTTTCAGCTGTTATTATGTGACAGTATGTGTGACACACAGAGAGAAACCCAATATTTATCTGCCTTTGTTAAAGGTCCCTCTACCTCTCTGTTTGTATTCTCATCTTTGTTTTTATCTCTTGTTCCTACCTTCAACTGCAAAAAAATTAACGAAAAGTTCTGTTGAAGGGTACAGATATATGGGCTCTTTCCTATTTTTCCAGAGGCTGAGTTTCCATTCCTGTCCTAAAATTCCATAAGGAATAGGGATGGCACCTGCCTCTTAAAAGCGTAACATACACTACAAGGCAGTACGACAGCACTGACCATCATTTAGGACCATCCAGGATGTTGCAATGCATTAACAGACAAGGTTCAGCAACCAGAGTACCCTGTACACAGCTGAAGCCAGAAGTTTCCCTACAGGACTAGAAGTGTGCAACTTAGGAATGGCATGTGAAGGCCACCAGTGCCCTCGAAACCCCCTCCACCTTTCTCAAGCTAGCAGTAGGAGCTCAAGAAGGGCTCAACACTTACCAAGCCACTGTGATCCTAGGGTCCAGATAATTGAGTTTGGAGGTTCCCAAGGCAATCTGTTTATTTTCCTCTCGGTCTGTGGCTTGAACTTCCAGCTTCATCAACTGCTCCTCCAGTCTCTGAACGGCCTTCTTCTTTGACTCTACTACCCTAGAAGAATAGCAGAGTCCTCAAGAACCAGGCCTGGGCTCAAGACAAGAGCACACTGTACCCATCCTGCCACTTCGAGTCAATAAAAGCCCAAATACAGAGATTTCCAAAAGATATCACTCAGAAACCACAGAAAAGCTGGGGCCCCAGGGCCTCTGACAGATGCTACACAAACTTTTCTCTACCAGCCCCTGACTTTCACAATACCAGGTACATACTTCTTGGTCTTCGCATCCTTCATGACCTTGGCATCAGCCTTAGCACTTTTCAGGTCCCTCCGGGCATCGGCTAGCTGTTCCTTCTTAGCATCAATCTAGGGGAAATAATAGTGGTAAGGTTAGGAGCTGTAGAGAAAAAATGGCTCCATCAGAGGTCAATCAGGCGGTCTCTCTCAGTGGTTGGTCATATAAAAACACCAAGGGTGGGCCGGGCGCGGTGGCTCACGCCTGTAATCCCAGCACTTTGGGAGGCCGAGGCGGGTGGATCACGAGGTCAAGAGATCGAGACCATCCTGGTCAACATGGTGAAACCCCGTCTCTACTAAAAATACAAAAAAATTAGCTGGGCGTGGTGGCGCATGCCTGTAATCCCAGGTACTCAGGAGGCTGAGGCAGGAGAATTGCCTGAACCCAGGAGGCGGAGGTTGCGGTGAGCCGAGATCGCACCATTGCACTCCAGCCTGGGTAACAAGAGCGAAACTCCGTCTCAAAACAAAAAACAAAAAACCACCAAGGGTGGCTTCATGAAGGCAGAGAGAAGATGCACAAGGACTACTGAATTCAACTATTTGTTCTTCAGTGATCCTCTGAGAAATAAAGGGTCAACAGGGCAGTAACCTGAGGGGTTCAGGAAAAGGAACCTGCTACGGTTGGGAATCTGAGTGTTGACCTTTCCATCAGAGAACACTCTGCCATTAGTCAGCTGGAGGAGGGCTACAAATGACAGCTGTTTATCAAATAGATCCTGTGCCAGTTTTTAGCTTTCATTCCAAGAATACTGTAGAAGCTACTCTCTAGGAAGCTGAGGCAGGATACTTGCATCTACTGGGCAACCCCAGCTCATTCCTCAGATCCCACCAGTACTCTGGGAAGGGGGTGCCAGTTTCTCAAGGAGAACGGATGCACTGAACAGAGTACTCAAGGGGCTAAAAACTGGCAATTAAAAGGTACCCAGGTAGCCAAACAGCTCAGCCAGTCTGTCCCAAACCAGGACATGGCAGGGCCTGGCTTTGGCATTCTGTTTTTAAAGGGAGACGTCTGAGGTGGGAAGGACCTTAGTTGTCACTCAGTGGATGTAAAAATACTTTTAGCTGTGGAGCTTTTCTCCCCCAAGTGAAATCTTGCGGGATCCACATCTATAAGGGAAGAGACATGGGCAGTTTCAGCCTTTCTTCTTTTTTAGAGTCCTTGAAGCCCCGTGGTGAATCTTTATTCTTAGATTTTTCCTTAGAGGCAGCAGTGGACAACAACATGGAGCTAGAGCCCCTGTCAGTGAGCTCACACTGCAGGGGGTTGGGGGGTGGCGTCAGAAGAACCCCACACAATGATCATCTAGCTGATCTGTGAGGTTAAGACAACCTCCACAGAGTAAATAACATGTCTGACACACACTAGGCTGCTCACTGAGACTAGAATTGTTTGTTAGATACACACAGCCCGAGATTGAAAACAGAGGCCACCATTGTCAGAGAATCATTGAATATGTTTTACTATGAATGGCTTACTTCCAATATCTATGTTGTCCAAAGCCAAACTGAGGGGACTGATTCTATATACAAAAGCATCACAGACACCACTAGCCAGATTCTTTTTAGGCTAGAAATGCAGCAAACCACAATCTTTTAACCATTTCTGTGAATGTTAAATTGGCAGGCTATGTCAAATTCTCTCAAAGTATCAAAGACTCCATTGATTCACTTGGCAAACAGGGGCATGTGTTTGCTTTGTGGGCACACAGGAGAGGAATCCTGGGCTTGGAGGGCTCGTCTGGCAGGCAGCCTGGGCTGCCCAAACAGTGGTTCCAGAGTGAGAGCAACAAAAGACCTCCTCATGCTCCTGGGAGGGGTCTTCCTGAATTAGGTAAACAGCACCTGAATATTCATGCTTTTATTTCTGGCTTGGAATGATAACATGAGGAGAATAAACAATTCCAGATGACCAGAATTTAACAGAGTGGCAGCAAATGTGAGCTGCTAAGATGGGTGGTCTATCTATAGGGTTCTCTGCCTGCCAACCATATGATCCAAAGACTCGAGGTCTATGAATGTATATTCATTCACTGTGGACATGTACATCCCTTCAAGAAAGCCAGATGGCATCTTTAGCATAAACTAATGGTTCTGTATACCTTTGGACCCAGCTGTACTACTCATGGGTATTTATCTTAAAGAAATCTCAACAAATGAAAAACATTCTGGACCTTAGAATGCAGTCTCATTCCATAATAGTTTTTAAACTCCAGCTATACAAGTATAGAATTCCATAAACTTGATGAGAAAAAAATTACATCTATAATTTCGTTAGCCTCAATTTGAAATTTATTTGCATTTTTAAAAAATATTAATAGAGACAGGGTCTCACTATGTTGCCCAGGCTGTTCTTGAATTCCTCAGCTTAAGTGATCCTCCCAAAGTGTTGCGATTACACGTGTGAACCACTGCACCCAGCCTCTATCTGAAATTTAGTATTTCTTCTTCAGTTATGAATATGGGCAACAAACCATAGTAATAGCAACAGCACCTATGTATGACTTTATCATCAGATGTTACAGACATTTTCACTTCATATTTGAATTGCTGTAGAAATCTTATCATTTATATTCATTAATTACTACCTTGAAATTTACTTCAGCCACCTCAAGACTTTAATAGGAAGCATAACTATTACTGTATTGGACTGTATATATTTTGATAACTGTATTTCAATATAATTGGTTTCCTTTTTAACCCTGTGTTATCTGCCCTATAATGAAATAGCTGCACATTTTCACTGTGGGCCACCAAATTAGGATGAATTAGTTATGAAGTCATTGCTAACACAAAAATGCTCATTATCAAATGTTAACTGCCTTATGGTTTAAACTCTCAGTACTAGGAAGAGTTAGAAGGAGGAAGGAGGCTCATGGACAAGGAACAGCACCTATTTGCACATCAGTCTTTTCCTCTAGAGCAGCAACTTGTCTGGCGTGTCAGTATTCAACAGATGTTTGATGATATATAAAAATATGATTCATGTGGAATGCATAAAAATAAAAATAGCTATGCTAGGATTAGAAAAACTTTAAATATATAATTGTTTCATCATCCTTTCAATTTGAAACAATCTAATTTGGAAATAGCTGTATTTCTGGGGGCTATGGCAAGGAAATGTGAAGATTCACTTTAAATCCATTTTCCTTATGTACAATAAAGACAGTAATTAGCCATTAGAATGTGCACCAAAGTTAGCTTTTCAAAATAGGAAGTGGCCAGTATAGAACTTCTAACTGTAGAATTAAGATTTCTTGGACAATGGGTACTCTGATATTCGTATTTTGATCAGAGATTACTTATCGTATTTCCATTTGTTTATCTTTAGCATGGACCTTCTAGAGCAGACCCAGAACTGGCCTGCATATTGATATCTAAGCCCCAAAACCTCTCATTTGCAGATGATCTGCCCGCAGCAAATCATGAAGTTCCCTTCATTTTATCCAAGATACCTTAGATTGCAAGTTCATCATAGACTTCTCAAAAGTTTTTGGTGGTGCCCTCTGATGGTTACAAAGAATTGCAACAGCTCGATTGGCACGGTTATAAGAAAGGATCTTCGCGGGGATGTTCTCATCCGCTGTAAAGAAAGGAACATGGTAGCAAGAGGGTCAGTTCGTATGCCAGCAGTGAACACACAGTAGTGCCTCCTCCCCATGATTTTACTGGCCCTTATCTTACTCAGGTTAATTCAACTTGCCCCCAAGGCCTAAGATCAAAATTTGAGCCAACAGTCATAAGAAAATAGGAAGTTAATATGTAAGCTTGGCCTGGGTAAATTCCCATCACAAGAGGAACTCTGAGGTAATATAATAAAATCTACACCATTCTTTTTACTCAGGCAACTTGGCTAGGGACCCTTCATCTCCTTGCTTCCTCCCCACCCATATGCTTGTCATAGGTGCTGCTAATACTATGGTTTGCTGCCCATATTCATTAAGTTCTATACTGGCCACTCCCTGCCTCCCTATCTCTCTACCCAATGTAGCCTGAACAAAATGAGGAATTGAAGAGACACTAAAAGTTTAAAAATTTTAAGCTGTGGGTGGTAGTATTATTATGATTATTATTATTTTAGAGATTGGGTCTCACTCTGTCACCCAAGCTGGAGTGCAGTGGTATGGTTGTAGCTCATTGCAGCCTTAAACTCCTGGACTCAGCCTCCCAGGTATCTGGGACTACCACTACATCTGCCTAATGTTTTACAAATTTTTGTAGAGATGAGGTCTCACTATGTTGCCCAGGCTGGTCTGGAACTCCTGGGTTCAAGTGAGTCTCCTGCCACAGCTACCCAAGTGCTGGGATTATAGGTGTGTAACTCCTGTAACTCCTGGGATTACAGGAGCCACTGCACCTGGCCTGGTAGTATATTATTTAAAAGGAAAAATTATAAATGTCATCCAAAAAAATTGTTTTTACTTGTATAGTGTGGCATTCTTTATATCACCTTAAAACACTGACCCTCAACATACCTACCTCTGACTTTTCTGGTTCATATTCTAAGGCCATTTGACGTATTTACAGAGGGCAACAGAAATTGAGTAGTAACTGGGCTCCAGGAAAAAAAAGCCTGTGGATCTTGGTGATAATATTATAAAAATCAGCTATAGAAAGTATCTACTCTCTTATGGGAAAAAAAAAATGATTGAAACTTTAGGGAAAGGACTTGTTCCTGATTTTTCTCATAACCATGACAACTTTACTCTCTTCAATTTAACAGAACATCACAGCACTGTCTTCACTCTGTGAGCTTTTAAATAATATATGTATAAAACACAAATGCAGGTATTTTCATAGCAGGTGAAAAGCTGTCAGCAATCCATGAAATTAATCTTGAAGCTGGGGTGGGAAGGGGGAAACAGCACTGATCTTAAGTTTATACAACTAAGCATTAGCTAACTAGTAGAGGTCTAAAGAGGAAAAGTGTCTGATCACAATGGTAGGGAAAAAAAGTAGAACTGACTCTAGGACTCAGCTAAGCAAGGACACCGGATACCATGAGTAGGGGTGTGGGCCCCGTCCAGCCAAGCAATACTTACGGGCTGTGAGTTCTTTTAACTGCTGCTGTAGCGTGATGGAGGCGTTGTATGTACGGAATACCTTGGCTGTCAAGCCCTCCATGAGATCCTGAAGATGCTTATTTAGAATACCAGTCTGGGAGACAATATAACAGAGATTTAGGTCAAAGCTATACTACCTGCTCCTTCTGGCAGCCCTAGAAGTTAATTTATACCACTGCAGTCACAATTCTGTCAAGTTTATTTCCCTACAAGTGAGAAGTTAGGAAAAGAAGGAAAAGAATTCCAGAACACAGGGTTTACATAATGCCTCTCTATGAAGTATTTTAGTGTGTATGTGTGTGTGTTTGTGTGTCAGGGTCTCATTCTGACACCCAGCCTGGAGTGCAGTGGTGCAATCTTGGGTCACTGCAGCCGCCACCTCCTGGGCTCATGCAATCCTCCTGATGCTCCTAAGTAGGTGGGACTATAGGCATGGACCACCATGCCTAGATAATGATTTTGCCACGTTACCCAGGCTGGTATCAAACTCCTGACCTCAAGGGATCTGCCCTACTTGGCCTCCCAAAGTGCTGGGATAACAGGCGTAAGCAACCAAGCCTGGCCCAGTATTTTGATCTTAACAGACCAATAAAGCAAATTTGTCCTTCCCTATTAAGATCTCAGGCACAGGTTTTGGGTCTCCAGCAGGGACGACTGGGCATTCAGTGAAGGGAAAGCTCTGTAGGAGCAGGGAAGGATAAAAGGTAGGGTTCATCTATCCCCACCCTGAGGGCTTTAGCATTTGTTCTACAGCAGATGTGTCTTCTCTTGGCCACAGTTTCACCGTGGGCTTGGAGGGAGGATGAAAGAGGAAACAGGATGCCACAGAGCAGGCCAGGCTAAAGGAAGAGCCCGTTATCTGCCAGCAACCCTCCCCTTTAGGTTCTGTGAGGTTCTGGCTGGGACTCCCTTCAACCCAGTGTGCTTTGTCTACTCACATTGAGTCTATCAAAAAGATCATCCTCAGGCTGCTTGTTCTCCATAAATAGTTGTAGGTTCTTAAAAACCTAAAAGAAATAAGTGAATCCTAATTATTACTCTTTTTAAAAATCCTAACGTTAGGAATAATCCCAAACTTACAGAAACTTGCAAAGAAAAAAAAGGCACAGGAACATGCATACATCCTTCACCCAGAGTCACTGTTAACATTTTACCTCATTCATCATTTACACAGGGCACATGTATGCTCACTCTCTCTCCATGCATATATTTACAGATATATATATACACACACATCATTATTTGCTCTGGGCCATTTATAAGTACTTACTTATGATATGGTCCTTTAACCCTAAATATTTCAGTTTGTACACTGTAAAAACAGATATACCCTTACATTTACACAGTATTTATCAGCTTCAAAAATTTACATCAGGCGTCCCCAAACTATGCATGCGGCCCCCTGAGGCCATTTATCCGGCCCCCTGCCACACTTCAGGAAAGGGCACCTCTTTTATTGGTGGTCAGCGAGAGGAGCACAGTATGTGGCAGCCCTCCAACGGTCTGAGGGACAGTGAACTGGCCCCCAGTGTAAAAAGTTTGGGGACGCCTGATTTACATTGATATATACTGTTATCTAATCTACTGTCCACAATCCAATTTTGTCACTTTACCTGATGATGCCCTTTACCTCATCAGTACAGAATCCAATCTGTGGTCAGGTATTACATTTAATTGTCAAATTGCTTTAGCATCTAACAGAGTACTCTTCCACGGCCAGCAAAGCCTAATTACTGATTAAATCTGAGACTGCTGCTGGGCTGAATTATTAGGATCCTGCACACTATAGGTCTCTGGTTCCAGCCCAATACTTTAGAAAAAAATTAGGTTGGGACTACGGAGCTCTAGCACCCTCTTCAGTGGTGGGATCTGGGGACTAACAGATTAACCTTTCACTCAGTCAGGAGTTGGAGAGAGGCTAAGTAAAGATGCAAAGTGACAAATGTCCTTATCAGAAAGGTAATACAGGGTGGGACAGTGATTAAAAGGAGGTACACAAGACATCAAATATTACCTCTCCCCTCTTTCAAGTCATTTATTTATTTTAATTTTAGAGACAGGGTCTCACTATGTTGGCCAGGCTGGAGTACAGTGGATATTCACAGGTGTGATCAGAGCATACTATAGCCTCAAACTTTTGGCCTCCAGTGATTCTCCTGTCTCAGTCTTCTAAGTAGCTAGGACTACAGGCATGTGCCACAATGCCTGTCTCAAGTCACTTTTGCTGGTACCCAACAAAGTGCAGAGCACACAAAGCAGTCAAGCAATGCTTGCTGAATAATGAAAAACAAGCCAGACAGTACGGGCTACATTAACTTACTCGTTTCTCAACAGGGACCTTGTTGTAGTATCTGATGGAGTCCTTCCCAAGGAAGTCAAACTCTACCACGTATTCCTGACCATCCAACTCTGGGTGTAGATTGATGTGCTCCACACGAAGTGAGCAGCAACCCACAGTGTCTGCTGTTTCTCCTTCCTCCTTTTCATTGCCTGCTCTCAGAGCAAGCTGCCCAGGAAAGAAAAGATGACCATGAATGAAGAGACATGACTCTTATACAATTTCTATGAATCCAAAACAGAAGCCTTCCAATTCTGTTTGAGGCCAGAGCATCAGTCAGCATGGCCTGGAAACTCTGGGTTCTGCAGTGTCACTTCCTCACCCGCCCCCTGTGAAAACTACAGGGATGCTAAATAGTCAAGCTTCTCTTCTCCCTATTTTGTCTTCTGAAATGGGGATGGAGGAAAGGAAAAAAGTAGCAAATGAAGGAGTGCTGCTACTCTGGGCAATCAAACTCAAAAAGCTAGTGTAAATTTTGAGACAATTCAAAACTTACGTTAAAATATAAGCAATACAAAATTGGGAAAAACAAAATTTTTTTTGTCTCATGAGTACCAAGAAATTGGTCTCTTCTAGAGCATGGTCTTTCAAACTATAATGGTGATACCTGCATGGTTTACTTAACCAATTTTATAAGTTATAAACAACTTTTCTAAAGGAATGAAATAGAGTAAAAAAAAAAAAAATCTGAATCTACTGCTCACAGGCTAAGCATTGTTTTGTGCAACTTTTGATTCAGTTATACACACAAATAAATTTATATGTTTGTTGAGCTGTGATATACAGTATATGCCACAGGGCCTGGGGCAGAGCAGAAGCTCCCTTTGTTAAGCTCAAACCAGACAATGCCAATAGGAAGATGCTTTCACCTTGTCGATGAAGTACAGGGCTACAGCTCTCTGCCGGACTTTCATCTCTTTGGACTTCCAGTCTTCTCGATACTGGTTCCGGATCTTGTCCACACATTTTTTCAGCCGTCGAGCAGTCTCGTATTTTTGCCAGTCTTTCTCACCCTGTAAAGACACAACCCCAAAGGTAGTTTACTTCAGGACAGTGTAGTAAAGACGACTTTGAATATCAAAGTTCAGAACTCTGAACAGACCAGGCACAGTAGCTCATGCCTGTAATCCTAGCACTTTGGGAGGCTGAGGCAGGCAGATCACCTGAGGTCCAGGAGTTCAAGACCAGCCTGACCAATATGGCGAAACCTTGCCTCTACTAAAAACACAAAATTAGCCAGGCGAGGTGGCGCATGCCTATAATCCCAACTAGCTAATCGGGAGGCTCAGGCACAAGAATCGCTTGAACGTGGGAGGCAGAGGTTGCAGTTAGCTGAGATTGCACCACTGCACTCCAGCCTGGGTGACAAAGCAAGACTCCATCTCAAAAACAAACAAACAAAAAGAACAAGCAGGAACTTGACCTTAATTACGCAAAGGTAAAAAAGAATAGTACTGAAGAGAGAGTTTGGCACATTTAACCTGGTAAGAATGTATGCTATCCCGTCTCACTGCCAAGCACAACTGACTTCTGAGGCTTTCCCAAAGTTTCTAGCTTTAATCCTATAAAATGTTTATGTTCCTGGGAAAAACCCACATGGCATGTCCCAAAAACTGACTTCTGTCAACAAGAAGTATAATCACCCCCATTCCCACATCAATTTCAGAGCCTTGCTGCCAAAAGTGTGACCCAATAGCAGTTTTCTGCTAAGCCTGAATTCCATTAAATCTAAGACAACCATTTACAATGTGGTGGAGCCGTCAAAGCAGAACCAAAGACTACAACATGTAATTGCTAAGGAACACAATGACTTCCAGGAACAGCCATCCATAATTATTCACTATTTTCTAACTTCTGCATTTAAAAGCATTTCTTGATGAGATTGAGAAAAATTATGTTTCTGGGAAGACTTTAAAAAAGTAAGAGCTTTTGGTGGAAGGGTTAAAAGTTGATTCTAAAGCCAATGAAGGGTTATTAAAACTGAGAGAAAACGGAATCTAAACAATAGTGAAGATTTCTGCTACCAAGCTGAAGGAAAATACAAGCAAGAGCCAATAACGACGAGTGAGAAGGGGAAAAAAAGTCAAGAAATCCCAGAAGCAGGGAGTTACACAGCATAAACAGACTACATGACATAAACATAGGGAAGGAATTTAAGAATCCAAGGATCTCTGCTTTTAATTTCCCCACCTGTAACAAAGAAAAGTGGTAGTGTTTTCTACCACATATGCCTGGTTTCTGACTATGACTTGGACCCATGGTCCTTGAGACATAAGACCTGTGGTCAAGATAACCAGCTTTTCAGCCTGGGCAACAGTGCATGACCCTATCCAAAAAAAAAAAAAAAAGAAGATAGCCAGGCTCTGGGCGTGCAGAAGCATGAGATACCTAGAGCAAGAAATGTCTCCACGTCTCAATCCTAACAAGTACTCAGAAATTCAAGCTTACACAGTTAAGCTAAGGAGTCATCAGCACTCTTACAATCATGTGTACCAGTGGTATCTACTTGTCTGGCTACAAAACAAGAGTTTCAGTAATTACTTGCTATTGTGGGTGGGTGATTTAATAGTTGGTGCTGAGAAAACAAAATGCCTAAGTCTTATTTCCTGGGGAGCTGAAATTCCTCATTTTTCTAAGTACATTTTGAAATTTTACAGTGTGAATAAGGTGAGATACAAGCTGTCCTCATGCACAAGTTGGTAATAAATCTCCATGACAATTATTCTTACACATGCACTGAAAAATTGGACACAAAAAGCTCACCTTCAACAGTACGGTACCAGTTCAGGAATGGCCTCTTTCCCCTCACTCCAGTGCACATGGAGTACAAAAGCCTGTCTCAAAGTCCCTAGGGTTACATTTTCTCAGTTTAGTCATGCCACTGGAACGTAAGGTAGGAGTCAGGCAAACAAGATTTAGAAAAACCCAACCTACACATCATTCACAGGATACTACCAGACCAACTTTTCTTCACAGGCTAGTTGGGCTCCTGGACCAAGGACCCAGGATTCTCTCAAGTTAAGTTGAGATGGAGGTAGGGGCAGAAGCCATCCCGCTTAGATCTAGCAGGAGATGACTGCCTCCAGGAAGTATGCTTGTCCCTGCAGTGTTCAATACCCTGAACAAGCTTTCTTAGACTACTTTTAGAAAATAAACTATCCATCTAGGTCTTCGAGGCAAGGTCTCACAAAACCATCTCAAGACAAGGAATCCAATGGAGAAGGCAAGGCTGCCTTTGACCACCTCTCTTTTTTCCCTATCCAGTCACACCTCCGAAATGGGTAAAAATATGATTTAACTGATTGTAGGTGACATTCTTTGAATGACTTTTTAAACTAGTGTGCCCACTATACTGTCTCTCTAATATAGTTGCTATCCGTTCAGCAGAGTGAGTAAGTGGAATCAGGATCTGGATTCGAGATTGCAAAGTAGGAGGTGAAGAGGCAAACTGGACCCTGTTTTCTAGTAACTCTTAGACGTTTGTGTTGGGGAAGATGACATTTCCCAGTATTATTACATAGCTCTTTATTTCCCTTCTTGGTCAGTCTCCGCCAAGCAACCACTGATCCTTCAATATGATTATTATCATCACAGGTTAGTTTTGCCTAGTGTAGATTATTATATAAATGCAATCATACTGTATAGACTCCTTTCTATTTGCCTTTTTAACTTAATTTTGTTGTTTATTTGTTTTTGAGATGGAGTCTTGTTCTGTCACCCAGGCTGGAGTGCAGTGGTGCAATTTTGGGTCAATGCAACCTCCATCCCTCAGGTTCAAGCAATTCTCATGTCTCAGCCTTCCGAGTAGCTGGGATTATAGGTGTGCGACACCCCTGGCTAATTTTTGTATTTTTTGTGAAGACAGGGTTTCATCATGTTGACCAAGGTGGTCGCGAACTCCTGACCTCAAGTGATCCACCCGCCTCAGCTTCCCCAAGTGCCTGGATTAGAGGCATGTGCCACCGCACTTAGCCCTCAACACGTTTTTAAGATTCATCCATTTTGTTGAATGTATCAGTAGTTCACTCCTTTAAATGCTGACAAGTATAGTACATTCTATGACCATACCATAATGTGTTATCCACTCTCCTGGGATGTTTCCAGTTTTGCACTCTTATGAATATAGCACTGCTATGAACATTCTTGCAGAAGTCTAGTCTTTTCATGGACAAATATGTTTTTATTTCACTTGGGTTAAAAATACCTAGAAATGGAATTCGTATTTCACTGTGGTTAAATCTTCATTCCATTGATAATTAGTGATGTCAAGTACTCTTTCATTTGCTTATTTATTGGCCATTCCTATTCTTCTTTTATATCGTATATGTTCAAGTCTTTTGCTGTTTTATTACAGAGCTATAGGAATTCTTTGTATAGTCTGGATATAAGCCCTTTGCCAGATAAACATGTTGCAAATATTTTCTTTTAGTTTGTAGATTCTTTATTTTAGCAGTGCCTTTTGCTGAACATAATTTTTTATTTTTAGTGAAGCCTATTTAGTTAATTGTTTCTCTTGTTTTCTGTCCTAAGGAATCCACTCTAAGTTCATATTCTACCATGATATCACCTACAAGCTTTAATATTTTAGTCTTATCACTCAGGTCTATGTTAGTCTTATTAATAGATTTAAAGTTTTTTTAAATTTTATGCCAAGATATCAGGCTCAGAATATATACTTTTTTTTTTTTTTAAATGAGCTTGTGTCTTGTCTTCTAATAGAACTCACCAAAATGAGAGCTTCCCAAGATGAACTTTGTAAGTATATTTTCCTTCACAGTTAGCCCTTTAATCCCTAGGTGGTTACATATAAAAGGTTGTAGGCACATACATCTTTGGAACCTCAGAGAATTCTAGATGCTAAAGAGAAAAAAGGCAGAGGCACTGAGAGTATTTTAACAGGACTAAACGCAACATGATCTCAACACTGACCCTAAAGTTTGCCGTACTTCATTTGAAAGAAAACCAAATGATAAATTCTTTTTGTTAGGTTAAGGCTGGTTTGAAAAACCTTAATTTTACTAAGGGCTACTTTTCTGGGTTGTGAGAGCAGGTAATGCTTCCAAACTTGGCAGCGGATTGTACTTAGCAGTGAGTGCCTATAAGCAGCCCTTTTGTAAACTCCTGCATTATGCAGGATAAGAAACTCCTGGGTTATCTGGAATCAGCGTTTCCTTGGTTGAAACTGCAGGTTACAGAAGGCCAGCTGTCATTCTAGTGCTATTTCAGATCCTATGGGTGGCAGGCACAGAGTGGGGGAGAAAGGGAATGGAAATACACTTGGTAGATGTCTGTGTAATGGAAATCCTGGGAGGAAAAGCAAAAACAAACTGGGATGAACATAAAAAGATATGAATGAGTTCAGGACAACCTTTTCAGTACCTGGAAAAGTGTTATTGTAGTTTTCAAGAATCCCAACCCTTTCAATGACCTTTGAGGCTAGAAGTAGTTGTGGCAATGACTGCAAGTAGGCCAATTCATTTCCAGAAACGGAACAAAGACAGGATATGTAAAAAGTGTACACTTCAGCTGTTCTACACCTTGGTGCTCTTTTTACACTTCAATGTTCCAATTTTTTTAATTGTCAAAAATTCATAGTTCTCATCAAGCTTGTGCTAAATTTCTTGAAAGAGCACAGATGGGAAAGAACGAAACACTATTATGTGAGGGAAGTAAGTAAAATATGAACACAAGAGTAAGCAAAGATGACTCTCAGAATAGGAGACATCTCTGGAGGCTGAGCAGAAATGTGAAGAACAAAAGCATCATGATGGTAGTAGCCTCCCACATAGCCGACCTAAAGCCCTTCATGAAGTAAAACCACCAGTTACCACCCTTCAACACTCTACTACAAAACCGAATCTGTTATTGACTGCTGGGTCACAGTAAGTCATGCTTTAATTATGTTTGCTCCAAGTATGTAGCAATATAAGTGCTCTAGGCTGGATGTGGTGGCTCATGCCTACCCAGCATTCTGGGAAGCCAAGCTCCACGCAAGAACGGGAGGACCTGAAATCATTAGCTTGGGCTGAGCTTGGCTAGGAGACTCCCTCTAAGACAGGAAGTAATGAAGAGGAGGAGAAGAAGGGGAAGAAAAGAGAACAATACATAAACAAAAAACATCTCCCAGTTAAAAGGGCTTGCAGAAAGAAATTTCCAAAGACACAAGGAAAATGGCTCAGAACAACTGCCAACGGTAATCAGCACATGAATTCTTTTCAGGAAACATTTTACGGAATAATCTTACAAAGACTTTCAAGTGAATATATTTAGTATGCACAAAAAGATAAAATCTAAAAAGAACATGAAATTATAAAACAAAACAAAATCTGATATAAAATTCGAAATTTTGAAAACAAAAAGTAATAATTGAAATAAATTACAGATGGAATAAATTTTGATTAAATATAATTAGAAACAGAATTAGTGAATTGGAAGTGAGTGAGAACTCACCCAAAATGAAGTATTCCCCGGAACTTAAAAGTTGGAAAAAAAAAATCAGATATGAAAACATAGTTTAAAAAAGACGTCTAGATTGAAAAGTGCCAACACTCATCTAATAGGACTTTAAAAATGAACTAGAGGGAATGGTCTAGAAACTGCAAGAAGTAATGACTGGTAATACTGTAGGATAAAATACATTAGTCCTCAGATTGAGTCTGACTATAAAAACATACCTATCCCTGAATACAGAATGTATCAATGATAAGACACTTTCTTTATTGGAGAAAAGACAGATTATGAGTTAAGATGAAAATAAAAAAATTTTCAGGTAAATAAAGGTGAGTGAGTGCCACTGTTGGATTTTTACTAAAAAGAAATTAAAGGGTGTATTTCAACAAGACAAGAAACCTCAGAAGGTATGAGATACAAAAAACACTGAGTATAGAAGTTAATTAAACATTTGACGTGACTGCTGTTGACCACGGCAAGGGTTAGGGTTTTATGAATAACTGTATTTAAAAATAAAAAGTAAAACTTAAAGAAACGTAAAATATAAGAACTGAAAATGAAGAACTAAAATTGTTTTTGTAGATAATTATCTATGCAGAAACCCCAAATGACAGATACTTTTAGAACTAAGAGTTCAGCAACCCTAAACAACTCTGAGCACCTCTTCTATTTGCTACCAGATAAAAGATCAACACCCCAAAATTATAAGCATTACCACTTCAGGAATAACCAACAGAAACATAATGGGGAAAAAAAAAATCTCATTCACATTAGCAGTAAAAATGACAAGATCACTTAAAAAAATTGAAAATGTCTAAAACATTTACAAAGAAAATTACAAAACTATATTGGTGGATACATTCAAAAGACATGAATTAATGGAGAGACGTATAACATGTTCATTAATTGGAAACTCAATTATATTGTCAGTATCTTTCCCCTATTAATCTATAAGTGTACTGCAATTCCAATAAAAATCTCAACAGTTTTCATTACAATTTGACAAGCTTATCTTAAGTTAATATGAAACAGCAGAGGGCCAAGAATAGCCAAAGCAATTTTGAAAAATCAAACAAACTTGTCCTACTCAATAGACTTCATAAAGCTACAGTAGTTAAGACAGTATGCTATTGATGCAGAAACAGACACACTAATTAAAGAGGACAGAGAGCTCACAAACAGTCTGACATACATGTAGATATATCTGATATACGACAGAGGAGGTAATATAAATAGTTTTGTGATAACAGGTTACTCATTTGGAAAATATATTAGATTTCAACTTCATTCCATACACCAAAATACATTCTACTGGATCTAAGATCCAAATGTAAAAAGCGAAACTTCAGAAACATTAGTTAGCAAGGATATGGAAAAAGAGGAATACTGTGTGGGTGGGGGTGGGAGGGGAGGGAGAAGAATAATGATGTAAATTGAAGTACTTAAGAGAACAATTTGGAAATATCTAATAAAGAATGTATAAAACAAATTTTCATCCGTATCACAAGAAAAATGTGTTTCTTCCAGCACTGTTTATAAGAACAGGAGACTGTATAACAACTCTAAATGCCTCTTAACGAGAGAATAAAGGCCGGGCACAGTGGCTCATGCCTGGAACCCTTTGTGAGGCTGAGGTGAGCAGATCACTTGAGGTCAGTTCAAAACTCTCCTGGCCAACACGGTCAAATTCTATCTCTACTAAAAATAAAAAAATTAGCTGGGCATGGTGGCATGTGACTGTAATCCTAGCTACTCTGGAGGCTGAGGCACCAGAACCACTTGAATCCGGGAGGCAGAGGTTAGAGTGAGCGAAGATCAGCCACTTCACTCCAGCCTGGGTGACAGAGTGAGACTGTCTCAAAAAACCTATAAAACCCAACAGAATTAAGTTTTTATTATATGATAGAATACCATGTAACAAAATGGATTAATTAAAAGTGTAGGTTAAGATAATAAAACCTCAAAATCAAAGCTGGAGAGAAATAAGTTGCAGAATGATCCCAATAACATACCCAATTTAAAACTAAAACTTTGTTTTTAGTTTATAGTATGTTTTTATAACATATTGTTTTATACATATGGTTTTACAATATATATGTTTTTAGTGTATAATAGTTTGCAACATACTGTAAAAATGAGTTTTGGCTTTAAATTAGCAGGTTACTGGTATGTTACATATTGTAAAATTACATATTGTTTATGCACACATATACTGTAAAAATACAAAAAAATATACATGAGAATAAAAACATGGAATTCATAGTAATCTATAGGGAAGGAGGTGAATGCTATACAGGTGGCTTCAGCTATGTTTACCGAAGTATTTTTTATGAAATAATTGAGCACATAGGACATCATTTTAAGATTTGACAAAGCCAGATGTTAGACATACAAGTTTTCATTACATGATTATCTATTCCTGCATGTTTGAAATATTTAATTAAAAATAAACCCCTAATGCTTATATCTATTTATTTTATTTTTAATCTAAAAAGAGAATGCTTATTCCACTGGCAATATAAAAACGATTCAAGGCACTATTCTACTTAGGAGACAGTCTAAAAGAGAACTGAGAGCAAGCTCAAGAAATTATCATTTCTTTTTCGCCTAATGGTACCACTTTTCCAGGCCTTGAATGATTCCTCTTGGGATCCCACTGCAGTTCAAATCAGGCACTTTGTCCTGAGAATAAGGTTCAGAGTCTAACTGTGGGTGACTTTTAGGTTCACTACCATAACCATCATCCAGAAACTTGCAAAAATGTCTGTTGTGTATAGCGGTTAGCTGGATAATGTCAGATAAAATTGGCCGGCTCTCTGCCCTTGAGGCATTCTACCTGGTCTGTCTAACAAGGATCTCAGCCCTCAGAGAGGCTCCTACAATTAACTCTAATCCTTACCTGTACAAGTACTCAGCATACATATGTATCTGTCACCTCTCTATCCCCATTGCCATCATTTGTCTAAGCCATCACCATTTCTTGCCTGAAGTACTGCAACAGCCTCTCATTGGCTTTGTGTCCAATCCAGTCTCTACAAAGCAGCAGTAGAATGATCAATTATGTAACAAGTTTCCACAATATAAATCTGGTGTTACTTCCCTCTTTAAATCCCAAGTTGGTGGCTTCAAAGGAAAAGTAAAGGGTACCATCTGAGAGTATACCAGGGTACCTGATCCAGCCTCTAGGGTTCAGGGATGGCCTTTCTGAAGAGGTAACAAAGATGAGATTTACAGAATGAATAGGATTGTATCCCTGGAAAGAATAGGCGAATGGGTGTTTCTAATAGAGAAAATAAAGTAACCTTTTGAAACCCCAGAAGTGAGAAACAGCTTGGTAGTTTTGAGGCAAGAAAGGCAGGAGAGGAAGCTATATAGTGAGGCCAGCCAGATCTTCAGATACTACTTAAAAAAAAAAATTTTTTTTTACATTATCCTTTAAATTTATTTCCTCAGGCCATCCCTGAACCCCAGAGGCTGGATCAGGTACTCTGGTATACTCTCAAATGGTACCCTGTACTTTTCCTTTGCAGCATTTATAACAGTAGATGTCACAGGAAAGCATAAGGAGACTGAAGATCTAAGTTATATTCTAAGAAGATTTAAGTTATTCAAGTTACTAGCCACTGAATCTTGGGCAAGTTTTTGGGCCTCCCAGAGACAAAATTTTCTCATCTATAAATAGTGTCATTAGTATACCTGCGGTATGCTTAAATGATCCAAATGTCAACTTATGTGAAAATGTTTTTAATACTGTCATTTTGATGATTTTTAAGTTGTGGTAAAATACACATACAATTTACCACTAGTTACATTTAGTAGCACATTCACAATGTTCTGCAACCATCACCACTTGGTAATTATTTTTATCACTCCTTTTTACAACCCCTATACCTCAACATACGCTGCTTACCACCCCTCCCCTTTTGTTCACAACACAGTTCTCTCTGTTTGAAATACTACTTTTAAGATCAACTTTAACCTAATTTTCTTCATAAAAGTTTTTGTTTATCTCTAGGTGCTGCAAATAACTCCTCTGTTTATCTAATGCATTTAACTTTTATCTTTCTTCTAATACAACTGAATTCTTACCTAATTTGCCCACCAGCCTATAAGTTCCTTGAGGGCTAAAACTATTGTTTTTCTGTATATATACAGCTTTGTGATACTTCAGATGAGGGATACATGTTTCTTTAAATGACTCATCTGTTCATCATGAGGGTTCTCTTTCTGATTTTGTACTTACCAAACTAGGAAAAGTATATTTTATTTTTATTTATTTTATTTATTTTTTTGGAAGGGATGGACAGACTTTCAGTCTGTTGCCCAGGGCTGGAGTGCAGTGGCGTGATCTCAGCTCACTGCAACCTCTGCCTTCCAGGTTCAAGCAATTCTCCTGCCTTAGCCTCCCAAGTAGCTGGGATTACAGGCACCCGCCACCACACCTAGCTAATTTTTTTATTTTTAGTAAAGACAGTGTTTCGCCATGTTGGCCAGGCTAGTCTCCAACTCCTGACTTCAGCTGATCGACCTGCCTTGGCCTATCAAAGTGCTGGCATGACAGGCTTGAGCCACTGCACCTGGCTGGAAAAGTGTATTTTATAATTGAAGAAAATATATAAACAGGTATTTTTCATTAGAAAAACAGTGATATATAGAAGAACACAAGGCTAAAAGCCAAAAAATATACAGTTTAGTCTTCCCTGTTCACACAGCCTTTTTAGTTGTGGCTTTCACATCTTAACAGATGTTATAACCTATGAACCAGGATCAAGAATGTCTTTAGTCCCAGGTCTCCTGCACATAAAACAGTCACAGTCTACATAGTTTCTAATAGAGAAAATAAAGTAGGCTTTTGAAAGCCCAGAGGTGAGAAAGAGCTTGGTTGTTTTGAGGGAAGAGGCGGGAGAGGAAGCTATATAGTGAGGGCAGCCAGATCTTCAGATATTTTTTTGAGTCCCACGAACTTCTTCCCTCCAATATACTATGAAATATAAACCTAACAGACAAAAACACAGGCAAGGAAGAGGAAGCAATATAGTGAGGCCAGGCAAGAAACTGGAAACTTCTTCCCAGGAAGAAGTTTGTGGGACTCTCCAAAGCTGGATATACTTAGCTATTTGGCTAACAAGAACTGATTCCCAAGACAGCTATCTCCTTGCAATAACAGTATCAATAAATTACAACGCATAGGTATGTAACATAGTTTATGATGTACTTTCACACACAATCATTTCATTTGGCCCTGGTGAACCTACCCAGGTGAGACTGTAAGGAAGCCAAAAGTAATATAAGACACTGGATTTTACAACTTGTTTCAGGATAAACAGCAATTATATTCTCTTTCTCATAGCCAAGAAAGGTGAGGAAGTGGAAGAAAGCCAATATACAACCACCACACTTCAACACATTCTGACCACTGGATGGTATAAGCAATGTCAAGGCAGGCACTACATCTATCTTGTTTACCAACATAATTCCTAGCACCAAACATATACTGTGTGTGGCATATATTGGAATTTCAGTAAATATTTGTGAATTAATAAATGAATAAGATTACAATGTGACCAAAAAAAATGGAGGCACTATAGGAAGATCACCATAATGCTAACTATCGAAGTGCTTACATTCTTTCAATGGGGAGGGTTTTTAACTTGTCAAAGTGATTCTAGGGGACGAAACATTATATTTCAACAAAAAAGGGTTATTATCAGCTCTACGAACCGGTATCTCAGCTATCAGCTATCCCCTTACCTTGATTCGTGAACTAGGGTTAAGCATGATGTACTTAATGGAACCTTGGATGTTCTCTGTCCAGGAAACCAGCCAAGTAACCTTGTTATCGTGTCGGACCTCTTTCCACTTATGTCCTGGAGGAGGAGAAGGAACCTTGGCATCTCTGGAAATAACAGAGCAAGAGGATAGTGAAATGAGACGTAAGGAATGATTTTACCACATATTTTTCCAAGTTATCTTCTTAACAGTCAATGCAGTAGTCCCACCTTAGGTAAGGTTTTAGTTACCCTCATCTAAAAACATCCACGTCATCTGAAAACATTCCATACAAAATTCCAAAAATAAACATTTCATGGCTAGGCTCAAGCCTATAATCCCAGCACTTTGGGAGGCTGAGACTCACAAGGTCAGGAGTTCAAGACCATCCTGGACAATATGGTGAAACCCAGTCTCTACTAAAAATACAAAAATTAGCCGGGTGTGGTGGCACATGCCTGTAGTCCCACTTACTTGGGAGGCTGAGGCAGGAGAATTGCTTGAACCTGGGAGCAGAGGTTGCAGTGAGCTGAGATCACATCACTGCATTCCAGCCTAGGTGACAAAGCAAGACTCCGTCTCAAAAAAAAAAAAAATTTTTTTTTTTCATAAGTTTTAAATTGCACATTGTTCTGAGGAGCATGATAAAATCTCTTGTAGTCCTGCCTAGGACCTGTGAACCATCCCTTTGTCCAGCATATCCATGCTGTACACGTCACTTGCCCCTGGGTAACCTAGTAGTTGCTTTAGTTATCAGGTTGACTCTAATGGTTTTACAGTGCTTGTGTTCAAGTGACCCTTCTTTTACTTAATAACGACCCCAAAGTGCAAAAGTAGTGATGCTGGCATTTTGGATACGCCAAAGAGAAGCTGCAGAGTACTTTAAATGAAAGGTGAAAGTTCTGGACTTAAGAAAAAAAACAAAAAACTATATGCTTAAGTTGCTAAGATCTAAGGTAAGAATGAATCTTCCATCTGTGAAACTGGGAAGGAAAAAGAAAGCTGTGCTGGTTTTGCTGTTGTACCTCAAACTGCAAAAGTTAGAGCCACTGTATATGATAAGTACTTAATAAAGATGGAGAAGGCATTAAATTTGTAGGTGGAAGACATTAACAGAAATGGGTTCTAAGTGATAGCAATTGTGTCAAAGTTTCAGGCATCCACTGGGGGTCTTGAAACATATCCTCTATGGATGAGGGGAGACTACTGTACCTCAAAAACATCTGGAGACCTATACATGGAAATACTGTCCTGTTCTTAAGTATCTCCCTTCCCAAACAGTCCTGTGTAACCTGGGAAATATTCCCAAGTACTGAGAACAAAGGACGCCCTCCACCTCCTTTCTGGCCCACAGGATGAAGTATGAGCTCACTTGCTACAGTTGATGATTATATCTTCGGGCATGATTCGTCTCTTCAGCATGCCCATCTTGGGGTGGTTGCCACGACCACGGAAAAGCCCAGGAGGCTCTATCTTGAAGTTAGCAATCCTCTCTTTGTGGTTATCCATAATACAGAAGCCATATTCTTTCAGTAATTTTTCATTCTCCTCTTTGATTTTCTGGAAGATAGCAAGAAAGTACTCAAAATAGATTCAGATTGCTGTTCTCTACTAATACATTTTCATCTCTTGCGGGAGACTAGGTCAAGGTAGAGAAAACTCAGAAAATCATTAAAAAATAAGTTCAAATAAAGGGAAACTTCTAGTGGTTTTCTCAAAATTAAATACCCTGAAATTCTCCAAAAAGACTTGCTTGTAAGGGTTAACTTCAACTAAATTCAAAACTGATTGTTGTGTCTTAAATGATATATGTTTATACGTGTTGTTCAGGTGTTTTTAAATGTACTTTAAAAATTCATACTGCTTTATTGAGTACTGTCAAAACAGGAGATGGAGAAATCTCATAGAGCCTCATGAAAGAACAGCTCAAGCCATTTAGTTAAACAGCAGTTAAACAGCTTAAAAACATTGGTTTTTAAACCCAGACAGATCTGTCACTAATTCTTTCATAGGGATACAGGTATATACACTCTATACTATGATCCTTGTTCCAAAAAGCTGGGGTATGATGGGGGAGATTTTGAACCTCCTTACCCTCTATTGACTCTTTGCCGTATTATATACTTATTGATTCAATTTAACTAAGTCCTGCTGCCTTGTGGATGGGAACAGACACAGACCTTGGCTGGCAGCAGGTGTCCTTGGCAGGGGCTCTGGCAAGGAGATGTTTATAAAATCTATCTTTGAATCGAAATTCTAAGAACAAAGCTCCAAAGTGATATTTTAAGTTTCAAAATGCCCCTGAAGTAAATAATATACTAAATTTCACTAACTTGGAATGTTGAGGATAAGACTTACCTGTGAATGAAGAGTCTGATGCCTTTAACATTCTTATAGTAACTCACTAATTTTTAAAGCAATGGTCAAATAAGTACCATGAAATAATGAGTTACATAAATACAACAGTCTAAATTATATAAACATGCAAGTCCTTTAAAATACTGAAACTACAGGGATTTGAAGTGCAGAGAATTCCTTAAAATCCTTAATTTCTGGACTTGTGATTGGAAAAAATGAAATTCTACCCTGGATTCCTCTAGTTCAGGGGCTTTTTCTAAAAAGAAAGTATTTTAGGCTTGAATGCCACATAGTCTCTTTTGAAACTACTCATCTCTGTCATTGTTGCATAAACACACCCATATATAATATGTAGACAAGTATGGGCAGCTGGTTCTAATAAACTTTTTTTTTTTTTTTTTTTTTAAATAAAAACAGGCAGCCTGTACAAGAAAAACGACATCCCAGCTGGATACCAGAAAGATCCTTCAGTAATGAGGATGGCCAAGGCTGGAAGATGGAGATGGATGAGCATGGCAAGATTCCAGAGTTAACCAGATCAAAAAACAGGGAGGTACATGGCCAGTATGATTTCATCTGTTTTAAATCCTTAATGTCCAGTAGCCACTGTGGGACAGGTCTGCCCATCCTTAATTACTATATTATTGGCTGCAGTTACTGACTGGTTTTTAGGTCATTGAGACACCAGGGTTCCTATAGGGACCTACTGAGCAAAGTACTCATTCACAATTTTCAGTCTAACTAAGACCTTTTAAGAAAATTTAGACTTTGAGAATTCTAAGTCTTTAGCACAGAATGATGTGAAATCACTCAAATCAATGTTTTGTCATAAGAACCAACAAGAAAATTAAATAAACCAATCATGATTCCAAAATTCTCCAGAGGTTTAATAAATTTTGTAGTACCAGTTTCTCTTCTTTGCTCATCTGTTTCCGAGCTTCCGACTGGGCTTTGAAATACTGGCTCATCTGGGTAAAATCACATTTGCTTAGGTTGGTGATAATGTTCTTCTCTTCATTAGTCATTTCCTAGTCAAAAGAAAAGTGGAAGATGAAACAAAAACATACTAATAAATCCTTGGGTTTCTTTGCAATTACACCCAAGCACCATTTTTTTCAGTCAAAGGTTTCTAGAAGCCAATCTCAATTAATGAATTTTGAAAAAAAAAAAAAAAAAAAAAATACAGTTGAACTACTTTATTCTATTACAAAATATGTATTTAATAATGTAAAAATGTTTTAATATGACTTATCATGGAAAAAGATGAACTCTTAATGTGGTTTCTTAGACTCCATGGCACACTGCCCCGAGGCATATGAACACAAGTTTGAAATCATTTGTTTTAGTAACAACAGAAACATTTCCATACTGATTCTCTCTTAGAAACATTACCCCTATTCTATTCATTTATTAAATCTGCTTTTCGGAACTAGTTCAGGAAGTAAACTTTGCTGCTGCCTTTGTCCATATTATCCAAATTGAGAATAATGAGATTTTTAAAAATCACCTAGGCAGATACAGCATATGTGGTTTCAAGAGTAGAAAGTACCTAAAACAAATGAGCAAGAATTAACAGGGAGTAGGACATCAGATTAACATTTCTCTTTGCAACAGCCGACGTGGGGCAGTCCTGCAGAGACAAACTTTCCTGTGCGCAACTGGAGTTGAGGTTTTCTGTATGGCCTAATCTGATACCCTCCTGCAATCACATGAGAGCCAACAGCAAAGATATACAAGTATTTTTGTTGGACAGAAACCCTACATAATATAGTAAATGAACAGACAAAAAATTCACAAATTTAAATACAACAAAAATCCATAAAACTCAAATTTTACATCAGGAAATATTTTGGAAGATTATAATTACTTAGTACTTGACTGTTTTGCAAGGTACTAGGATTTTAACACAGGGGTTACAGTACCTTTCTCCAGTCTTTAAAGAAATTTTTCCTAAATATTTCCTTAGTAGTATATTCATGGTCGAGCATTTTTGCAAAGAACGTAGCTACTTCTTCTGCTTTGGGGCTCAGCTTCATGACTTTACCTAGAGAAAAAAGTGGTTCCAAAAAGTGAGGTATAGTATTCATGTTCTAAGTATAAATACCCAGGGCTAGCGAATTCTCTTTAATAATGGTCTTCTCATGGTATATAAAGGTCTGGTGACATATAGTAACAACAACAACAAAGACAACATACTGATTTATATCTACTTGTACAAATTCTCCTTCTCTTTAGCATATATTTACCTGGGTCATTCTCTGGAGACTATGCCAGTTAATTGTTCCCAGGTGCCTGCTCAGGACAGGGATGACCTGGGGGAGGCCCAGTCACTCTTCCTTTTCCTTTCAGCAAGCAGGGTCCTTTACACCTCTTCAATGGTTTTTAAAAATCAAATCCTCAGAGGGACTCCTGCCACTGCTAAGCTAAGCAGCCTCTGTTCAAGAAGGGGAGGAAGGGATAGGGCAGGGAGTGGAAGAAAGGAATTGTGGGGAAAAGAAATAGGTATCTTTCTTCTTCAAAGTTAGGTGGGTGGAATATGAATAAAAAAATATATATCCATAGCAGGCAAGCCCAGATTTCCCATAGGAAAAGCCTAAATAAGACCATCTTCTAGAACCTTGCTATTCATCAAGTGGTTCACAGGCAGCACTGGCATCACATGGGAGCTGTTAGAAACGCAGAATCCCAGGCCCCCTCCTAGACCTACTGAAATCAGAAATTACATTTTAACAAGACTTGGATGCACACTAGAGTTTGCGATGCACTGCTTTGGAACACGGGTACCAAGAGGCTCCCTCTTTCAGGGAACCAGGATGTATCCACAGCACAAGGATGACTGGGGTTCCTGGTGTATCCAACTGTTTATGTAAAAGCCGTCTCTAAAGGAGCCAGGCACAATGGCTCACACCTGTAATCCCAGCACTTTGGGAGGCCGAGGTGAGCAGATCACTTCAGGTCTGGAGTTCCAGACCAGCCAGGCCAACATGGCAAAACTCCATCTCTACTAAAAATATAAAAAATTAGCTAGGCGTGATAGTGGGAGCCTGTCAGCTACTAAAGAGGCTGAGGCATGAGAATTGCTTGAATCTGGGAGGCAGAGGTTGCAGAGAGCCAAGATTGCACCACTGCACCCCAGCCTGGGTGAAAGAGCACAATTATGTCTTTAACAACAAAAAAGCTGTCTAAAGGGACTCAGATGTTTCACAATGAAAGCTGCTAACTGGTAAAGAAAATCTGAATAGGGGTTTTATGTACCTGATTTAGTTAATAAAGCAATGAAAGAAAAGTACTAGGGAATTTAATCTGCTTTTCAAACAGAATGCTTTCAGCAGTACTCTTAGTGCCAATTTCCAGTCTTTCTTAAAAATCCAACTTTACAACATCACCTGCAACCAATCCAGGCTATAATAATAGCATTTGACTATACTTAACATGAGATTAACTATAATTCCACCTCCTTACTATTACACAGGTATTAATAATTCACCAAGGGTGCTCACATTCATTATAGAAAACTAAAATTTAACCAGAAATTCATATATTGCAAAACTCAGAAGACATCTTATCTCACTTCATAATGACTAGCAATCTAACTGCAGGGGCATAGAGAACTATATAGCACAAAATTCAGTTTTAACAGAAAGAACCCCCTTTGGAAGCCATTAACTTAAAAGGCCAACAGGTGGCGCAGCTGCCCCCATAAACCCCCAAGCTGCTGCTTTGGAAAGAAGACACTGGGGAAGACAGGCTGTATTAAGAGTCCCTACACTTCTTCAGAAAACTATAACACGTTTCCAATATAAAGGAAAACATTAAGTCACTAGGAATAAAATAAATAAAAAAAAATGGCAAGAAAATACAAATGTAAACTGTTTTTAGGTCTGTTTGGTATAAATGTTAACAGCATTAAAAAAAAAAAATGTGGCTGGTCACCCAGCACTTTGGGAGGCTGAGGTGGGAGGATCACTTGAGGTCAGGAGTTAAAGATTAGCTAGACCAACATGGTAAAACCCTATCTCTAATAAAAATACAAAAATTAGCTCGGTATGGTGGCTTGTGGCTATAATTTCAGCTACTCGGGAGGCTGAGGCATGAGAATCATTTGAACCTTGGAGGTGGAGGTTGCAGTCAGCCAAGACTGTACCACTGCACTCCCCCTGGGTGACAGAGTGTGACTCTGTCTCAAATAAATAAACTAAAAAATAAATTTTAAAAAATGAGACTTTGGGCTGTTTTACTGAATTCTGTCCCAATAAAGGAAGGAACTGTGGCTCCTCCTATTTTAGATGCGCTGTCAAAAGCTGAAATGACGGCTCCCTGCAGCAGAGTAGTGGGAGGATGACTGAAGGTTCCTGGCAAGGTTAACACTTTGTGCAAAAGGCTGAACTCCAGGAAAAGGAAACTGCTGTGTCAATGCTGTAAAACGGAAGGTCCTTAGAGGAGGCAGCAATTCACTGCTTCAGCCAGCCCATGCCCCACTTCCCTGGCAGGTTCTAAAGGAATCTAAGAATTCTCCTCCCCAGAGAATAGGCAGCACTTACTGTATCAGTTTGAACTAAAGTCAAATATGACTTCTTGACTTACTGCAGAGTAAGAGTTCACAAATCAAAGAGGAGAAATCCCAGAGGAGGCCCAACTGAGAAAATGCTGGAGGCCTAAAGCAGGAGTTCCTATAAATGAGGACTGGGCAAGAATGGGAGGAAAGGACTGTGTATGGCAAGCTGTGAAGTAGCGTAGGCCTCTGCTTCCCAGCCTGAAAAGGAAGAGAAACCCCAACACTAAGGAATCTAACTTTCCTTCCAATCACTTTGAACCTCAAAGTGAGGCTTTACCAGTTGAGCATCCTAAAGCTCCTGGTGAGTTCAGACTAGGGCTACAGAATACCTACACTTTGAGATGGTCCTCTTCAAGGTCCTAGGGCCTTTCTCTTAATTAGGAGTGTTGGCTTTGACTAGTGTGAAAGCTGAAAGAACTGTCTTATGCTCTCTGGCCAACAGATCAAATGTTTATGTAATATAAGCATTTCACACTGAGATTATAGAGTCCTGCTAGGCTACAAACTCCCCAAGATTAGGGTGTAAGTCAGTAGTACTATCCACTGCTGGGTCTTAGTGTCTGAACACAAATACATTCAATAAATATATTGTTTTATTTTTTGAGACAGGGTCTCACTCTGTCACATAGGCTGGAAGGCAGTCGTGCAATCTGGGCTCACTTCAACCTCTGCCTCCTGGGCTCAAGTGATCCTCCCACCTTAGCCTCCCCAAGTAGCTGGGACTACAGGCGTGCACCACCACACCTGGCTAATGAATATGTCATTTTAAAAAACAAATTTCAGCTTGCCAAGTTTGGAACTTTCCTCAGTTGCAGACCCAGCCCTTTAGTGTAAACTACTACCTAGGCCTATAAGCACTGGTGGACCTAACGCCATTACTGGTGGGAAGAGAGATGCGCCAGAACCCGTGAGTGTTCACCACTGATGCTTTTCAGCAGTTGCCCTGCCCAGTGTTTCTCAAAGTTTGGTCAGCAGACAACTTAGTTCAGAAGTACCCAATCTCATCCCACAACTTTTTTTTCAGTGAGGGCAGTGGGGTGGGTGAGAAGAAAATAGTCGGGGGGTTGAGGGTGGGGAAAAAATAGTGGAGAGATAGGGTGGTAAAATATCAGTGGCCAAAAGATGGTGGCAAGCCAAGTCAGGGTGGAAGAGGAATGGTGGGGAAAGGAGAAGGGGGACTGTGGGGAAAGGAGACAGAAGAGAGAAGGACACTGGGAAAGGGGAAAGAAGAAGGACAGTGGGGAAAGGGAAAAGAAGGCCACCCCACAACTATTAAACAGGCTCAGATCCACTCTGCTGAGTCACAGCACATAAGGGTATGAGGAACAATGCTCTAACCACTTCTGAACAGAACTCATGGAATGAGGAAAATCTGTTATTACCATCTACATGCTGCTATACTGCCAATAGGAGGTATGTCAAAGGCTACTCTCAAATCCTTCAACCCAAGGACAGAAATACCAATGACAGATAATGGACAATTCTGAGGGTTCTAAAGAGACCCAGGTAGGGCATATCTTTGAAGCAGCTCATCAGACTTGAGTGCACATATATCAAAGGCATAGTGTTACGCTACACAGAATGAGTGACAGATGCCTACCAGCCCTATCTAGAGACTGCTGGAAGACTATTAATCCTCAACCACATACTAGTACTGTTTCTAGTGATGAGCAGCTTGTCCAACTGCATTATTATATCACTAGCACAAAATACTACCATTCAAGTGAGGCTTTTCTAGTAACTCTTGCAAAGTCGCTCCCTAGAAATGAAGTTCAGATCAAAACCTTCAGCTTGCAGACCACAGACTTGAGCCATGTTGACAAACCTTTTTTGGACTACGTAGAGAAGACATTAACAGCCCCTTTTTCATGGCACCTTTTCAGCAGCAAATGGGCCTTTAACGGTCAAGTAAACACCTGATGCCCCTTCCTCAAAATCGCATGACAATAAAACCAAATAAAAAGGATCATCCATTTTATGGGATCCTTCCTTGTTTTCTATCCCTAAATAGAAGCAGATTTCTTTTCTTGGCCAAGAATCAAGAACCTTGAAACAACTCACCATCATAGTAAAACTTGACACTCTCTGGAAGAGGCTCATATGGTGGGGCAAATACTGGACCTTTATGTTCTAGGAATTTCCACTTGATGCCTTCAGGATAGCGCTCTTCTTCCCACCTTTAAAAGACAAAGCACAACCTCATTAAGTGATCACCTTGCCTAAGATGGGGATCATCACTGATTAAATGCCAAATTATCCTCTCAGCTGATTAGTGCTCTAGAACGACTTCTAAGCCTCACACTCAAGGCCTGGATCAAAAGAACGAGTGTCCTTCATTTTGAAAAAGCCAACAATCCAAAGTAAGATGAAATATTGTGGTGAATAAAGGAAAATACATTTCAACAGTTCAGTTCAAGGATACTGGATAACGAAGGAGCTCAGCAAGTGAGGGATGTGAAAATGTAAACAGTTGTTTTACCACAATGGTGTACATGGCAGAGGGATTGTTTACATTGTTGGTAAGTAGGAAAAAGCCTCCTCAGAGTGGAGATGTCAGACAGAAGGTACAAGGGAAAATGACCCTATGAGAAAGTACGTAAAACAAGAAGACCAGGAAATGATAACTTAACCGGGGCACAATGAGTTTAAGGAACTTGTGGATTACCTGGAACTATCTAGCAGACACTGATAAGTAAATCTAAAGCTCAGTGGAAACAACCTTTTGAAAACATATTTTTTAAAATGGTCAAACATAGAAAAAAAAAATGAGTAATACAATGAACACCGTAATTCCAGCACTCTGGGAGACCAAAGCGGGTGGCTCACAAGGTCAGGAGTTCGACACCAGCCTGGCCAATATGGTGAAACCTTATCTCCACTAAAAATACAAAAATTTGGGCGTGCTGGCATGCACCTATCGCCCCAGCTGCTTGGGAAGCTGAGGCAGAAGACTCTTGAACCCGGGAGGAGGGGGTTGCTGTGAGCCAAGATCATGCCACTGTACTCCAGCCTGGACAACAAAGTAAGACTTCATCTCAAAAACCAGCCAACCAACAACAAAATCCACAACTGTTAACAATTTGCTAAATTTCCTATTTTGGCTGGATCATTTTCAAAGTTAGTTGCAGATTAGATACCTCACCTCAAAAACATTCTTCTACACAACCACAATACTATTATCACATCTAACAAAATTAATAACTTCCTAGTATAATTCTAATACCCAGTCCATATTAAAAATGTCCCTATTTTATCATTTTATACAACAGGATCCAACTCAGGTTCACATACTGCAACTGGTTGATATGTCTCCAGTTTCTTTTACTCCGGAATAGATGAACTAACTTACTATCCTCATACTTACTTTCCAAGTCCAATATTTTATTATTTATCATTCAGCCATGGAACAAGTTATTTTAAACAAAGTTCAGAAACATCAAATAAAAATTACATGTATTAAACCATACTGTAACAATGATATTACTATAAAACCAAAGTCAACATATATGGTCAAATGATTTACAACAAGGATGCTTAAGACCATTCAATGGAGAAAGAACAGTTTTTTCAACAATAGTGTTGGGAAAATAATCAAACTAGGTCTTTATGTTACATTATAGACAAAAATTAATTCAAAAAGAATCAAAGACCTAAATATAAAAGCAAAAATATAACTCTTAGAAGACAACAGGGGAAAAGCTTTACAATGTTGGATTTGACAGTGATTTATTGGATATGACACATAAAACACAGGTAACAAAAAGAATAAATAAATGAATTGAGGCTGGGCACAGCAGCTCACAACTGTAATTCCAGCACTTTGGGAGGCTGGGTGGGCAGATCAGTTGAGGACAGGAGTTCGAGACCAGCCTGGCCAACTTGGCGAGACCCCCATCTCTACTTAAAATACAAAAATTAGCTGGCCGTGGTGGCGCAAGCCTGTAATCCCAGCTACTCAAGAATTGCTTGAACCTGGGAGGCAGAGACACAAGAACTGCTTGAACCTGGGAGGCAGAGTTTGCAGTGAGCCAAGATCATGCCACTGCACTCCAGCCTGGGCAACAGAGAGACACTCTGACTCAGTAAATAAATAAATCGAACTTCACTGAATTTAAAAACTTCTGTGCATCAAAGGACACTTCAAGAGAATGCAAGACAACTCACAGAATGTAAGAAAATATTTGTAAATCATGTATCTGATAATTAACATATAGAATATATAAAGAGCTCCTACATCTCAACAAACAACCCAATTAAAACATGGGCAAAGTCTCAGTCTTAAGGTGGAGGGAATAAAAGATAAAATCCAAAAAAATGAGGCCAGGCACGGTGGCTCACACCAGTAATCCCAGCACTTTGGGAGGCCGAGGCAGGCGGAGGGATCACTTGAGGTCAGGAGTTCAAGACCAGTCTGGCCAACATGGCAAAACACCATCTCTATTAAAAATTCAAAAAATTAGCCGGGTGTGGTGATGCACACCTGAAATCTCAGCTACTTGGGAGGCTGAGTCATGAGAATCACTTTAACCTGGGAGGCTGAGGTTTCAGTGAGCCGAGATCACGCCCACTGCATTCCAGCCTGGGTCACAGAGCGAGACTTGGTTTAAAAAAAAAAAATAAGTGGGCGGGGGGCAAAGAACTTGAATGGACATTTTTCTAAAGGAGTGGCCAAACAATCACCTGACAAAATACTCAACATCACTAACCATTAAGAAAATACAAATCAAAACCACAACGAGATACCACTCATACCCATAAGGATGGCAATAAAACAAAAAATAACAAGTGTTGGTGAAGGTGTAGAGAAGCCAGCACCTTTATGTGGTCATGGTAGGAACATAAAAAGGTGCAGCCAATGTGGAAAAGATGGTATGGCAATTCATCAAAAAGTATAGCATAGAATTACCACATGACCCAGCAATTCAATTTCCAGAAATATACCCAATATTCAAACCAATACTTGTACACGAATATTCACAGCAGCACTATCTGTAACAGCCAAAGGCAGAAACAACTCAAGTGTCCATCAAAAGATGAATGAATAAACAAAATGCAGTACAAACATACAATGAAATATTTAGCCTTTAAAAGAAAATTCTGAAACATGCTACAACATGGGTAAGCACTGACATGTTAAGTGAAGTAAGTCCGTCACAAAGGACAAATACTGTATGACTCTATTAATACGAGGTACCTAGAGTACTCAAATTCATAGACAGAGAAAGTAGAATGGTGCTTACCAAGAACTAGGGGAATAGGCTGGGTGTGGTGGCTCACCCCTGTAAACCCAGCACTTTGGGAGGAAGAGGCGGGCGGATCACCTGAGGTCAGGAGTTTGGGACCAGCCTGGCCAACATGGAGAAACCCCATCTCTTCTAAAAATACAAAAATTAGTTGGCCGTGGTGGTGCACACATGTCTCAGCTACTCAGGAGCTTGAGAACAACCTGGGCAACATAAAACTGTATTTCTACAAAAACATAAAAAATTAGCCAGGTGTATTTTATATTGAGTAGTCCAGCTACTCAAGAGGCTGAGGTGAGAGGATTGCTTGAACCCAGGAGGCAGAGGTTGCAGTGAGCTGAGATCACCCTACTGTATTCCAACCTGGGTGATACAGCGAGACTCCATCTCAATCAATCAATCAATCAATCAATCAAAGAACTGGGGGAATAATGGAGTGGGGAATTGTTAATAAGTACAGAGTTTCAGTTTTGCAAGATGAAGAGTTCTGGAGATGGTGATGGTACACAATATGAATGTACTTAATGCCACTGAACTGTACACTTGAAAATGGTTAAGATGATACATGTTATGTCATAGGTATTTCACACAAATAATTTTAAAAAATAAAGTCAAGACTTAATAGAATCTTAGACCTCGAAGAAACATTAAAGATCTTCTATAACTAACCTACTACTTTTTCAGATATGAAATTGGCAGAGTCATTGCTGTATCAATAGAAAGATCTCAGTGAAGGAACCTACCCAATTCTAGAGTCTATTACTCTCCAAACAGAGAAAGTACACACATATATATGTGTATGAGACCATCTGCAAGGAGCCTACCTGTAGCAGTCACAGAATAACCATGAATGAATTCTGAACGCCAGCTTTCCCTCATCATGGGACTTTGGCACCATTCTTCTCATCAACTACAGTGTTTTTAAATCAAGACCCCAAACAGATTTTACAATTCCTATTTCAATATGTATTCTTGAGGACCCACAGCAAATTCTTTACCATTTAAGCAAATGAAGAGATTTAGCAAAGCATAATGCTAAACCTCAGTTTAAACAGAAAGACAGTTTATCTCTTTCAATAAGCTGATGTGACTGGGCTGACAACTATTGTACGAATAAAAACACTTTTGTTATTTTAGACTCCCAATAAGTGCTTATATCCCCAAAAATAAAAATAAAAAAAAACAAAAACATGTACTTAGATATCAAAATGGCTTCCTTTTGGCAGCTTGACTTATTCAAATACCAATTTAATAATAAAATTTGCTTGAAAGGGGGAAGGTAGAAAAGTACTAGAAATGTAAGACAAGAAAGTAAACTCCACATGCTGTTTGAAATCAAGTTCCCTTGCAGTTAACAAGCACTTCATAGTATGCTATAAAACTCATATTTATTTATTTTTTTAATTTAGAAATAAAGGTCACATGCTTATGAATGCTAATCCTTGAAATTAGGAGTTTTTCTGGTTTGAGCAAAATGTCAATAATCCATATTCTATAAATTTCTTATCACTATCATTGACCACATTTACGAGTCAGTCTTTCAATACTAATTCCTTTCAACATTATAGTTCTGACTCCATAGAGCATTTCACTTTTACTAAGAGATTCAAAACTCCATTTAAAATCACACCCAACACCTGCAATAAACTCCCCAGGTTCTAATTCTTTATGAAGAATCATCTGTTGAGAATTAACAAGTCAGCCCTGACACAAAAGTGTACATAATTAACCCAAGACAGTGCTGAAACCTTGTTCAGCTACAATGGCCAACAGTTAAAAATCAGAACATCTGGGACAAACATGATTTCACCCATGAACCCAAGCACCACACTGTCACCACTTGTAACAATGTTTCTATGAAGATAATGTGATACAGCAAAGAAACTCTGAGGGACCCAGACCTTTTCCAACGGAACAATCACCAAAGGAAAGAGATAAAGATCAGAGTAAGCCATTTTTTGTTTGTTTTTTGAGGGTTAAGAACAGACATGTCTGTGGGCTTAGGAGGGAAGCAAAAGATCTGCAAATCTGTCAAGCTCATAAAATGTGTACCTCTTTTAGTGGGATAGCATGATGAATAGTAAAAATAAGAGTACAGTATCTGCCATTTAATTCCCCAACTAGGTCATCAGTGGCAGTCATTGAGGACTGGATAACTGACTTCAGAGAGCAATACGTAGCCTCTAGCTATCAGTTAAAAGACTTCTTATTCATATTTTCGACTCCAAAAACTCGGTGTGCCATTCAAGCACTGTGCTTGGAAAGAATGTGCAAGGTTTAACAGTCACACCTGAGAAATGCATGCATTAGAAGCTGCAGCAAAGTCTGCTCATTCCTCAAAAAAACACTTTCAGTTAAAGACTAGCCAGTTTGCCTTTAAACCAAATTAAGAATAAAAACCAAAAGTCATGGTCTCTCAGAGTTAATGTGTAGCAATACTGATAAGGATTTCAACCACAAAAGCAAAATTAGGCTCCTAGACCCCTCAAAGGCACCTAATTCTACACATACAAGGCTGGACCCAGTGCACTTGCCTGGATCCCAACAAGAGCCAAAGCTCTGAAGCAAAGGGGAGACAGCAGGGAGCTCCTGATAAGAAAATTTATTTGTTCATTTAAAAAGCATTTATTGAGCATCTACCACAGGACCCTGACTGATGAATTACTAATGGACCATTCTCTTAACTCCCAACAGCCTCTAATTTACACAATCACTTTATTTCTACAAATCATTTTCTTAAAGGTCAAGAGCACTGAAAATGTTGTATTAGTTCTAAAGAAAAGTGAAATAAAAATGAGAAAAATAAACACTGTTTGTTGTTTTTGTTTTTTTTTTTGAGATGGAATCTCACTCTGTCGCCCAGGCTGGAGTACAGTGGCATGATCTTGGCTCACTGCAACCTCCGCCTCCCAGGTTCAAGTGATTCTCCTAGCTCAGCCTTCCAAATAGTTGGGACTACAGGTGCGTGAGCCACCTCGCCAGGCTAATTTCTGTATTTTTAGCAGAGATGGGGTTTTGTCATGTTGGGCAGGCTGGTCTTGGACTCCTGACCTCGGGTGATCCACCAACCTCAGCCTCCTAAAGTGCTGAGATTATAGGTATGAGCCACCACGCCCAGCCTTCTTTTGCTTTCTGACTCCGACCTCGGGAAAGGGCCAGGGTTCCTCTGCTCTGTGATACTCCTTTTCTATACTCCCCATTTAATTCCACAATCCCATAGCAACATGCCAATCACACAGCTGTCACCATGTGGCCACATTTCTGCCACTGTGGCTCTCCTCTCTGCTACCTTCCTGGTCAGTGCTCTTACTCCTCCCTTTCCTTGGAAGTGCTGTGGACATCAATGCTCTAAATTACAAAAGCCAGCTGGGCACAGTGGCTCACACCTGTAATACCAGCACTTTGGGAGACTAAGACAGGTGGATCACCTGAGGTCAGGAATTCAAGACAAGGGTGGCCAACAAGGTGAAACCCTGACTCTACTAAAAATATCAATCAATAAATAAATAAATAATAAAATATTACAAAATCCTTAAAAGGCTCATAAACGGGTTTGGAAGGCTAGATACCAAATTATGAACAGTGATTATCTCAAAGCAGGAAATGAAAATGAGAATGGGAGAAGAGAGGTAAGGGTGACTTTGATTTTTATTCTAACTCATAAATCTCTTGGTCATTTAAGTTTTTTCATCATAAGTACAAAATCTTGTACTGCTGGTATAGTAAATAGTAGAAAATGTTAACACAAATAAATATTTTTTAAAAACACGTTTATTTCAAGATTCTAAACACCGAAAGTAAAAAAAGTTCTCCACCTAAATACATGTCTCAAGAGCAATCGGCTACGACGAAAGTCCTTCATAAAGACTGAATTTTCACTCCTACAGGGAAGGAGAATGCTTATTTTCTTATATTTGCAACTCTAGATATTTTCACTTATTGATCTTTCCCAAAAAGATTAAAAGATTAAACAAAAAGACTTATCATTTACTTTTTTCATCCTTTTTTTTTTTTTGAGACGGAGTTTTGCTCTTGTTACCCAGGCTGGAGTGCAATGGCGTGATCTCGTGATCTCGGCTCACCACAACCTCCGCCTCCTGGGTTCAGGCAATTCTCCTGCCTCCTGAGTAGCTGGGATTACAGGCACGCACCACCATGCCCAGTTGATTTTTTTGTGTTTTTAATAGAGACGGGGTTTCACCATGTTGACCAGGATGGTCTAGATCTCTTGACCTCGTGATCCGCCCGCCTCGGCCTCCCAAAGTGCTGGGATTACAGGCTTGAGCCACCGCGCCTGGCTACTTTTTTCATCTTTGATTACTTACGGAGTTGATCAAATTTTTAGATGTTTATTAACCATTTATTTTAATAAACGGCCTGTTCCTCACACTGTGATTAGACCATTCCTCTCCTGTTTGTTTTAAAAGAGCCTTTTTTCATATTAGGAATATCAACCCTTTGTACTGTAAATACTTAAGAGTTTTTTTTTTTTTCATTTTTTGAAAATGGTATAAAATTGTCCAACTGCAATAAATGGAACTCTGATGCATCAAACATGAAACATCTTTCTTTATGGCTCTAGTTATGTCTTGCTTCAAGAGATCTTGACTACTGCACAATTATAAAAATATTCACCCACGTTTTCTTGTTGAGGTTTCTTCTGTTGCTGAACAAACAGGCAGTTTTCCCAACATGACTAACATAATAATCTATCTTTCCTTTCCCTATCATTTTAAATGCATCTATACTCTCTTTGTATGCTAAATTCCCATCTGTAAATAGGTCTGCTTCTACAGTCCATTCTGTTTACAGTGGTAGAAACTATCTTGGAATCCAACAAGTTTAGAGCCAGTTAATGATTTCACTAGAAGCTAGAAAACTTATTTCAGACTGTTATTCTAGAGAAATTATTTTAAGTATTTCCCCCCAAATATCAGGATATTAATTTTAATAACTCAATACTCTTGCTTCATTAGGATGTGCAATAAAAGAGGTGACATTTAACCCAGTGCTGAGATGTTACCATTTCCACTTCTGTTCCTCTTCTTTTTTCGGCTTCTTTTTCTTGTTATCTGGCTCAGGAACTTTTTTATCTTTATCTTTATTCTTGGGTTTTTTCAATTTACCATCCTACAAAGAAACATGGTGAGAAAGCACTTAAATAAGGACTATCACACTTCTGGAGACAGTGTTTGGGAGCCATTAGGAAGAAAAATTGTAATCAAAGAGTATCAGAACTAAAGAGGATCTTAGGTCTACTCCTCTCATTTGACGTACTGGTAACTCCATTCTAGAGCGGTATTTCCTAAAACTTCCTGAGGACTACCTGAAACGTAGTTAAAAAACACTCTGCAGGGGAAGAGCTTGGGAAACTGTATTTTTTTTTTTTTTAAGCCTCAAGGGAGTTTGGAAAAGTACTGCTCTAGAGACTAATCCAAGTGTATTTTTCTCACGTTTTTCAGTTTCACCCTACTTGGCTTCCCAGTACAATCAAGTAACAGCCATAAGAGGCTTTGCATTAGTTATTTAGTACTAGATATGAAAGAAAATTTCCAGTTGACTTAATGGAGTATAGTTCTATCGCTGCTGATTGAATATACAAAGTCATGATGCAGTAAGCAAGTATTTGAGAGGTTCTAAAATGATACCAATTCTTATGGTGGTATTTCTTTATGGCTCTTCTTTGAACTTTGAATGTAAATGAGCTAATCGCAGTGGCACAATGAAAGGACATCAAACCTAAACAGGCACAATTTGCTAATACAGGAGATAAATCTCAAAACATACATACAAAACCCAAACAAAAATACCATATTCAACAAATGAATATCCCACTCAGAATGTGAACTCTTTTGAATAGCAACGAAAAGTGGTTTTGAACCATCTTAAAATCAATTAAAGAATGGCACAGCTGGAAAGTGTATGGATGGGTTCATTTAACCACTTCTGGTTACAATTAAGGACTTTGAAACAGAGGTTTTGTCATTTGATCAAGTTCATACAGCTGTTATTAACTATGATGAAAGCCTAACTATGAGAAAAATAACAGAATGTGACTTATGGGAATAACTGAAATAGATAAATGTTTTAGAACCTCATGATAGGAGGGCAATCAAGAAGGGAATAAATGCAAGGTCTATAAGCAATTGACTTTTAGGGTAGGAAAGAGGAAAGCTTACAGTACCATCCATATTTTAAGAGCAGCATGGAGAACATAAATATATGGGTATGTTTTGGAGAAGGTACTAGAGGATCACATTAATTTAGATAATGTTTACTATTTAGGCTGAAACACACCACAGGAAAGGGAAATGTTTTTTAGTGAAGATAACTCTCTGAACAGCTTCTGAGCAGGCATGCAGATGGTCCTAGCAGGAAACTACTAGCTACACTGTATGTTTTCAGGCCTCAAATTGGGATAATCAGTCACTGAGAGACCTCAGAACAATTCTCAGAAACAAGAGACAAAAAAAAAAACACAAAAAACTATAGTTGACAAGTGAGGTTTAATGATGGATTCTGCCATCTGGGGTCCCTGCCACAGTAAGATTATAATTAATTCAGAATCTTTCAGCCAGCATTTTTTCCTCCTATGTAGTAGGGCTGCTAAATAGCATAATAAAAAATGAAGTCAACTGTTCTTTTTTCCCAATGGTTTAACAGACTCAGAGTATTATTTTTGCATAAATGAAATAAAACATAAAAGAAAAAATACTTGGAGAGCTCAAGTTTTATTTTCCTTTACTGACTAGTCTATACTGATTAGGTACATGGAAGAGGAGTGACTGGCTGCCATAATCACTTCTTAACATTTCACTCTCAATTCCTTGAATTAGTGCTTAGTAACTTGAACTTCAGCCAAGAACAGACTAGCTGTCAAAAAACTACAATCTTCTAAATTCAGGACCTGATCATCTCTCTATGGCTCAACTCACTAATAGTCTTCATGTGATTTCATTAAAGACCTTTCTTCTCCCTCCTTGTGGAGTTAGAGGATCAGCAAAGTCCCAGGGGAGGTAAGATAATACAGTAGCTAGTGTGCTGGCTGCTGGCTCTGAAGTCAAACTGCATGGGATCAAATGCTGGCTTTACCACCTTAGCAGCTGATCTCAGGCAAATGATTCAATATTTCTATAGTCCATTTCTGCATCTGCAAAATGGAGATGATAGTAAGGACATAACTATCTTTTCAGGTTGTAAGGATTGAATGAAATGATATATACATAAAAAATGTAGAATAGTGCTTGGCATATGGTAAACACCTATTACATTTAATTGTGATTATTAACATCCTTCTACTATTATCATAGATGATGCTCTTATGACTCGCTGCCCCTTCACTATCACTCTCTTTACTGCTGGTACTTCAAACTATCCACTTTGCATTTGTGAACCCATTTTGCCCATGACAGTTGGCAAAATGCAGCATAAGAGCTAAGAACTCACCCAACCCCTTCTTCTCTTAGGAAAGTGCATCATTAAGACCCCTGTGAATTTCTGACATCTTTTCTTGAAATATCTGCTAACAATTTTTTAGTACAAGAACTCAAAAGTGTCAAAAGGAGGAAGCAAATGATTCTATTTTCAATCTACCACAAGCACCACCAAGAACATTTAGGAAAGCACTTAAACTGAAATAAGTTTTTTGAGGAAGGTTATAGGTCAAGAGGATCAAGAAGGGAGCATGTGTGTTCCAGAGAGAGGAACAGCATGTGCTACATAAAGCTTGGAAGTATGAAAGAATTTGGTGTGGAAAAGAAACAAAGGAGGCCAGTATGACTGGTACACGTAAGCTAGAGAAGAGGCACAAGATGAAGAGAGGCACAAGATGCAGGGACCAGATTGGGAGGAACTGTGATAAAGAGTTTAGGTGTCCATTATATGTCAAAGGGTCACCCACTAAAGAACCTTAGATAGGAATGGTTACCCAAAGTGAATGATAAGCACGCTTTGTTAGATATTAAGAGAGCACTAAAAAAGTTCTTTGGGAGATTTCTTCAGGGTTGTAAGCCAAAATGTGGTTTCTTGTTAACACTATCTCTGTATACATAAAAATGACATAGTTTTTGGAAGAACATCTGCTGGCAGCATAGCTGTGGGTAGACAGACACCCAGGAAGCCTATGAAAGCAGAATCACTGCTGGTTGTGGTTAACTTAAGACACTGTAGGGATTCATAGAGAGCTTAAAACTACCAGTGCCACAGCCACCACTTATTAAGTTTTTTCCCCTAACCTTACTACTACAACAAACAAGCCAATAAATACCTAAAATTCATTCGTCTTAAGAAGTTGCTTACTGGAAAACTCCCACTTCCAAACTCAATCCCCAAAGGGCCTAAGTCTCTTTACTAACCTCTTCTTCCTCTAGTTTTCTTTTCTTCTCCTTCTTGATATCTTCTGTTTTAATTTTCTTAGGTTTATAATCAGCACTAGAAAGGGGAACATGAATATGCAGTTAACATAATTATGACGCAGGAGTTCTCACTCATCGGAGACCTACAAACTCTTGGAAGCCTCAATGGCAGGAGTAACTGCTGTTATTCTTGGCTGGGCATTCTACGGTTGAGAGTAACAGAAGTGGAGAAAATAATAAAGGACAGACCAATGACTAATAGTTATAGCCCTATATAGAACAAAACAAACCAGTTACACAGGCCTGGAAGCAAAATAGGGTGGAGGGATATATGCAGAAATAAATACCATTATAAAATGAAAGTTTGGGATAAAAAAAAATAAAAATAAAAGATGAAAGTCTGGGAACCAAACCCACAGCACACTAGCTATTACATGGGAGTAACTCACTGGAATGTGGAGGAAAGAAATTCTATATTGAATGACTACAAATATGACTTCACTAAGTATTCCCCTTCTCCCTTTCCATGCAATTGCTACTATAATAATAGCATGATAAGCTATGTATGAGTGAAAATAATGAATATGATTTAATCTCACTGAATCTGGGAAAGAGGTACATGTAAGCCTCAACTGTTTTATGAGCAGTTTTATTATTTTTACACACTGAAACTTCACTTAGAATGTATTGACAGGAATAGGTCTAAGAGAAACTACTTTATCTGTGGTAGGCGATGAGAAATTTTAAGCAACTTAAATAACTTATTCTTCATGAATTCTGTATTTGAAATTTCTACAATAAATATCTATTGCTTTTACAATAAGAAAAATTTATGTAATCTTCATGTAAGCATTGGGTATATACTATTTACTTGTTTAGCAAACCCTAATTCTCATAACTCAAAGAGAAATCAGTCCATTAATCACAAATTCCAAATGAGAAGCCAATTAATGCAAGCTTCTCTATGAACTATAAAGAAACACATCACATTTATTATTTAAACCCCTCCTATTTGTTTTCAAAATCAGTTTTAAGAAGATACTTACTCGTCCTCATCTCGAGGTCTCTTTAATGGCTTTATATCCTCTTTAGGAGGAACGAAATAGCCATCATCTTCAGGTTCATCTTTAATTTGTGGTGGACTAAACAGAAAAAAAAAATTGCTGGTCACTGAGTGCTAGAACATCTGTTATAATATAATAACAGATTTTGTATTAATATAAATACAAAGAAGGAATACGTCATCTCATTGAAAAGAAGCTAATATAAATAAGGATAATCACATACATATTATAAAGATCTTCTGTGAGCACTTTTTCTCACTGCAAACCTGTGAAGTAGATAGTATTTGTCCTCACTGTACATATGAATGGGCAGTATCAGGATTTGGGATCAAGATTCCTTATTCTAAGTCAGAATTCTTTCTCAGTATTTCTTAGCTATCTTTGCCAGCATGGCACAAACCACTCCAAGAATAAACCTAAGTTGTTTTCTTGCCTTACACGAGAAACCTACCATATATTTAACCCCACAATCTGAACTAATTGTTCTAGTACTCCAAAAGCTAAAGTACAGCTTTTATAAGGAAAAGAATAAAAATTAATTTCCCCAACTTAGTACCTTAAAGCTCTAAAAATCTGGCAATAATGTACATGTATATCCAGTTACATGGAAAAATAACAAAGCTGACAATGTTACAATAAAAGAAAGGCATGTGTTAAACAGGAATAAACAGAAGGTATCCTATGCCAAATCTATTCATTGTTCAACGTCCTAACTTTAGGTTTTCTTTGTATGTAGAAGAGTGTATCCCTATTATTTAAGATCTTACCTTCTAAGTATGAATATAAAAAGACAACCCTTTAAGACATCTATCTTGAACCAAAACGGAGAAGGAACAAGCAAACAATACCACAGAGCCCAGCAATCACTGCAGCCATGGGATGCTCCCTGGTCTGGCACATCTCTTCAGAACCTCACTGCCTTACCTCAGTACAAGAAATGGCCTCCTTACATGCAGCTGTCCCCTGTAGAGGGATCCAAGGATTAAGAATCCAGACTCAGCTGCAAAGTATATTCACAGGGTTCTGAGAGTACCTCCAACCAAAAAAAGCATACTGGGTCCCCTTGCTTGTGATAGAATTTGAATGTTTAAAGAACTTATCTTATTTTAGCATAGTAACAAAATGCCAACCTCTACAGCTGTTCCCCCTCCCACCTGAATTACTGACACAGACCCTAGGGTCCTGAAGGAAAGAAACCCTGCCATTTACCCAACTAGTTAAGTAAATGCTAGATCCTAAGTTTGTCACGCTGAAGACAAAATCATGTGGGAAGGGTTACTAGCTCTGAAGGGAGAAGTCCTAAAACAATTTACCAGAAAACTGTATTCCAGTGAAGCATCTGGATTTTCTACAAAGACATACACACAAGCCAGTAAGCAGTCCAGCAAAGTGAACATGGAGACCACTGCCTCAAAGAGAGCTGTGTTCCTAATCTTCTAAAGCAAAAAGTCTGAAAATGAACTCATAACTAAGCACCAAGTCCAAAGTGTTTATTCGTATCAGTTTAATAAAAGTCCAAGGCAGTCTCTTGGCAGAGATTAGCCCTGCAGTGCCTCAGTCACTTTATCTCAGAAATCAAAATTCCTAGGGTGGCTTGCAGTTGTAATGCTTTCTGAATTTTATTATTCTGCATTCCTAGAACAGTTATGAAACATGCCTGAAGAGGGCACCTGCTTCTCCTTGTCTAAAGGACCCAGAGTACCAGGAACAACTGTCAACAATTTTAACAAATGAAACTGAAAGTTCAAAGATTCAAGGAAGCAAAACTCTCAAAATGTTTTGTCCTAGTCAATAACGCAAACACTTCCAACCATTTCTAATAAATCCATTTTGACATTCAGTGAAGTGAGAATATCTAACAATAAACATCTAGTGTTCTGAAACTAGAGGGGATCTTTGGGTTTATTTTAGGAAATTGATGCTGAGGAAAACAAAATTATAACGGAAAAAAACAGTACAGGAAATAACCTCTAGATTGTGTGCATTTTCCTCTCCTTCTAGAAAAGAGATAACATATTTTTACCCAAATCTACACTCATCCCTAACATCTAAGTCAAATGACCTTTTATATATAAGCCTCTCAATATTACTAAGGAAAAATTCAGACTAAGTGATTTTTTCAGAAAACACCATAATCACTACTGAATATGAAGTTTCTTTTTAGAGAGATGAAAACGTTCTAGAATTAGTGAAGAGGCTGTAATACCTTGTGAATATACTAAAAAACAAAACAAAACAAAAAAACAGTAAACTGTATAACTCGAACAGACAAGTTTTGTGATATGCAAATAAAATGTCAATTTTTAAAATCTCTCCTGCCAACCTTCTCTATTCAAAACAACCTTCTAGAAAATGTGCTGGTCAGTCTCACTAAATGGCACTGTAGAAAGGCTCAGGTTGGCTTAGACCAAGTCTTTTCACTGCTGACTTTCTGGGAACCATCAAGATGGCTAGGTCAGTGTGTTTGGGATAAACTCAGACAACACTGTAACACAGGCAGCTGGCCTGTTGCACACTGAGAAAGAGAAGCCCACGCAGCAGCCAAGTCTTACCTAGAGAAGCCATTTTCCTTCTCCTTCTTTATTTTTGCATCCCCAGAGGCTCGAACCTGAAAAGTAAAACAACAGTAACTGACTAGTACCTTGAAAGGACTAAATTTGAAGAAACCTCTTTTTGAGAATACGTAGCATCAAGTCTTGGGACATCATGATTTCAGGCTGGCTCCTCTTATGTTAGCAAAACTGAAAAGATGAACTGCAGGTCCTGACGTTTTTCCAAAACTTGTTTTTAACAATTCTTCTGCATGAAACTGTCCAACTCATTGAGAAAGTTTCTCTTCAGAATGTTGGCTTTTTACCTTTAAGTGATAGCAGGTCTCTTTTCCCCAATAAATATGTTCCATTACTCAAGGATTTGCCATTGGCAGTGTACAGAGGAAACAAAAGCAAAAACCAAACAAACAAAACATACAACTGGGCCAGATGTGATGGCTCATGCCTGTATCCCAACACTGTGGGAGGACTGCTTGAGGCCAGGAGTTCGAGAGTAGTCTGGCCAACATAGTGAAACCCCCATCTTTATTTAAAAAACAAACAAAAAACCAATAGTCTATGTCCTGCCTTCTTTAGGCAAAGTATACTCATGTCCTCCCTCCCCTTCAACTTCCCACTTTCCAGACTTGTCAGAAGCTTTATCTTTCAAAAAAATCTTCATATATACACACAAAGGGATACACACACACACACACACACAGATTATCTCTGGAAGAAGGGTGAAGAGATGTCTTCTTCACCTCATTCCTTATTTCATAGTATCTGAATTTATCAAGTACAAAAATTACTTTTTCAAATCTAAAATAAAAATTCTCTTTTTAAAACTCTACACAGAGTGCTATTCATTCTCAGCCAGATGACCCTAGTCATTTTTAGAAGGCTTGCACTGATTATGCTGGAACCAAAAGCCACAAAGGGCACCAGCATCACTAAATTTTCACTAGGGAAGAACTTTCAATAAACAATAAGGCATTAGGCTTCTCCCAAAAACAATTTTCCCTAATGCATTCTCAATGTATCCATTGGCAATATAAAGTTAAAAAGGTAACAATATGGACAGATTTGATACTGTGAGAAACTTGGTGGTAAAGGGCTTAGTTTTTATAGTTTAAGACTAAAGTTTGCTCTAAATTCTCCTGACAAGAGACTTTTTCACTTCAAGTCCAAGGAATCTTACTATGCAATGAAGATATCTGCTTTTAAAGGTAAACAAACAAAAGGGCATCCATGTCCCTTTCTCTCCCACTGGAAGACTCTGTACCTTTTCCTCTTTTCGTTTTTCCTTGTCTCTGTCTTTGTGTTTGTCTTTATGCTTTTCTGAGCTTCCATCTTTGTGTTTGGTTTTCTCTTTCTCTTTGTGTTTCTTTTCAGAATCTTTATGTTCACTGTAAAAAGTAAGTCACAAAAGGTTAGCCCAGAGTAGGGACCACAAAGATTCATTTCACAAGGTATCTTTTGATAACATGAACCATGGAAACTTACAATACTTAAACAAATAGTACTGACAGAAGGTTCAAGTAGAGGGTCTTGGCAACGTCGGACTTCATCTTGTTTGATGCTTTTATTTTTGTGAAGGAACAGAAAGTCATAACAGACACACCAGGAGATTTTTTTTTTAAGTGACTAAGAATACACAGCCAACCCAGTGTATTCCTACAACATTCTATCAGCACAAAAACTATAATGAAAGCTCCAACTTGAGCATTCATATCTGATATGAGGAGGTTAAAACCAAATCACCAAAAATGTGTTTGGTGGCTTTGTGCCATACTTGAAACACATCACACACATGTAGCCAAGCCAGGGTTTACAGAGTGAATAGCCCAATACAGTGGATATTTCATTCTAGTTTTAAATAGGCAAAGCTAGTCACTTCTAGATGGGACTTATGTTAGTCCTTTCCTCACAATAAGATCCATCTGAATGCAAGGGCATAGGAATGTTCTTTGTTAAATGTTAAAAAGCAAAATATGACATTATAAGGCAAGAGCCATTAAAATGGTCATAGCTTCTTACCCTGGGATCAGTCTGGAAATTTCTCTTAGGGAAATACATTACATATAAAGATGTTTATTTTGGTGCTTCCCTTAAACAAAAAACAAAAATGAACAAACAAACCAAAACCCAAAACTAGATACAACCTAACAAGAGGAAAAACTGTAATATATAAAATTATCTAACTGTTATGCTATAATTTGAGTACCACAAATACATATGGAAAGTGTTTATGACAGAAAAAGGACTATAATAAAATAACTGCAACTATATAAAAACATGCATGTGGTCAAAGACTAAAGAAGCAATAAGCAAAACCCACAAGTCGTTAAGGTGACACAACACTATTATTTTTCAGTGCTCTGGGACAGGCAGTTATGGAGCCTTGCTTACTGCACTAACCAATGCACAGGAAAAATAAGACTTCATCAGCAATGAGCTCATTAGACTATGTCCATCCCAAGAAGTTTGTTCTAAAAGGACACTTAACTATACAGCAGAAGATCACAAAGGGAGAAACAAATGATGGCATGGAGTTAGGCAGAGCAACAAAATGTAGATCAGGAGAACAGCAGCTATTATTACACACTGCACACAAAAGTAGCTAGAACTTGAGATAGGTATTTCAGTGATGAAAAAGCAGAAACTTTAAGAACTCCAGCCAGGCGGGCAGAGGGACTAGCAGAAACAGAACACTGTAGGTTAGAAAAGACCCAACTACTGAAACAGATGGTAAAAAAAACACCACCACCCGCTTTCCCTTGCTTATATATTTCTCCCTCTATATTGTTCTCATTAGGGTATTATTTACACGTGACACATATTTAAATAACATTTAAGTTTCTGTAAGAGCAAAATTCTTTTTAACTCATGCACACTGGATGTGCATGGTGACAAAATCTCTCCACCATGCTTTTTGTTCTTTGAATCAGTATGATGATACTCTACTCAATGTGTTCTCACAAATTTGTGTTTTTTACTAAAATGCAATGTTTTATTTAAAAATGTATCCCTTACTTTGTTTAAAAAAAAAAAAAAGTCTTCCAATTGCATTAGCATTCTTATTATCAGTTCTCATTTACTTCTCCAAGTAGAATGAACGGTCAAAGAGCAAGGTTGCTGAGATTATAATTGATTCTTCGGGAGTTAATGTATATATAATATAGTCTTCTATAGAAGGTTTTGCCTAAAAGCAAAAAATCTGAGAACAATTGCATCTATAATATTGATGGATGAATATACCACCTCCCCTTGCCCTGCCAATTATCGGGGGGTGGGGAGTGGGGAGCGGCGGGTGGCAAAACAAAATTCTACTTTCTAAGCAAACATCATACTTAGTATTTCCACATACATTACTTCATTCAATTCTCACAACACTCCTGTGAGGCAGGTTTTATTACCTATCCCTTATGCTGATACAAACAGAAGACAGTGGTTAAAAAAACACTCAAAGTTAAAATGTTAGAAGCAAAGTTGAGATTTAAGCTTCATATTTTCACCTCTAAGTTCAGAGCACCCTCCACGAAACATCAATACCCTTACATTTCCACTAAATTGACACCTACTGCTTAAGGTAGACTACTGTTAAGTAAGAAACAGGTATGGCGAGTCTGAGACTTGCTATAAGGTCTTAACTTTATTTTACCATCAGGCAGAAACTATCTAGAATAAAGATGTTTGGATACTTGAAAGGATAAAAACCTTTGAGGTTGCTTTCATTTTTCTCTTCACATGAAACTTATAAATGGCTAATCCAGGAATCTGAGTTCAGGCACATTCCATCTTCCTTTAAGTTCCACCTTCCCCTGACCAACCGTTCTCTTCCTCAATGAAAACTTTTCTTAGAATGTTAGCCAATTTCACTAGAAAACTGGCTTTCTGGCCTTTTGCTAATCACAGCATAGGTACCTACAAGTGTACATGTAGCCCTGCAGTTTTCAGCTTTGCTGTACATTATCACACCAGAGATCAGGGAAAAGGAAACAACAAATGACAAGGTAAATGAGACAGTACCTAAGCCAGGAAGACAAAAGTCAATGATACTTCCTCTGCCTGCTAACCAGACAGAAATGTATATAGGAAATTTAAAGTTCCTGCTAGAGTAGTAAACCCCTTTGTAGGTCATAATTAATCACAAAGACTAGAATGAGATGAAGCTATCATCCTGACTTTTCAAAGGAAGCCAACCCTTCTACACTCCTAACTGTTTAGACATAAAAGCAGGTTTGGATTTTTTTTCCTTTGTCTTGCATTGGAAAGGTTTGTATTTTTATACTAGCTGAGCTCTAATGATTCAGGGTTATGGACACCTTCTGTTAAAGAGCATTACACTGCAGACTGTTAGAAATTTGGATTTACAGAGCCCCACCAGGCTTCTGCACACAATGGGATCATCCCTACTTGTTAGGTGCTGTTACTGTCCCTGCCTCCCCAGAGAGCAGAGTACCTGGGAGCCAAATCCCCTATCCCTAACCCCCACACTGGCAGGAGTGCTGGCAAACAGCAAACCCCACTGACAGTCTTTCCTAGTAATATACCTGAAGGAAGTAGCAAAGGCACTAGAGAGCAAATCCTGTGATACAGAAGCATGTCCAGGGCTATGTCAGGAAAGTCAGAAACAGGATTTGGTCAGCATACAAAATGGAGCCAACATGGGGTCAGTCAGGCTGACTCATCCATTTAGGATTTTCTAATATGTATGTCTTTTTTCCGAAAGGCTCAGGACGTGTTTGACTTTCATGGTAGCTAAAGAACTGCATCTTTCTCATTAATAATGAGGTGATGGAAATTCTAACCAGTACAGAAAGTTCTGTTTTAAGAGATATTACAGGTTGGGTGCAGTTGCTCAAGCCTGTAATCCCAGCATTTTGGGAGGCCAAGATGGGCAGATCACGTAAAGACCATCCTGGCTAATATGGTGAAACCCCGTCTCTACTAAACATACAAAAAATTAGGCAGGTGTGGTGGCACGCGCCCGTAATCCCAGCTACTCGAGAGGCTGAGGCAGAAGAATTGCTTGAACCTGGGAGGCAGAGACTACAGTGAGCCAAGATGGCACCACTGCACTCCAGCCTGGGTGACAGAGTAAGAATCTGTCTCCAAAAAAAAAAAAAAAGAAGAAGAAGGGATATTAGGTTATCTTCATACTGATCCTGCTCCTTTTCCATATATAGTAGACACAATACATCAAAGTCACAAATGGGCTTTAAAAGTACAGTTGAAGGCTACAATATTAGCCAGTTTAGAGGCTGAAAAACAGCTGATTAATTACTTGAAGAAACTTCAGTAGGGCTAAATTAGAAAAATGCTAGATACCTGAACGGATAAAAACCTTTGGGATTGCCTTACCCGCCCCCCCCCCCCCATTTTGTCTTGTAAGAGTATAAGAAAGGCTTAATATCAACCAAGTATCAACCATAGGAAGGAACCCAAAGGTTGAACAAACACATTTTAAGAGTAAGTTTACTCTGGGATACACTGAAGGACAAAAATACAGACAGTAGCAGTCCTAGAACTTCTGTAACGGTCCAACTTATGAATGAAATATGAATGTTACCCCACTGGCATGAGGAACTCTGAATGAGAAATCAACCAATTATTGACTATGCATAGATGCTGACTTCTTGGTTCATAGTTTACATCTGTATAGGGTAAGATTTCAACACATTAGCAGGGACTGTAAACGCAAAAGTCAATACTAGAGAGAACAGATGGAAAGATTCAAAGCCACCTTTCCATGGTGTTCATGCATGTGCTATGCTTCAATTAGTTGAATTCCATTAAAGAAAAAATAACCTGGCCGGGTACGGTGGCTCACACCTGCAATCCCAGAACTTTGGGAGGCTGAGGTGAGTGGGTCACGAGGTCAGGAGATCAAGACCATCCTGGCCAACATGGTGAAACCCTGACTCGACAAAAAATACAAAAATTAGCTGGGCATGGTGGCATGTTCCTATAAGCCCAGCTACTCAGGAGGCTGAGGTAGGAGAACCACTTGAACCAGGGAGTCAGAGGTTGCAGTGAGCCAAGATTGCACCACTGCACTCCAGCCTGGCGACAGAGTGAGATTCTATCTCAGAAAAAAACAAAAAAATAACACTATTTTTAAAGTGATGACAGCAAAACCTTTGGTCAATGACTCTTGTTGGAGCTAAGCAGACCACAGAAAAGGTTGACCAGGGTTTCTCCAAGGCACTTGTACAGAAGGAGAAAGGGTGGAAGTAAAGAGCCAGTAGGGAAAAATATTTCCCTTCAGGCAAAGCATTATTTCTTTAAGAGAAAAGACCACCCACTGCCACCACTACCACCACCACAACAACAGAAAAAGCCTATGTTTAATATTCTGGAAAGCTAGAATGCTGGCTATGGGAAACCACTTAAATCTGTCCTGTTATCACCCATAAAAGTATTTAACAGATATCGGGTAGCATTCAGTGCCAGGCACTTATCTAAGCACATTTACCAGTAACAAAACTCAGATAAGTACTGATTATCTCCATTTTGCACATGTGCAAACTGAAGCACAGAGAAGTTAAGTAACTTGCCCAAGGAAGTATCTCCAAAGAGAGGAAGAGGATTTAAACTCAAGCATTCTGGCTCCAGAGTCATGCATTTGACTACTCTTGCTACCTTCCGAACAAAGCAAAAAAGCACTGTTAAAGGTAGAAGAAGCCTCCGTATCTTCTGAGAAAAGGACTTAGCCACCAGCAGTCCAGTTACCTGTCTACTCCTTAAGGTAGCAGACTTCTGCGGGTCACATAAAGTTGGATCATGGGGATTCCTGTGAGACGGCACAGAAGGCTTCAAAGTTTTGGTTTAAGATGGAAATTCATGACCCTTTCAAGGATAGAAGACAGTTAAAGCTTAAATCATGTTTATCAAGTTAAATATTTAAGTAACTTTGAAAAGTTGCCTCTGGGAAAAGAGTTCTCATTCTAAAACGAGCCAGCTTCCAAAAGGCTCTAAGAATCAAGGGTTTCTTAATGTCCATCATCATTATACACTTAAGGACTCTGGTGTTTTATATTACAGAATTATTGAAACTTCAAGGTAAATCTAATTTCCTAGAAATTATTTAATCCTTTGTTTTCAGTCCAGAGAGGATAAAAGGATGTGCCCAAAGACACCAAAACCAACACCCATTCTAACACCCATTCCTCCCCTAAGTTCCTTGTCTCTACTAATAGTGTAAACAGGCACCAGTGTTCCAAGACAGGAACCCTTTTTCTTAGACCCTTCACGTGTCGTTTGTGGCTAAGTCCTATATCCAATTTGCTCAACCATTTCCAGTGGCTTCTTGCTCAACTCAGAATCGAGTCCCAACATTTCTCTCCTCTCCCATTTTTTTTTTTCAGTTAGTTTAAGTAACAAGTCCTAACTTTTTGAAATGGAATTTAATACTTTTGCCCCAAGCCACTTTTTTGGGCCTCATTTTCTACTATTCCACCCTGTGTAACCCACCTAACTGGATTCCTCCCAGAACAAAGCATATACTATAATGCCTCTGTTTTGCTTATGCTTTTATCACTGTCTGAAACGCCATCCTTTCTAACCATTACTTTCCCTTAGCAAAATTTTAGCCATCTTTGAATGGCTAGCTCAAATGCTGTCTCCACCATGAAATCTTGCAAACAGTGATTATGGTTCACTGTAATAGGGCTAAATAAAATACTGAAAAAATCAGGGCTCCAAATTGAATGCTATCAATAACTAACTACTGACTTACATTCAACTACCGAACTCAACAGCTCCAATTTATCTGCATGATATTATACTAGGCTTTGTGGTAATTATCATCATCACCATCATTACCTCAATTATTTAGTATGTTACAGTTCCCAAAGAGCTATCTTGTATATAAACAAACTTGAAAGCTTGACAAAGCAGGTACTGGTATCAACACTTGACCAAAATGGAAAATGAGACCCAGAGAAGTTAAGCAGCTTGGATCAGGACATATAGCTTGTAAATGACAGAACGTGACCTCTTAACTTTTAACTTAGTGTACTATACAACATATCACAAACTCCCATGTGAATGGTGGTGATACTGAGTTTCCTCATTTCAAAACTGCTCAATCTTCTTCACCTACCTATGTTAGTTGTCCATTTCCCCCGAGACAGGCTGATACAGTGACATGTAGACAAAGGGAGGGCTCTGGCAAACCACTCACAAGGAAAGCAGCATCTTTTACATTTTAAAAAGCAGCTTTTAAATTTTATTAATTTCAGAAAAATCTCCCCTAATCTGGTAACTGGATGCTGAATTCAAGTGCATATTCCTAAAATCCTACATTCTCTCATTTATAATTTAGGTAGGATTTGGAACTGAAAGGAAAGCAGAAGCCAAAAGCATCCTTATTCTCAGATGTTTCCCACAGTGACAGTACAGAACGGCACTGCCAATATGGCTGGAAAAGTACTTCCCTTGCTATTTCACAGCAGTTTTCTGTCTTCCCTTGCTTTCCACAAATTTGTCACTAAAGTGTGACTGCCAGGTTTAAAATTGGCAAGAGATGCACACAGTTAAAAACTAGGAGGAGGAATTTCATTTCACATGATTCTCTTATTTTCTAAAATCAAGCCCCCTCTCCCAAATTGCTTTTAATAATATTTTGTTTATATAAGAGATCTAGTATTAAAGATAAAATATGGATAAGAATGCAACCCTTTAAGAAAGGTAGCTGGTGAGACCGTACAAGCCAAGTAATTCCTCAGTATCTAAAAAAGTATTCCTTTTCAGACTATTTACGTATTTTTTTAGAGAGCCATGGTGTCTCATGCCTGTAAACCCAACACTATGGGATGCCAATATGGGAATCCAGAAGTTCCAGACCAGTCTGGGAAACATAGCAAGACCGCCATCTCTACGAAAAACAAAACAAAAAAGTCAATTAGCCAGGCATGATGGTGCATGCCTATTGTCCCAGTTGTTCAAGGGGCTGAGGTGGGAAGACTCCTTGGGCCCAGGGAAGCTGCAGTGAGCTATAATCACACCACCGCACCCCAGCCTATGAGTCAATAAGACCCTGACTCCAAAAAAAAAGAAAAAGGACCTGAGGTGCGAAATATTAATGCTAAGAAAGAAGCAGTGTCGAGAGATTAAGTGGTGATTGACGAAATTATCTTTTAACTTTGGTGTGAGCTGTTCTTGTGATGTTACAGGCCAGACAAGAGAAAGACAGAGATGCAGTTTTCCTAGGTTCAGAATTTGATGACATTAATACTTTCAGTGCCAAAGATTTTAGGGATTTGGGGACAAAGAGAGATAAAGGCAGTGCCTGAGATGATCTGACATTTTTAAACCTGATCTGCCTACCATATGCATACAAGTGAGGTATGCTTGTATTTAAACAGACAGTTTGGCTACACAACTAACTCTTTTTACAGAGGGAGGTATTTTCACTGGAAGGGATAATGTAGTGAGGACTCAGGATCCTTGGGTCTCACATCTTCATCTTTCTGCTACCATATCACTGTGTGACTTTGAGCATGTGACCTCAGACTCCTGCCCACACAGAGGAGACAAGATGAAATGATTTTTTTTTCTATTATTTGTCATTTTATTTTTTTTTTGCATTTTAGGTTTTGGGGTACATGTGAAGAACATGCAAGACTGTTGCATAGGTGCACACATGGCAGTGTGATTTGCTGCCTTCCTCCCTGTATCTGGCGTTTCTCCCCATGTCACCCGCCCCCCCAACTCCCCATCCCCCGCTGCCCCCCCTATTTCCCTCCAACAGACCCCAGTGTGTAGTGCTCCCCCCCATGTCATGTGTTCCCAATGTTCAACACCTGCCTATGAGTGAGAACATGCGGTGTTTGATTTTCTGCTCCTGTGTCAGTTTGCTGAGAATGATGGTTTCCAGGTTCATCCAAGTCCCTACAAAGGACAAGAACTCATCGTTTTTGATGGCTGCGTAATATTCCATGGTGTATAGGTGCCACATTTTCCCTGTCCAGTCTGTCATCGATGGGCATTTGGGTTGGTTCCAGGTCTTTGCTATTGTAAACTGTGCTGCAATGAACATTCGTGTGCATGCATCCTTATAGTAGAACGAGTTATAATCCTTTGGATATATACCCAGTAATGGGATTGCTGGGTCAAATGGAATTTCTATTTCTAGGTCCTTGAGAAATCACCACACTGTCTTCCACAATGGTTGAACTAATTTACACTCCCACCAACAGTATAAAAGTGTTCCTATTTCTCCACATCCTCTCCAGCATCTGTTGTCTCCAGATTTTTTTAATGAAATGATTCTTAATACCTGCTCCCTTGTTTTGCACCTTGCATGAGGACAGTAAGAGGAAACCAAATGGCACCTCCTGGGAGGTAGACCCATAGCCCCACTTTGTTTCAGCAGAAAGGCTGCTCTCCCACTCCAAATCTGCAGTGTTGCTACTGCACAGGAGAGTAAGGTGTGTCCTGGGCTTGAGTCCTGAGTGTAGCCTGATGACAAATAATTGGTGCTAATATCTAGCAGACAAGGAAGGGACACAGAAATACATCAGAAACACTATTTTTCTCATTAATAATGTCCACAAAATTAGCTACACTTGATTAGCAAAGACTGGAATAAATGAAAGCATTTTGGAACAGAACATGCTAAATCCTAATTATTCTGGGGTTCAGAGGTGATTAAATAATCCTCAAGATTTCTTTAATCTGCTACAGAAGAAACTGAAGAAACCCTAAACTATTAGAAAGATCAGACTCACTTTAAAAGGATCATGGTGTATATAAAATTTTACTGGAATATAACCAACATCCTTGCTTTGTTGCAAAGAGGTACTGTGTCAGTAGACAGCAAAACAGGAAGTATTTAAAAGTTTGCTTACAACAGACCATATGATTAAACTGTTAAAATTTACTCACGTGAATAAGAGACCAGGGCTAGATTTAGTCATGTCATACATAATCAGAAACTCTAGCCAGATTTTTCTAATAGCTCTTGGCAAAAAGGCTAATATTTTTATAGAAATAAAGAAAATATGAAAAGCCACAAAAGTATATACAACTAATTATTAAATTTGCCTACAATATAATCTTGGAAAAGTATGCTTTTGAAGAGCTTTTATATTTATTGACTCCCATGGTTCCCCTATGAAGCACGTATCAAGATGAAGATGAAGAAGCTGAGTTGAGGAAGGTTAGGTAACTTAGCCAAGATCACATGAGACATAAGGATGAGGATTTCTCCTACCAAAATCAATTGTTTTTTTAAGAGAAGACTTTTGTAAAACAAGACAGGGCCAAACTTACATGTCTCAAAGCCCTTTTTGTCACTTTTACTGTATCTTTACTCTCAAAACAAACTAGAATGTGTTAGAGAAGATGAGATCAGTTTTAAAAGCTTATGTTTTAAATATTAACCTCTTTTTTTTTTTTTGAGACGGAGTTTTGCTCTTGTTTACCCAGGCTGGAGTGCAATGGCGCGATCTTGGCTCACCGCAACCTCCGCCTCCTGGGTTCAGGCAATTCTCCAGCCTCAGCTTCCTGAGTAGCTGGGATTACAGGCATGCACCACCATGCCCAGCTAATTTTTTGTATTTTTAGTAGAGATGGGGTTTCACCATGTTGACCAGGATGGTCTCGATTTCTTGACCTCGTGATCCACCCGCCTTGGCCTCCCAAAGTGCTGAGATTACAGGCTTGAGCCACCGCGCCTGGCTAAATATTAACCTCTTTCTTCTTAAAGTCTTTTTGAATTTCTTCTTATAGTCTAGTAATATAAAAATCAACATTCTTCATCTGATCTGTAAGTAGATCTCTTACCACCTCAGGTGATACTGTTCAAGGTCAAAGGCTATCTAATTTTTTTTCACACTTCACAACAATTAGCACAGGCAGCCATTGATAGACATCATCTAGCAATTATGCTCTTGGGTTTAGACACCCTCAGAATGAAAGCAGAACTCAAACACTTAGTTGTAGCCAAAGGATGGAAATAACCCAAGTAAGTGTCCATCAACAGGTGGATTTTTTAAAATGTGATTACAGGTATACAATGGAATATTATTCGGTCACAAAAAAGAATGAATTTTTGACATGCTACAATATGGATAAACCTTGAAAACATATTAAATGAGTAAACAGACCAAAAAAAAAAAAGATAAGTATATTATTCCACTTATATGAGGTACTCAGAATAGGCAAATTCATAAAGATAAAAAGTAGAAGGGAGAGAAAAGATGACAAAGCAGAAAAGCTATTGGGATGGGGAGAACAGAGTAAGAAGTTATTATTTAGTGAATTCAGAGATTGTCTGGGATGAGGAAGAGTTCTGAAGATAGACAGTGGTGACAGTTGTATACTATTGTCAATGTACCAAATGCTCCTTAAAAATGGTAAATTTGGTTATGTATATTTTACCATATACAATTATGTGAATAATGAGATAAGCCAAAGTGACTTAATAACTAACCTATAAAAGATTAAGAGTATGTTGGAAGAAAGAAGACAGAAGATGTGAATTAGTGTACCCACAGATCATCCACTCATTAATTCAATAAATATACACTAGTGCCAGCTATCTGCCAGGTACTATACTAAGCCTAAGGGATGCAAAATGAATACAAAAGGCCAGATGCGGTGGTTCACGCCTGTAATCCCAGCCACTTTGGAAGGCCAAAGCGCACAGATCACTTGAAGTTAGGAGTTCAAGACCAGCCTGGCCAACATAGTGAAATCCTGACTCTATTAAAAATACAATAAATTAGCTGAGGATGGTGGCACGCACCTTAATCCCAGCTACTTAGGAGGCTGAGGCAGGAGAATAAGTTGAACCCAGGAGGTGGAGTTAGCAGTGAGCCGAGATAGTGCCATTGTATTCTAGCCTGGGCAACAGAGCAAGAATGCATTTCAAAAAAAAAAAAATCCTAATATCCTAATTCTGCTCTCAGGGACTTTAGAGTCCAGGAGGGCATAGAGAAAAGTAAAGAGACAATTAAACATCAACACAACTTAATAATTGTAACAGGAATATATTTAAGGCATCAGAGAGCACACAAAAGTGGCACTTAATATGAGAAGGTGGGTAGAAAGGATACCTGGAACGAGTCAAGTCTAAGCTGCAACAAAAAGATAGTAAAAGGGCAAGAGAGTATTAAAGAACCAGCAACAGCATGTTTTAAGCCTTAGTGGTATCAGAAAACATGCTGTGTTTAAGGAACTGAAAAGAAGTTCACAAGACTGAATGTGGAATGTGAAATAAGGATAAACAGCAAAACAGGTAGCAAAGACAGCCAAAAACTATGACTGTACATTAGAAAGAGATGAAAAAGGTGGCCAGAAATACCGAGAAGCATGCAGGCATTAGAGCCAAAAGGAAGATGGTTTAAGTAGGGTGGGGTCCAAAGTATGATCTTTCTTGGCACATTTCACATGCACTTAAAAAGAATGTGTTCTAACAGCATGGTAATGATACAAGAACAGATACATAGACCAAATGAAACAGAACAGAGAACCCAGAAATAAAACCACACACCAACAGCCATGTAATCTTCAAGAAAGTCAACCAAAATAAGCAATGAGGAAATGACTCCCTACTCAATAAATGATGCTGGGATAAATGGCTAGTCATATGCAGAGGACTGAAACTGGACCCCTTCTTTATACCACATACAAAATCAATTCAAGATGGATTAAATACTTAAAACCTAAAACTATGAAAACCCTAGACAACAACCTAGGCAATACCATTCTAGGCATAGGAATGAGCAAAGATTTCATTGCAAAGATGCCAAAAGCAATTGTAACAAAAGCTAAAAATGACAAATGGGATATAATTAAACTTTATCAACAGAGTTAACAGACAACCTACAGAATGGGAGAAAATATTCACAAACTATGCATCTGACAGGTCTAAGATACAGAACCTAAGGAACCTATATGATTCAACAAGCAAAAAACAAGTAACCCCTTTAAAAAACAGGCAACAAAAGACATGAACAGACATTTCTCAAAAGATGACAGTGGCCAACGAATGTATGAAAAAGTGTTCCACATCACTAATCATCAGCGAAATGCAAATCCAAACCAATGGCTATCAAAAAAAATAAAAAAACAGCAGATGCTGGCAAGGCTGCAGGGAAAAGGGAACACATACACACTTGTGGATGGCAATGTAAGTAAGTTCAGCCACTGGGGAAAGCAGTTTGGAGATTTCTCAAAGAACTTAAAAACACAACTACAAAAAAAACAACACAACACAACACAAAAAGACACACGCACTCGCATGTTCATTGCAGTACTATTCTCAATAGCAAATACCATGGAATACTATATGGTCATAAAAAAAAGAACTGAATCACATCCTTTGCAGCAACATAAATGCAAATGGAGGCCATTGTCTTGAGCAAATTATGGCAGGAACAGAATAGCAAATACCACATAGTCTCACTTACAAGTGGGAGCTAAACGTTGGGTGCTCATGGGCCCCTTCCTTACACTACATACAAAAATCAATTCAAGATGGATTAAATGCTTAATACCTAAAACTATAAAAACCCTAGATGACAACCTGGGCGGTATCATTCTGGGCATAGGTATAATAGCAGTACCATTGCTATTATATGGCAATAACAGACACTGCGGACTACTAAAGCAGGAAGGGCGGTAAGGGTTGAAAAACTAATTGTTAGGTTCTATGCTCAGTACCTGGGTGACACAATCATTTGTACCTAAACCTCAGCATCACAGCAATATACCCAGGTAACAAACTTGCCTGTATGTAAGTAACCCCTGAATCTAAAATAAAACCTGAAAAAGAAAAGAAATAAACAAATAAATAAATAAAGTAGAAAAGTAGACACTAAAAAAAGAAAAAGAAAGGAAGCAAAGTATATTCTAATATTTTGGGGTGGAAAAAGCCTATAAATGTCAATTAGATCAAGTTGGTTGATATGGTTCAAGTCTTCCACATCCTTAATTATTTTCTGTCTACTTGGACTAAAAATTATTGAGAAAGAGGTAGTAAAATCTCTGATCAAAATTTTGAATTTTTATTTCTCTTTGCAGCTCCATCAGATTTGCTTCACGTATTTTGAGGCTTTGATATTAGTGTATAAACATTTATAACTGTTATGTTCTCCTAACTGGTCCCTTTGTATCATTATGCAATGAACCATCTTTTTAAAGTTCTAAGGAACTTTAGGATGGAGACACTTGTTCCACTGTATGACAGATCTTTGCATTCCCTAACAAAGCTCAGGCCACTATGGGCATGGGAATACCATATGGCTTTCTCAACAACGACTGTCTTTAAATTAGAATAGAAGTGCAAGTCCTCATTTTCAATAACTAGATTTAACCACTTGCCTCCTACACCAAAAAATGGGAGCAAAATGAACAAGAAGAACATCTTCTTAAAGTTTGCATCCCAGAAGGCAGCACTACTGAGTTTCGTTTATACTGGTGACTGCAGGCTTTTGTGGGAGCTGAACTCCTCTGATAACATGATGAAAGCTAGGAATAGTCTCTCCAGGAAATCTCATGTACTCAACCATTTGCATATAATTTCAGGGGCTAACAGACCATGGAAGCCTAAGTTAAGAATTTTTAATGTAAACTCTTTAAAGTATACAAAGAAGAAGAAAAAACCAGGTCTCAAATCCAGTTACGTTTTATCAAGGCAAGTTTGCTACAGACTTGATTAAATGCCATCATGTGTGACAATGAATACTTACCTATGTTAGTGAAAACCTGTATTTTTAATGAGGTATATATTAAAAGAAAATTTAACATACTTGCTTTATACATCTTGATCTGAACAATGGCATCCCATGTAAGGTCTAAATCAGGGCCATCCAATTAGCAACTCTAGGATCAAATAGAGTTTTCTACTTACTTTGCTATCTATACTCTTTATCCAGGTGTCCCCAAACTACGGCCCACGGGCCGCATGCGGCCCCCTGAGGCCATTTATCCGGCCCCCTGACGCACTTCAGGAAGGGGCACCTCTTTCACTGGTGGTCAGTGAGAGGAGCACAGTATGTGGCGGCCCTCCAATGGTCTGAGGGACAGTAAACTGGCCCCCTGTGTAAAAAGTTTGGAGATGCCTGCTCTTTATCTGTAGCTCAAGATCAGACCTATTCTAGGTAAGCCAAGCAATGGTCAACCCACTGCTGAATGATGAGAGACTTGATTCCACCCTTACCTGTTGCTATGCTTGGACTTTTCACGGTCTTTCTCCTTGTCTTTCTTGTGTTCTTTGTGCCGATGTTCTCGATCTTTGTGTTTATCTTTGTGTTTATGAGAATCTGCAACCATAAGAGATGAGTCAGTTAAGAGTAGTCATGAACTATCTTTTGTATGCCTACCTTGACAAGCTAGTCAAGATGTACAATGACAGGATTCAAATGGCATGGTAGGCATAACAACACACGCCACTGAAAAAAAAGCTTTCACAAAGAAGCCCAGACAAAGCATCCCATTAGCCTGCTTCCACAATCAAGACATGTTACTACTATGGGAAAGATGATGAAATGAGAGCCAATTCTACTATGAAAAGAAGCCACAGTTTGGCATTTTTCTTCCTAGATGTAATACTATTAAGCCTGACCTATAAATGGTAACAAAGGGGTAAATCTTGAACACTGACTCTAAAGATCAGGTGTTTTAACTTCTGAAAAATTCAAACTTCAACACATATGTTTATAAATAAACATTAATAAAGTATAATTTCTAAACAATAAAATACTGTCAGCCCTCCACATTTACGGGTTCAGCACCACATATTCAAACACTTGCAGACTGAAAATATTCAAGGAAAAAAATATTAATTACAAGACAACCCCAAAAATACAACCCCCCCCCAACAACAAAACAACCATATAGTTACACTGTATTCGGTAATATAAGTAATGTGGTGATGAGTCAAAGTATATAGGATTGTATATGTTATATGCAAATACTGTGCCATTTTATATCCAAAAGCTTGAACATCTGCAAATTTTGGTATACTCAGCACAGGGGGTAGGGTGGTCCTGGAACCAATACCCTACAAATATTAAGAAATAACTGCATACACAGTTCAAAGACACCATGTGATATGCCTGACAAACACACAGGGGCAATCCCCACTACAATAAAGATTTAGAACAAGTCCATCACCTCAGAAAGTTTCCTGTGTGCTCCTTCCAGGTCATTCCCACATTCCACTCCTTGCCCAAAGGAAGCACTGATCTGATCATGCTATAGATTAGATCTGCCTAGATTTCATGTAAACAACATCATGTAAGATTTATTCTTCTGTCTGATTTCTCTCAGCATAACATTTGTGACATTCATCCATGTTGTTGGATGTACCAGCTGTTGGTTCCATTTTATTGCTGAGTGGCGTTACATTGCATGGATATACTGTAACTTACCTACATTCATCTGCCAGACATTTTAGTTGTTTACAGGTATTGGTTATTATTTATCTGCTACAAACATTCATATACAAATATTTCTGTAGACATGTTTTCATTTCTCTTGGGTACATACTTAGGAGAAAAGTTACTGGGTAATATAAAAAATGTATGTTTAACTTTATAGGAAATTGCCAAATTGTACCATTATATATCCCCATCAAAATATCATTAATGTTCCAATTGATACAAATTCTCACCAATATCTGATATTAGTCTTTAATTTTAGCCATTCTAGTAGGTGTGGAGTGGTATCTCACTGTGGTTTCAATTAACATATTTCTGATGATTAAAAGACGTTTAGTGACAAGCATCTTTTTGTGTGCTTTCTGGCCACTCATATACCTTCTTTGGTGAAGTTTCTGCTCAAATCTTTCCCGCAATATAGAAAATTCATTTGGTCTTCTTATTATCTTGGTGTAAGAGCTCTTTATACATTCTGGATTACCAATTTTTTTTTTTTTTTTTTTTTTTTGGTCAGCTGTATGAACTGTGAATATTTTCTCCCCAAGATTTTCTTGTTTTAATTTCTTAATGGTGTGTTTCAAAAGAGCAAAAGTTTTAAATTTTGATCAAGTCCATTTCATCAATTTTCCCTTTTAGGGTCTGTATGTTTTGTGCCTCAAGATATCTTTGCCTACTCAAGGGCCACACAGATTTTTTCTCTCTCTCTTTTGGGTGGAAAGGCAGGGAAAGACTCTCATTTTCTTTTCTTTTCTTTTTTTTTTTTTAAAGAATAATAAGAAAAAGAATAAAGAAGAGAAAGAAAGAGAAAAAGGAAGAGGGAGAGAGAATGGGGTTATTGCTTTATTTGCCTGGGCTAGAATGCAGTCTAAATATGGGTATGCCTATAATTGTGCTTAATAATGGAGACATGTAAGAAAATGAGGGAAGAGAATAACAAACTAGGAGCCAACCAATATTTCATTTAAACTTCTAAGTTGATATGATGTGGTATTAATAAGAGTGCATATTTTGTGTTTTTAAAGTGGAGAGTTCTATAAATATTAATTAAGTTTACTTGTTGCAGATCTGAGTTCAAGTCCTGGATATCGTTGTTAATTTTCTGTCTCATTAATCTGTCAAATATTAATGTTGAAGTCTCCCACTATTGTTGTGTGGGAGTCTAAGTCTCTTTATAAGTCTTGTATATCTGGGTATTCCTGTATTGGGTGAGTATATGTTTAGGATCTTTAGCTCTTCTTGTTGCATTGATCCTTTTATCATTATATAATGTCCTTCTTTGCTTCTTTTCATCTTTGTTGCTTTAACGACTATTTTATCAGAGGCAAAAATTGTAACTTCTGCTTTTTATTTATTTATTTATTTTTGCTCTCCATTTGGTTGGTAAATCTTTCTCCATCCCTTTGGAGATGGAGACTCTCAAGACTCTCATTTTCTTATATCACGATGTTGCGCAGGCTGGTCTCAAACTCCTGGGCTCAAGCAATCCTCCTGCCTCAGCCTTTGGAATGGCTGGGATTACAAGGGCATACCACCATCTTATTTATTTATTTTCTAGCAGTTTTACTGCAGTAAGGGCCAAGTTTCATTTTTTTCTAATCGATTAAGATGTCAAGTTGTTCTAGAACCATTTTTTTTTTAACTTTTAAGTTCAGGGGTACATGTGCAGGTTTCTTATACAGGTAAACTTGTGTCATGGGGGTTTGTTGTACAGATTATTTCATCACCCAGGTATTAAGCCTAGTACCCACTAGTTAGTTTCCTGATATTCTCCCTCCTCTCATCCTCCACCATCCAAAAGGCCCCTGTGTCTGCTGTTTCCCTGTATGTGTCCACATGTTCTCACGATTTAGCTCCCACTTGTAAGCGAGAACATGCAGTATCTGGTTTTTTGTTCCTGTGTTACATTTGCTAAGGGTAATGGCCTCTAGTTCCATCCAGGTTCCTGCAAAGGACACAATCTCATTCTTTTTATGGCTGCAGAGTATTCTGTGGGGTACATGTGCCACATTCTTTTTTTATTCAGTCTACCACTGATGGACATTTAGCTTGATTCCATGTCTCTGCTATTGTGAATAGCCTAGCACCATTTTTTAAAAGACAGCCCTTTCTCCATCAAATTGTCTTGGCCTTTTCAAGTGGCCATATAATTATAGGTCTATTTCTGGACCCTCTATTCTAACCTTACACACACACACACACACACACACACTATCTTGACTACAGAAGTCTTTGATACTCTGCTTTTCAAGAGGTGTAACCTAATTCCCCTCCCCTTGAGTGTGGGCTGGACACAGTGACTCACCCCTAACAAATAGGATAAAGTGGAAATGTCAGGGGCAACTTCCCGCACTAGGCCACAAAAGGCATTAGATCTTCCTTTCTGCTCTCTCCTTGCTCTAGGAAAGGCCACTGATACACTGTTGTATACTCATTCAGAAGCCCTCTGGAAAGGCCCATGTAGTAAGAAACTCAAGCTTCCTGCCAATAGCCATGTGAATGAGCCATCTTGGAAGTGGAACTTCTAGTCTAAATTAAGTCTTCAAATGACTGCAGCCCTGGCTGACATACTGACTGCAATCTACAGATGCTCAGCCAAACGCACCCAGATAAACTGCCTCTGGATTCCTGACTCACAAGAACTACATGAGAAAGTAAATGTCTTGTTATTTTAAGCTGTTATATTTTGAGGTAACAAGTTTTACAGCAATCAATTAATAATGTATAGGCAATGTGTCTTCATCCCATTACTGGCTCACAGCAAAGGAAACCACATGTGTCATAATCTGCTGAGCATCTATTCTGTGCCAGGCCCTGAGGAAATAGAAATCTGCACGACCGTAGTACTAACTATAAGAAAGCCCCATTCTACAGAGATGGGGAAAAAAAAAATCATATAGTGTCAGAAGTAGGATTTGAACTCAGTCTTTCATGTAGCATATAGAACCCTTCAACTTCTAAAAACCTAGAGTCTATAATTTTAAAATGCTAAGCTGATTCACATAAGGTTATTGGCCCGTTTACATGACAGTAATACCCCATTACTTTTGCCTCAAACCAAACACTCATGGCTAAAATCATAATAATGACAATACATAAACCAACACTACAATCTGGAATAAAGCATGTGTCATTTAATTTTGTTTACAGCCCAGATTCAATAAACAAGCCTCAGAACATCAAGATCTGCTAATATGGCCCTAGGGTATAGCAAGGACATCACATTTTTAAAAATTACTCAAAATGCATAAATATATATGAAGAAGACTGGAATATAGACATCAAAATATTAAAAGCAGTTAGGGTAGTCAATTTATGAGTAACTTGAGTTTTTGTGTCTATACTTCATCTTGTTTTCTAGTTTTTCCCTACAATAAATTACTTGTATAGTAAAAAATGAACCAAGTTTAAAAAATTTATTTTGACAAATACTAGTGTGCATAAGGAAAATTTGCTTAAATCACTAAAAAGCTCTAAACTTAAAAAGGAAATTATGTAAAGGATAAACTGAAAGTAATTCCAGGTAGGTTTCAGATAACAGTCTGCTAATAACGTGGTTTTTTTTTTTTTTTTTTTGGAGACAATGTCTCACTCTATCACCCAGGCTAGAGTACAGTAGTAGGATCTCAGCTCACTGCAGCCTCCACCTCCAGGGTTCAAGCAAGTCTCCTGCCTCAGCCTCCTGAGTAGCTGAGTCTACAGGTGCATGCTGCCATGCCTGGCTAATTTTTTGTATTTTAGTAAAGACAGGGTTTCACCATGTCCAGTCTGGTCTCGAACTTCTGAGCTCAGGCAATCCACCTGCCTCAGCCTCCCAAAGTGCTGGGATTACAGATGGGAGCCACCACACACAGCCACATTTTTCTTTTTAATGCACAAAATTTCAAAACTGATTTTAAAGCCAGGTCCTCAAGTTTTTAAAAATGCAAACAAAAATGTCTGGTGAAAAACTCAAGGCTGTGGCTCATTAATTTCATTGATACAAATAAGACCTAGGTTAAAGATCTGAACCCGAGAATTCCTATTTTAAAGGAGTGGCTGAGCATAGTGGCTCGTGCTAATAATTTCAACACTTTAGGAGGCCAAGGTGCTTAGGACAGGAGTTTGAGACCAGCCTGGGGAATATAGCAAGACCTCGTCTCTACAAAAACTTTTAAAAGATTAGTTGGGCATTGTAGTGCACCTGTAACCCTGGCTGAGGGTGAGGTGGGAAGACTGGTTGGGCAGAGAATTTTAAAGACAGAGCTGCGATTACACCACTGCACTCCACCTGGGCTACAGATCAAGACCCCCTCTCTAAAATACAAATAAAAGTGCTATGTGTGCTGTGAGAGGTGTCAAAAAGTATATTACATGGCAACTTCTTCAAATATCTTAAAGACTATTACGTATATTGTATTATATTATATAAATTTTCTCAGTAAATTTATTATTTCTGAGTAAATATAAATTTATATTAATGCTGAGAAATGATAGGGAGGCAAATTGAGGTCAGTACAAAAGAGCTAACCATAAACAGAATGGGATGCCTTCTGAACACCAAAAGCATTTAATAACCAACTGACGGCGAAACTGTAGCAATCATCTGCGGTAGATGAACTGACAAATTAAAGAATCTCTAAAGATCAATACTGAAGTACTTCCATGTAAATGATGCCCGGAATCTGCTTATAATAGTCTGTGTGGGGCAGTGGAGGGGGAGGAACCAAGAGATATGGGGATAAATAAAACTCAACTGGCGAAAGGTTGATAATTACTAAAGCTGAGTGACATACATGGGAGTTCATTATAATCCTCTCTGTGTATGCTTGAAACTTTTCATAAGAAAAAGTTAAACATTATCTCTAAGTTTCTGCCTTTCCAACCCTTCATTTTTTTGTTATTATATGAAGGTATATGGCAAGAAGACTGGCCTAGTTCCAAAATAAGCTTTGTGTCAAGGAATAGTAAGAGATAAAAGTAAAAGCAAAATAACTAGCTAGAGGGTTCCGAAGCAGTCTTTAAAAAGTGGTAGTAAAGGAACTAAGAAGGAAGGAAAAAATGTAAAAGCACATTTGGGAAATTGGAAGTGGAACCCAGTTCCAGGAACTCACTGCTAAGTGTAATAAATACAGTGTAATAGAGTCAGAGGAAGTCTTTATGTCCAGGTGACTGGGGGAACAAGGGGCCTTGGCAAAAAACAAGAAAGTTGTGCAGAACAAAGATGGCGAGAAAATACTGGAGAAACGATGGACCAGTCTCAGCCATACTGTATCTAAGGTAACAGTGGGACATCTAACTAAAGATTTTGATCAGAAGAGACACTAATAAGTGAAAAAAATAAAGCCAATAAGGACACACAAATCTACATCCCTCACGGTGAAAATTTTTTTGGAGAGAGCATACTATGGCCTTGAAGATTACTTTCAGCATATACCTTTTTCCCCCGTAACTGGAATTCATCTCACAGTGTTATTTAAAATGTCTTAGAGGAAGGACCCTGCCACTTCAAGCACGTGTTAAGTGTAAAAAGAAATGTGTTGAACTTGATTGATAGATATGAAAGACGCAAACCATGCATATTAAATCACCAGAAAACCTCATTCATTGTGAATTCGGGTCAACTAATGCTTTCTAATAACAAAAATTTTAATTTCTCGTGAAAATTTTAGATGAAGACATGAGATGAAGCCTCCTGAAATAAAGCAGTCTTAAGAAAACAGGAGACTTACAGCAACTAACTCCTTTCACTCTAACTTGAGTAGCTCTCTAAGTACAGATAAGTAAACAAATAGATAGAACAGGAATCAACATCTTTTGTTATTGTTACCTAAAGTATTCCCCAAGGTTTAAAGAGCAATTAAGTAAAGAAGCTTCCAAAGGAGTGTCTGTCTTTTCCCAATGTAGGAACAGGTGCTGGCTAGCCTTACACAAGGACTTGAGGATTAAGGTGGGGGAAAAAAAAATCTTTTGCCACTGAATTCAAAAATATATTCTGAGGGCTAATTCAATTTAAAACCAAATATATTCAAGTCCAAAGCATCCTGCTAAAGACTCACCAGACAAGGACTCTGCCCTCAAGGAGTCTGCAATCCATTAAGGTAATTAAGATATGATCTCAGCCAGGCGTGGTGGCTCAAGCCTGTAATCCCAGCACTTTGGGAGGCCGAGGAGGGTGGATCACGAGGTCAAGAGATCGAGACCATCCTGGTCAACATGGTCAAACCCCGTCTCTGCCAAAAACACAAAAAATTAGCTGGGCATGGTGGCACGTGCCTGTAATCCCAGCTACTCAGGAGGCTGAGGCAGGAGAATTGCCTGAACCCAGGAGGTGGAGGTTGCGGTGAGCTGAGATCGCGCCATTGCACTCCTGCCTGGGTAACAAGAGTGAAACTCCGTCTCAAAAAAAAAAAAAAAAAAAAAAAAAAAGATACGATCTCAAGTAGCTTGCTACCCAAGGCACACAAGAGAAAAGGGCACTAATACGAGTGCCAGCACCATGCTAGGTGCTTACAAACACTATCTCAACTCAAGTTTCTTACCACTCTTATGATAGTGAAATAGTCTCATTTCACAAAAAATAATAATAGGTACCTGTATTAGTCCGTTCTCATGCTGCTAATAAAGACACATCCAAAACTGGGTAATTTATAAAGGAAAGAGGTTTAATTGACTCACAGTTCCACAGGGCTGGGAAAGCCTCAGGAAACTTACAATCAAGGTGGAAGGGGAAACAAACATGTCCTTCTTCAAATGGCATGGTGGCAGCAAGGAGAAGTGTGGAACAAGGCAGGGTGGAGAGGGAGGGGGAAGCCCCTTATAAAACCATCAGACCTTGTGAGAACTCACTATCATGAGAACAGCTTGGAGATAACTGCCCTTGTGATTCAATTACTTCCAACCAGGTCCCTCCCACAACATGTGAAGATTATGGGAACTGGAATTCAACATGAGATTTGCATGGGAACACAGCCAAACCCGTATCAGTATCCTTTACTAAAATGTATATTCTGTGCAAGCAAGTATTACATATATCACCTCTAACGTTCACAACTCTGGGTGGTACTGATTTCCTCAAATCTAAGATACTTTTTGCCTCATTTTAACATCTCAGAAAATAAGGTGCATCCAGTTGGCATAACCCCCATGAATGAAGAATTTGGCAAAATCTAACAAACTCACATGCTCTCCCTCTTTTGATCCAGCAATCCATATCTAACAATTTAGCCTAAAAACACCACAAGGTGTATCTGGAGAAATAAGTGGATTATGACAAAGTTAAGAGGCAGTACTTTTAACAAGTGACAGGGAAACAAAGGAGGCAGAATGTAGAGTGGTAGATAAAGAAGGTTTAAGAAAAAAATGTTTTTAGGAAAATAATATTTTGAAGAATTCTAACAGAATTTCTCTATTCTCAACTTTCAGAATACATGTGTGATGTAGTAATTGTGTAAATGTTTTAAATAAGCATACTTTTACAATAAAAAGGCAGAAAACTTACCCTGGTCTTTGTAATACATGAAGGCAGAGAAAACAAGTCAGCAGGGAAAAACTCTTATTTCATTTTAGACTTGCTGGAATGCATTAAAATTCTCTTTTTATTCTCAAAATTCCAAATGTCAAATGATTGACATTAAAGTAACAGTTTCTATTGCATTGTGATGTTCCTGTATTTAGAAACTATGTAAACTTTTCATAAAGGTAATAAGACATTTTCCAAATGAAGCATGTGGGTACCATTACTTCCTCATCTCATACATGATAGCAAGATTTTCTATTTTGCTGTCCTGCTGCTATTTTTCAGTAGGCACAGTAAGGCAGTAGAATTACTTAATTTATGGTCATTTTTTTGGGAAAAAAAAGTCATAGAAATAAAAATACTAAATCTAGGTTAACTGCCTCCTTGTTTCAAAGTAAAGAGTAATATATAATGAGATAAAACAGCCTGGTTCCACCAACGAACAAGATGAAATAAAGACCCTGGATCCAAGAGTGGCAGTTAGTCAACATAGGCTTCCTGGAGGATGCTGTTTGAGCCAAGTCTTACTGAAAGCTAAGAGGGAGTTAGCAAGACAAAGGAAGGTGAAAGGACATTCTTGGCGGATGTGCTACATTGCAGCAAGAAATGAGCCGCAACAGCCAGCTATTTATTACTATCATTGCTGAAAAATTAATCTTTTCCTGAATGAGCAAAATGAAGTGAGACATACTTCTCCCAGCTAGGAAATAGGAGAGTTAACTGTTTTCAGGAGCATATTAAAAAAATACAATCCCAGAGTTATCTACCTAAAGCCATGTATCCAAAGCAGGTTTTTGTTTGTTTTAGACAGAATCTCACTCTGTTATCCAGGCCAGAGTGCAGTGGTGCAATCTCAGCTCACTGCAACCTCAGCCTCCAAGGTTCAAGTGATTCTCTTGCCTCAGGCTCCCGAATTGCTGGGATTACAGACGCATACTGCCACGCCCAGCTAATTTTTGTATTTTTGTAGAGATAAGGTTTCACCATGTTTACCAGGCTGGTCAAACTCCTGACCTCAAATGATCCATCCGCCTTGGCCTCCCAAAGTGCTGGGATTAGAGGCCTGAGCTGCCATGCCTGGCTCTTTTTCTTTTAAAAAAGGTGCAGAAAATACTCCTACTTCTTATAATTCTAGAGTCCTAGTTCTCTGCTTAGATAGAAAGGAAACAAAATATACAGGAATAAGAAACTCAATATCAAATAAATCCAACAAAGTTTGATCCAACTGTTAAAAACATTCCTGAAAACGTGCCTAATCCCAAAATGACAATGAAGCTGCAGATATGGAAACCAAGTACAGGGTCAACCCCAAGTGGTCAAATCAATGTCACATCAGGCATATATGAGACAGAAAGTTCATTCTCCATAGGGAAACCAAATACACAAATTATATGAAGAAAAGAAATAACCAACACTTTGTTAAACATATTCAAACATCATCAATACAAAAGACCATGACCAAACCCTAATGTGATACAGATATGGCAGAGCAGCACAGAAGTCCTCTTCATGGACCTCTGAAGGAAGCTGGAGAAAGAAGACTAGTTCAACATGAAAAATATCTTATTCAAAATCCTTGTTCTATCACTTAGTGTATGACCTTAGCTAAAAAAATCACTTAATTACTAATCTACAAGAAGGTAGCATAGATCAGTGATAAACAGCTTCAAATCTCTGTCTGTCATATACTAGATACCCATGACCTTAGTAAATTTAGCTTATTTTACAGATGAAGAAACTCCAGCTCAGAAAATTTCAGTGATTTTAAATAATTTTATTTTGAAAGTCAATCAATATTTGTGTATGGCTGTAACAGAACTCTTGGCTAATCTCCAAGAAATTATAAACATGTTGACAACTGTCAATGAGATACAACCATTCCTAAACCACCTCCTTGATCACTTTACATATAACTGAACTGAGCTTTCTCAATCATTTCATACAACTCAGTCAGGCTGGATATTTGCATTTGAGGCAGCAACCATACTCATTCACTACGCCCAACCAGCCAGCAACTGAGAAATGCTGTCTGATTTTCTTTCCTATACTGAGATCCAGGAAAGAAAAGCACTTGTGAAAAAGGAAGTAAAACTTTGGCCTACTCTAACAAATCTGTACCAAGTTCCATAAAGAACTTATGGGTTTTAAGGAAGACACTGTTAAGGAAGGCACTGTTAATGCCATTGCATTCCCATGCAGAAGCACATTTGCCTGTTTTGCTGTGTTAGGTGGCTAACAGTGTTGTCAATCTTATTCTACCTGGCATTTCTAAACTCAATCCAAGCATAAACATTTACTCTTTCTTAAGAGAGAAGAGGCTAAGTCATCAGCACAGAATACTGATTGTTTTTATCAACTATTTCATGATCTTAAAGCTTTTAGGGTAATAAGATCAAGGCAAGAAAGAAGAGTCCTTTGCTTTCCTATAAACAAAGGCAGAGAGCTTTCTGATATGAAGGAGACTCTCTGTCATGTTTTGACCCAGTCCCCTTTACACTGTCTTTAGATGATAGATTTGAGACTTAGGGCAGCTGTATAATATGACAGGCTCCTCCTTCACAGATAATCATCAAGTCAAGTGTGTGGGGGATGGAGGTGGGGCACAGTTATACAACCAAAACCTACCTTCTCCAAAAAGACACTCACAATACAACTTTTGTCAAAGATAATCTCTGCTCTTCTCTAACATGTAAATATATAACCAGTGCGTAAGGAAAGTGAACACTGGAACCATTTTAGTGAACACAAAGGGTGAAAAAATTATTTAAAGAAAATATTCATCACCTCATTATTAAAACTCTTCCACTGGGATAAACCCTTACATCTTCTACTTCCTCCCTGACTTTCAAACCCGTATCACATCCCCAAAAGCAAGAATTTTAACAAAATAAACATTCTCTTTAACACTCTATACCCAGTATGTTCTTATAATTTTAAGAGAAAACCGTTTTTGTCTAGGACAGATACAAGCTGGTCTTGAGTGATAATAGACTGGCATCCGGGAGTGCGGTAAATATAAGGGGTATGTGCATCTCCCCAGGAACTTAATGCAAAACTAAAGGCAGTGGGAGAAACTGAAAACTTGTCATCATTAAAAGGGGAATGGGTTGAAGAGTAAAAGCAAGTATCCCCCAACTGCTGGGGTAGAGGGAAGGGCATATTTCTTTTTATTCCTGAAATTCAGACTATACCAATGTTAGTCCACTTTCAATCCAGGAAACCCTGTTTGTGATCCATCTTAATGGTGGCTGGTTTCGATTTGTAGCCTACAGAAGAATTCTTCACTATTTTACAGCAATTCTCAAGGAGAACATTTCCAAAATTCCAGGGCATTGTTAATAGCCTTTCAAAGTAAGCAGGACAGAGACTGTTTCTGGCTAAAGGCTCAAAGAGCTCTGGAATTTAAAAGGAAAGAAAACTGCTGGTAGGATTCAGCTCTAAAGAAACCCTTAAAAAACTGAAGAGAATGAGGGCCGGGCAGTGGCTTGCCATGCATGTAATCCCAGCATGAGGCCAAGGCAGGTGGATCATCTGAGGTCAGGAGTTCAAGACCAGCCTGACAAACATGGTGAAACCCCATCTCTATTAAAAATACAAAAATTAGCTGGGCGTGGTGGAACACACCTTTAATCCTAGCTACTCGGAAGGCTTGAGGCAGGAGAATCGCTTGAACCTGGGGGGGTGGAGGCTGCAGCAAGCCGAGATCATGCCATTGCACTCCTGCCTAAGCAACAAGAGTGAAACTCCGCCTCAAAACAAAACTAAACTAAAGAATGAGAGAAGAGACTATAACATTTCTCATTTTTAAAGTCCAAATGATCAATTATTCTCGCTAAATGTGCACTGCATATAAACAACAATTCTTGTCATGGACAGACCTGTTCAGCATTGAAACTATGGGGTTTCCCCATTAGGGACCTGATACTTACAAGCTAACGAAACAAAAAAAGCATCTCCAGCTGAGAAGATGGCAGACAGAAGTATAAATAGTTGTTCTGTCCTTACGGAAATTGGGGTTTGCAATATTCATTCGTTCAAGTATTTACTGAGTGCCAGTTCAAAGTGTTGAAATACAACTCAGCCACAAAACTGAGTCCCTGCCCTCATCAAGTTTCATAATAAGCATAATACCCCCCTGACCCTATCCCAATAGTAGCAGCTGTTAAATGAATAACTTTGAAAAGGGAGAGGAAAAGGGTCCCCCTAACAGCCCAAGTTTCACTGGACTTGCCTCCACGAAGTTCCAGAATCAGTTTCTAATGCTACAGCTGGAAAAGACCCTCATAAGAAGTTATGAAGGCCAAGTTCAAGAAAAGGTCAAACTTAATTAAATGAAAGTTGCCAAGTATTTTGCAAAGTGTGGTCTTTCTCTTCAATATTCAAAACTTACCATGAGAAACATAGAAGTGCATTGCATTGAAAGACTCAAGAGTTGCTCAAAGACCCAATTTTGTTATCATTTCTGCAACACAACTTAAAATTTCTAAAACCTGTCACTACAATTTCCAAAGTGCCCACGTGTTCAGAAGAAATGCCACAAACTGACTTAAAAACACTTCAAGATTTAGGTTCTTAAACATCAGCAGCTGTGTGAGATTAGCAGCCAGCTATTATCCTTAAAGGCTTTGCCATGGAAAAGACACACAAGAAGAAGCCTATTGGTCTATTTTACGCCTCAAACTGACACACACAAAAAAAGGGTTAAATGGTCAGGGAATGTTTTCTCTTCCAGTCCACTTCCGCATTTAAATTTCTTTTATGGCTTTACAACACCACAATTACCTTAATCTGTCTCTCCACAGGCCCTTCCTGTCTTATTTTACAACCTTCTCTCCCATCGTACTCCTTCCATTATGCTCCTTAAATTCAAGTTCATCTTGTCTTCCTCAGGTTCTGATTTCCAGGGACCAATTAATTATATTAAAAAAAAAAAAAAAATCAGACTTCAGTGACAGGACCGACAAACTGTCTTTCAGAAAAGTATGTTACTTGATCTACAAGGTCTTCTGATCTGGAGATTCTAGGCTCAATTAAAGCCAGAACAGACTGTTCATTGTTTTATTATTATGCCAAAAACTAAATGACAGATTAACAAGTCAATTCCACTTTCTAACAGCAAGAAGGCTTAGAACAACTGCTTTAATGCAATGTCCTGGGGGAGTTTTAAATAACTTATTTCTCGCTTTGGGTCTCAGTTTTCTAATCTGTAAAATGACCTCTACTGACCCCTTACATGTCTGGTCACAAGAATTCTATGAATTTTAGAAACTGTCTTGGCCCATATGAAAGGAAAATAAATTTTTAATGCTTGAGTGCAGTGGTTCTCAAATATTCCTGTGTATGAGCCCTGGTACTTGGACTCATCCTCAGATATTTTAACACAAGATCTCCAGGTAACTATAATCCACTGTCCAGAATAATATTTTGAAGAAACCCTGCATTATTCTTATTCCTGAGTCTTCTGAGAAATATTCATACCAAATACCAGCCTACAAAAGTGGATGTGCTACTGATTTTATTTTCAGTTTCTACTTCAATTGGGTTTCTCTGTTTCTTTAAAAGGTAGGCATGTGCTGAGTCACCCTCTGGGGAAATTTTTTTTTTTTTTTTTTTAATTCATAGCCTAGACTATTGAGTTTCTACAATTAAGGAAGAAAGAGGTTGTTCTCACCTGCTACTCTTCCAACCCCTATTTGAGAGGAAGAAGGAAAAGCTACTTAAGAGGTGGCACAGCTATTCTAACTTAGATAATGAGAGAGTTAGTCAAGCTCTTTAAAATCGAAGTTTTCTTTGTTGTCTGGACACTAGTGGGTGGAGTCCTGCTTAGAGAGATACAGGTAACTGAGTCCTGCCAGTGGGGCTCAGATGCCTTTGGGAGCTAAACGCTACGTACTAAGAGTTCTGGCGAGCTTCCTATGATACACACAAGCACATTCAATCAGGTCCACAAACTTTTTCTGTGAAGGGCCAGATACTAAACAGCTGAGGCCTTGTAGACAATTCAAGTTCCATGCAAGTATTCATGCCACAGTAGCACAAAAACCACCACAGATGATGTGTAAATGAATAAGCATGGCCACATTCTAGTAAATATTTATGGACGCTGGAATGTGTATTTCGCATGATTTTCCTGTGTCATGAAGTAATACTCTTCTTTCAATTTTTTTCCAGCTACATTCTGAGAAGTGTGTGTCATTAGGGCAATTTTGTCATGCAAACATCATAGTGTGCTTACACAAACTTAGATGGTATAGCCTACTACCACCTAGGCTATATGGTATAGCCTGTTGCTACTAGGCTACAAACCTGTACAGCATGTTATAGTACTGTAGGGAACTGTAACACAGTGTTAAGTATTTGTGTATCTAAACATATCTACAACATAGAAAAGGTGCAATAAAAATACTGTCTATCTTATGGGACCATCATCATATATGTGGTCTATTGTTGACAGAAATATTATTATGTGGCACATACCTAAACATAAAAATACAAAAACTTAAAAACACAAAAACCATTTCCTGGGCCATACAAAAGCAGGTGTGGTTTGCAGAACACTGTGCTAGTATTAACTAGAAAGTATCCCCGATGTCGCCTGTAGAAAGATGTCTTATTCAAGCTTAGGGTCAAAATGAAGAATATCCTCCCTGATTTACCTACAACTCCTGTCTAACCCACCTCAGTTTTGGCTAACTTGTTCTAATCTCTCCTCTCCCTGCACACGGCCCATGAGTGGCCAATCAACTTGACTTGAAAGTGGTTAAAATCTACCTCCACTCTGCAAAACTAAATAAAATAAGTCACATGAGAACTCTGAAGAGAGGCCAATGACTAGCCCACTGCTAATTCTGCTTCTTAAGCAGCAAACTGGTTAAATGTTATTTATCTCTCTTAAGTGGGAACAACATCACATTTGTTCACAAAATGCTAACCATCTCTGATGAAATTCCTTAGTAAATAAGCAGACTTCAGGGATCCTTATAAAATAAGGTTTCTAGTTAATCCTTAGTTAACAAAAAGATCCTTTTTCTTGAATACTCAAATAAGTTTTACCGATTTCTGGAATAACTGGCTCCAAGCACAAGCTGAACTGCTAAAAAATAAACTATCCAGGGGGCTTTGCTACAAAGGCAAGCAAGCTTCCCTTAATAGGGAAAAAATTACACTAGTTAAAAGTGCAGCAGCGCCTGCATTTAGTTTGTTAAGGACACATCATAAATGAAGAGATGAGATCCCCTAGTCTGATGGGTAATTCCACCACAGCCCAAACTTCTCAGGAGGCAACTAAGTCACACCAGGGACCCCTTTATCTTGTTTTGTTTCACAATTAAGAACTCCGGCTGTGGCATGAGGCAGGCCTAGATTAGCCTCCCTGCTCTGTGGCTTAGTTATAACTACATAGCTTTGAGCTAGTTCCTTAAACTGTGAGCTTCAATTTCTTCAAAAGTAAATCAGCCCAGTTAACATTACTGGAAATAGATTAACTACCTCAGGATTGATAAATTTAAGTGTAGAATACTTAAGATGCTGCCAAAGGCATTTAAAAATGTTCAAATATCAGTTATGTATTTCACTCCTATTCATTTTCTCCTTGCATCCCCCCAAAATTGATCACAGCTTAAAGCTAAACCTGGAGGAGTCTGGATCTCTTCCCAGTCCTTAAGCAATGTACTCTAGTTGGTATCTAAGACCTTATATGACAGTAGTCCTCACAGTGCTCGAAGCTACTATCTGTGCCAGGCACGGTGGCTCACACCTTTAATCCCAGCACTTTGGGAGACAGAGGCAGGCAGATTACAAGGTCAGAAGTTCGAGATCAGTCTGGCCAACATAGTGAAACTCAGTCTCTACTTAAAAAAAAAAAAAAAAAATTAGCCAGGTGTGATGGCGGGCACCTGTAATCCGAGACTCAAAAGGCTGAGGCAGGAGAATCGCTTGAACCCAGAAAGTGGAGGTTGTAGTAAGCGGTGGGGCAACGGTGTGAGACTCAGTCTCAAAAAAAAAAAAAAAAAAAAAAAAAAAAAAGGGCGACAATTCCACTTTGTTGTATCAGACTAATATGTCTAGCTAACTGTGAGCCAGATTACTTATAAGATGCAACCTACACTGGTCATGAGCATGCAAGTGAGAAGATAACCCCAGATGGCTCACAGAAGCTGAGTTCTGATCTACTTTTACTATAACCAACACCTTACATGAGTCAGCCTCTTGTGTGCTATTTGGTAGTCTACAATCTTTGACTCTCTACCACTTATAATAAGACATTGACTTATTACTGATAACAATTTAACAAGTAGAAATAAATTACCTTCTTGTTACAGGCAATATGCTAGAAACTCACAACTTCAAATGAAGTTGTGCAGTAAAACCAACCACTTTAAAGGATACCAATCCATAAAGGTGTATATAAATGTAAGTTCATCTGTTTTGTCAACTACAAAATAGATATAACCTACCCCAGTGGGTTGCTGAGATAAAATGAGAACTTACTTCATCCAAAGGACCTTAAATTTTCACCTGTTAGCTCTAAGGGCAAATGAAAATGGACAACTGCCTGAACTTCCAACTGCTTTTGATAAACACAACTTTACTTACCAGTTATAAGTCCTCTCAGCATGTCACTCAGGATAAGACAATGTAGACATACTGAAGGAAGACTGTTATTCAAACTTGTAACACATCAAATTCACATGTGTCTTTGGATTTTTAAATTCCAAGAGCCCCAATCACTCATATTCCAAGCAAAATCTAAACCACAGTCTCTTTGGTATTATCTAAATTTTGTCTAGAGCTGTGCTGTCCAAAATGGTAGCCACTAGCCACATGTAGCTAGTTTATATTTAAATTAAGTAAAATAAAATAATTATGTTCTTTGATCCCTCTTGTCACATTTCAAGGGAGCTCAAAAGCCTCATATGAGCCAGTTGCAGTGGCTCATGCATGTAATCTTAGCATTTTGGGAGGCTGAGGCAGGCAGATCACTAGAGGCCAGTAGTTTGACACAAGCCTGGCCAACATGGCAAAACACCATCTCTACTAAATACAAAAAATTGCCTGAGTGTGATGGCCCATGCCTGTAATCCCAGCTACCGGGAGGCTAAGGGTCGAATCACTTGAGCCTGGGAGGCAGAGGCTGCAGTAAGCTGAGATGGCGCCACTGCATTCCGGCATGGGTGACAGAGCAAGACTTGCCTCTCACACACACACACACACACACACACACACACCCCTCATGTGGCTAACAGCTACCGTACTGGACAGCACAAATATAAAACATTTCCATCATGACAAAAAGTTCTATTGGATAAAATGATCCAGAACAATACTCTGCTTCCTAGCACTCTCCACTCTACCTGCTGAAGCCCAGTCAAGGACCTTTTCCTTATATGGCACTGCACTATTCTGTGTGGTTCCCAGGCATGGCTAAGCTGGCTGCCCAAAAGCAGCCTGCTTCTGCACAGAACTGGAGAATCAGGTCCTCAATGAGCACCTGCCCAGAAAACATTTCAACTGAAATTATTAGTCTGCCGAAGTGTAAGACAAATCTGAGATAGAGCAATTATTTTAAGCTTCAGGAGCATGGCAAACAAATCCCATTTTTACAAACTAACTTTGTTCTCTTAATACAAGACAACATTGGAATTGTTTTACTTATCTCTGAAAGTAATTAATTAGTATAAGACCCTTAATATGTGCACTTGCATTTCACTTTGTTTTGTTAAGAGACAGAGTTCCGCTCCTGCTGCCCAGGCTGGAGTGCGACGTTGGCTCATTGCAACCTCCGCCTCTCCCAGGTTCAAGCAATTCTCCTGCCTCAGCGTCCCGAGTAGCTGGGATTACAGGTATGTGCCACCACACCTGGCTAATTCTGTATTTTTTTTTTTTTTTTTTTTTTAAGATGGGGTTTCACCATGATGGCCAGGCTGGTCTTGAACTCCTGACCTCAGGTGATCCACCCACCTCGGCCTCCCAAAGTGCTAGGATTACAGGCGTGAGCCACCGCGTCCAGCCAAATTCTGTATTTTTAGTAGAGACAGGGTTTCTCCATGTTGGTCAGGCTGGTCTCCAACTCCCAACCTCAGGTGATCCACCCGTGTTGGTCTCCCAAAGTGCTGGGATTACAGGCATGAGCCACTGCACCCAGCCGGGCACTTGCATTTCATATACTGCTCTATAACAAGTCACATGTTCACAAGGACATCCCTGCACTGCAAATGCATCTCCTTTCCCAAGAGGCAGAACTTAAAAGGGAAAAAGGACTTGTCTAACCTGAAAATTATCTTCTCAGCCTAGCTCAATTAGGGCAGGCCCATTCCTGCAGGCTTCTTTTGCTTCCATTAAGGAACTCTTAAATGCCTGGGAAGAGCAAGTGACTACAAACCTCTGGCCTACATGGGAATCCACAGCTCAGCCTAAACTGCCTGTGTTTCCAGTGGTCAGGGGCCTCAAAACACACCTAAGGGTTGGGTGTGATGGCTCATGCCTGTAATCCCAGCACTTTGGGAGGATGAGACGGGCAGATCACAAGGTCAGGAGTTTGAGACCAGTCGGGTCAATATGGTGAAATCCCATGTCTACTAAAAATACAAAAACTAGCCAGGAGTGGTGGTGGGCACCCGTAGTCCCAGCTACTCAGGAGGCTGAGGCAGGATAATCACTTGAACCTGGGAAGCGGAGGTTGCAGTGAGCCAAGATTGTGCCATTACACTCCAGCCTGGGTGACAGAGCAAGACTCCATCTTAAAAAAACAAAACAAAACAAAACAAAACAAACACCTATGTCTACACCTTGTCTGGCCATAAAGATTTTAAGTGTGCTGATGCATTGTTTCATGTATCCTATTACTAATTCAACCAAGGAACCTTCTTTGTTTAGACAATTCTTATTGACTGGGCTTGAAATGTACAGGCTGTTTTCTGGGTGACTAGTTGTAGAAAGAATAAGATTGAATACACCTCTCCTACTGAGGTGGTATATATTCTTTAGAAATACAAGAAGCCTTTCTGGTGTTAATCATATTTTTTTTAACCCTCCAGAAGATCCTCCCCCAATTATGAATTACTCCAACTTCACAACTGTAAGAAAGTACAAGTAATGAACCTAATGAACCTCATCCATGGTCCACAAGGAATACTGCTTAAAAGTTTAAATTACTGCAAAACAGGTATCTTGCTCTACTCTATTGGTTCTGAAACTTCAGTGCACATCTGATCACCTGGTAGACACTCATTAAAATCCAAATAGCTAAGCCCCTACTCCCAGAGTTTAATGGTAGGTCTGGGTAAGGCCCAAGAATATGCATTTCCAGCAAGTTTTCAAACAATGCAGATGCTGCTGATCAGGAAACCAAACATTGAGAACTACAACTGACACTTGAACAACAAGTGTTTGAAATGCTTGAGTCCTCTTAAATGAAGGTTCTCTTTCTCCTCTGTTACCACAGACAGCAAGACCAACCTCTCCTCTTCCCCATCAGCCTACTCAACAAGACAATGAGGATGAAGATTTTCATTATGATCCACTTCCACTTAATAGTAAACATATTTTCTCTTCCTTACAATTTTCTTAATGTTTCCTTTTCTCAAACTTACTTTATTGTGAGATTATAGTATATAATACATATCACATACAAAATATGTGTTAATTGACTGTTTTTGTTATCAGTAAGGCTTCTGGTCAACAGGCTATTAGTTAAGTTTTCGAGAAGTCAAAAGCTGTAACTCGAATTTTTGACTGCACAGGAGTCAGCACCCCTAATCCTTGTGTTGTTCAAGAGTCAACTAGACTGCTCTATTTCAAATGCTTCCATTTCCATCAGTACCATCAGGAGCTGAAGTCCCCAACTAATTTAATCTGAACATAGAGAGTTCTACAGATTGGATTTTCAGCATTCCACTAAACTATGCTGATATTCTACTTTCTAAAGTCTTGCTTTAACCATCCTAATATTAGTATGAAAACAAACCCTGCTCTTTGTGCTCTACTTGTCACCCAATCCAAAAAAGTAACATCAAAATTAAGTGGCTTGTTAAACACTGAAATAGGAGAAAGGATTAGGATTCTGACACACAGTGAAACAGCAGCAAAGGCAGTTAACTATATCTACTATTTGGTAAATGCTCACTAAAAGGTAGAAACTATTTAACTTAGAGTGAAGTACCAAGCTTTTATAAACATATATTGAAAACCACTGTTCTGGTCCTCTAAAAATATCCTCTAAGGGTGGCCGGGCATGGCGGCTCACTCCTGTAATCCCAGCACTTTCGGAGGGGCCGAGGTGGGCAGATCACTTGAGGCCAGGAGTTCAAAACCAGCCTGGCCAACAGGTGAAACCCCGTCTCTACTGAAAATACAAACATTAGCCGGGCATGATGGTATGTGCTTATAATCCCAGCTACCCAGGAAGATGAGGCAGGAGAATTGCTTGAATCCAGGAGGTGAAGGCTGCCTCAAGCCGAGATTGTGCCACTGCACCCCAGCCTGGGCAACAAAGCGAGACTTTGTCTCAAAAAAAAAAAAAAAAAAAAATCCTGTAAGCTGTATACCTTGACAATGGAGTACAGTAAATGAATGAAGCAAAGTACACATCCTTAGCCAAATAAGATAGTAAAGTTCAGATAGACAGATCAACTTCTCCAAAGGAGGTTATGGGTCACCTGCATTAGCCAGAATCATTTGAGACTGTTGAAGACATACTAAAAATGCAGATTTTCAGTACCCACCACTATAGAATCAACTTCAAGGTGTACAAATAGGAATATATATTTTCACCAAGCATCCCCAGGTGACTTATATGCATATGAGCTTGAGAAGAACAATGAAAACGTACTGTTAAGCTCTCAGAATTTCTCACTTGATCTTCTACCAACTGGTGAGCTAAGGAGAAAGGAATTTGCACTTCACAACTTAAATGTCTATTGTAAGCCACTGTCTTGACCATACAGAATGAAACGATGCCTTTTTTTGTTTTGTTTTGAGACAGGGTCTCGTTCTGGGGCACAGTGGAGCAAACATGGCTTACTGCAGCCTCGGCCTCCTGGGCTCAACTGATCCTCTTGCCTCAGCCTCCCAAGTAGCTGGGACTATAGGTGCATACCACTATGCTCGGCTAATTTTTGTTTTTCTTTTTTTGTTGTTTTTTTTTTTTTTGAGACGGAGTTTCGCTCTTGTTGCCCAGGCTGGAGTGCAATGGCGCGATCTCGGCTCACCGCAACCTCCGTCTCCTGGGTTCAGGCAATTCTCCTGTCTCAGCCTCCTGAGTAGCTGGGATTACAGGCACGCACCACCATGCCCAGCTAATTTTTTTTGTATTTTTAGTAGAGATGGGGGGGTTTCACCATGTTGATCTCTTGACCTCGTGATCCACCCGCCTCGGCCTCCCAAAGTGCTGGGATTACAGGCTTGAGCCACCGCGCCCGGCCTTTTGTTTTTTGTAGAGACAGGGTCCCACCATGTTGCCCAGGCTGCTTTAGAACTCCTGGGCTCAAGCAATCCACTCACTTCCGCCTCCCAAAGTGCTTGCCACTTTGTAGTAAGTAAGCAAAATACATAAATACAGACTACTATAGAATGAAATATTAAAAGGATAACAAAAGCTCAATGGAAGCCAGAGAAAAGTGGTTACACTTCTGGCTTGGGGTTAGGTGGTAATTGCAAGCAGACTTCCCTGGAAAGGAAATGGGATATCTGTTGACTATGCCATCAATACTGAAACAGGCTCTGAGATGTTTAGAACTCTTAAGAAGTTCGCAATACTTAGTGCCTTCCTAAAAATATGCAGTAAAATGGAGAAGTATTGGGTATACCTATCTAAACCTTATCAAATTCTAAGGCTAAGAGGCATTCACTCATTCCAAGGTATAAGAAATAATACTTAAACAGAACCTAACATGGTCTTTTTTTTTTTTTTTTTTTTTTTGAGATGATGCCTTGCTGTGTCTCCCAGGCTAGAGTGCAGGTGTGTGATCTTGGCTCACTGCAACCTCTGTCTCCTGGGTTCTAGTGATTCTCCTGCCTCAGCCTCCTGAGTAGCTAGAACTACAGGCTTGCACCACCACGTCTGGCTAATTTTTTGTATTTTTAGTAGAGATGGGGTTTCACCATGTTGGCCAAGCTGGTTTCGAACTCCTGACCTCAAGTAATCCACCCACCTCAGACTCCCAAACTGCTGGGATTACAGGAATAAGCCACCAAGCCTGGCCAACATGATCTTAAGAATGGTAGGAGAAGAATGCACGCTGAACTCTGAACTTGATTACTAGAAAAAGGGGAAAGAGGGTTGCTGCCAGACACCTGTTTTTAAAAAAAAAATCAAATTTCTGATAAATGTACTTATTAGGGAGACCTCTCAGTGTTGGGTGCCTGGCCCTGGAGACCTTTTAGTTTGGAAATCAAGTGTAACAAGTCAGTAATTACAAAGACTAGCCAATTTGTGTCCCTTCTCCTCCCTTTCCTTTCCTCTTCTGGTTAAGTGGAAGCATTAAATATTAAGAAATAGATCCTGAGCTACAGTCAATTCCCAAGAAGCTCTTGTTTCTTCATTTTTGATATTAAATAGTTAAGAACTACTAATATCAAAAATGCACAGATTGTAAGATTAAGGCACAGTAAGTCTAACATTTTGCCCCAATCACTTTTCTAGTATTCAAATCACTGTAACTAATACCACTATGTACTCTGCACCTTTCTCTGAAGAGCTTTAACAGCTTTTATGTATTACCAATATTAAGATACTTCATGGATTAGGAAAAGGCAGTAATATTTAAGTAGTTTCATAAAATTAGCTTCTCAGGACTTTAAGTAGTCCATTCTCTAAGATATTAGTTCTTCAAATATGTGAAGATGGTGATTTCAAATTCTTTATTTCAATCAATTCAGTTCAAGGATTTATTACTTCAAATACTTGAATTAGCTATTATCACGATTTGTCACATAGAATGTGAACATTTCTAATCATTCTGATAATCTCCCTCTTCAGGAAATGTGAAAACTATTTTTCTAAAATTCATGCAACACAGGTGGCTGATACAAAAAGAAAACAGAAAATAAAAATACAGAACTTAATCTTTTTGCCTATTGGTGAAACTGTTTAATGGGTACCTGGGTATACTAAAAAACCATTTTTCATAACATTTTAAGTAATAAGAGTTTGGAAATCCAAGGTCCTGGGTCTCTAATTTCTTTAAGGGTGGGGGTGAACTCAGGATTGGGACTAAATGGAGACGTCACTCTCTTGCACTGATAGTGAAATATTAACTGCCAGAAAGTACCTCCAGTCCCTATTCATGCTATATGACAGGAGCCTTTGTACTGAAGCATAATGAAAAATCTCAACAGAAGAAGTGACTATATATACCTACAACTTACTAATTTCAAAGTTGATCCTGAGAGGCATGTGCAGGCGTCCCCAAACTGCGGCCCCTGAGGCCATTTATCCGGCCCTCCACCGCACTTCAGGAAGGGGCACCTCTTTCATTGGTGGTCAGTGAGAGGAGCAGAGTATGTGGTGGCCCTCCAATGGTCTGAGGGACAGTGAACTGGCCCCCTGTGTAAATAGTTTGGGGACGCCTGCGCATGTGAGTCTATCTTGTTCATCTGTGTCTAACAACAGATATTCACTTTCTGAATGTTTCTATGAATGAATATGGCCACTTAAACTTTTCCATTTATAATTAAACAGGAAATTTTTGGCTTCCTAAGTAGACTGCCAAATATTGCACCATCCCAAGTGTGAAAGGGGAAACTTAATCACTGCCAAAGATGATAATTATTTTTTTTTGAGACAGGGTCTCACTCTGTTGCCCAATATGAAGCAGGTACAGTGGCATGCTCACGGCTCACTGCAACCTCCACCTCCTGGGGCTCAAGCAATCTTTCTACCTCAGCCTTCTCAGTAGCTGGGATTACAGGCGTGCACCAAGACACTCGGCTAATTTTTGTATTTTTTGTTGATACAGGTTTTTCCCACATCACCCAGGCCGATCTTGAACTCCTGGGCTCAAGTGATCTCCCCATCTCAGCCTCCCAAAGTGCTGGGATTACAGACATGAGCTTCCAGGCCTGATCCAAATATTTTAAATCTACAATTTAAGGTATGAGAAACAAAGTGGTGTACACAGCAGTGATTTTCACTGGGCAACTTAAGTTGCCACAAAGTCAAAGCAAGTCAGTACCCTTCTGAGCCAACCTGTCTAAGAGATATAGAAATAGTATCATACTCAAAGCTCCCTAGTGACCCCTCCAGCTTGGTTAAAATTTCACAATAGATATATGCCCAAATTTAAAGAAATTAAAGATGTTCCCTTTGTACAAAAGACTAATAAAGCAATTTCTGAAAAAGGTGTTTCAGTTTTTTTTTTTTTAAGGATTGGCAAGGAACTAAAAATTCTGTTCTAAGCTTCACCTTTCATAAAGTAATCCTCACATGCTCTTTAATCCTCAATGTTGTATGGTAAGTATTAAACCTGCTTTATAGGTGAAGAACTAAGGCTCTGATAGTAACTTGTTCAAAGACCTAGCCCTTGAGCAGCATCTCAAGAACTCAAATTTAAATTCCCTTTAAATCTCTATTATGAAGTGGTGGGGGTGTAGAGGAGGGTCGGGAGGTGAGAGATGATTCATTCTGTATCAGAGGAAAATGAAGAAAGAGAGACCAAAGCTTTGAAGACTTTTAAATCCAACCCTATTGTGGACACATTCCTTGTATACCGAGGGCAATGTATCTGCAGAGCATTAACAAATAGTCATCTTCCCAGAGTTTTTTTCCTATATACTTTATAAACTATATTTTTCCTGAGATGTTTATCTTTTTAAGCATTTATCTTTGAAGACTCTTTAAAATCAGGCCCTGTTCTGTAATTTCTACACTACAAAATTATTTTCTCCTGCCTACTTTTAATTGAATATAAGTCTGTGCCTGTTGTGATGCTTCTGTGATAATCCTTTTGCTGAATGGCATAAGATCTCTACTAAGATCCATTAGGCTTAAATCTAATGGACATTAGTGAACACATCCTTAAATGACTTTCGTTTATTTCCTTTAAGTAGCACTTCCAAAATAACAAATTCAAGGCAATTCAGTATTCAGCATCAGCTAGACTTATGAGCCATTACTGAAATTTCTGCTGACTTTATAAATTTTTCATGGAATCTCCCAAATGCCTATACTCATGCACAACTGTTAACATGACATTTGCTAGTAAATTCTCACACATAAGCTTTATTATATTATTTATGGTATTCTTATTCCCAGGAATTCCTATTTCAAAGAAAACTAAGTTGGTCACTTTAAGCAACCATTTGAATAAATAAAAAATTGAAGCAATTCTCAGGTGCTTTGAGACTTCTGTTTAATTTAAAAATGTTCTGGGGCAGAGTTAAAATAGTGGCCTTTGAAAAAATATGCTGACACAAGACATATTGAATTCTGTGGTTTAAAAAAAAATTAACAAATAATGAACTTGGCATTTTATTAAATGCATTGAAAAAGTAAGGGTCAGGTTACTTTTAATAGAAAATCCATAATTATATTAAATGGCTAAGAAATCAGTCACATCAACAGACTTCTTTCATTTCCAAGCTCATCTTCTGTACTGCTAGAAGTTCTTTTAGCAATTACCACTTTGCCTTAAACTCATTCTTAGAAAAGTAGAAACCAGTACATTTGGCTCCTACTTAGCCCAAACCCAGATATGAAGACACCTTTTACTTTACAATGACCGCTCTGTAATTGGAAGAGATCAGTGTAGGCTATGGTGATTCAATTAGGTAAAGACTTAACAACACTAGTTACATGTTACAATTCACTGTGTAAACGTTAAGAAGATTTAAAACTTTAATGGAATAACAATGAAAGACAGACTCCCCAACATCAATCACTATTTCAAACCTAACATTCCAAATAAAGATCCAGTTGAGAATAGAAGCTATCTGATCAAAGTTTACATTTTACAATGACAGAGAGGCACTTTCATATACATATCTAATTCTCATAGTGAAACATAAATATTATCTTTGCTTATAAATGAGAAAACAAGGAAAACAAGGTTCAGTGGCCAGGCCACATTTCATAGTAAGAAAATCCAGATTTTTCTGAATCCTACACCAATTTTCTATTTTACCACAGCTACTCTATAGCATATCTCCTCATACCCTCCCCTCCTCACCAGCTATATCCCAGACCTAACATTCCACAAAGGGTCCAAGCTATCTCTACCAGCAGACAATCAAGGGCAGGCTGTGACATCTGTACTAGAAGCTTACCAAACTTAGGATTTCCAGAATCTGGACTAAGGCAGCATGTTATCAGAAAGGGGACAAGAAAAGGGATAAAGGGCAAAAAGGAAAAAAGTTTCCTTTCCTGGTCTCTTGTTCTTCCAATAAACCTATGCAATCTATACTATCTTCATTCAATTAAGATTTAATGCACATAAAAATGTGGTGCCTAGTAAGTTTTCAAAATTAGTTCCCTTCATCCCACTTCCACTGCTGGACAAGAGCTCAGATAGCCAACTAAAAGGAAATAAAGGGGCTAACTTACTGGAGTCAGGTTAAGTAATCGTAATCGGTCTTAGCCAATAAGATCCATAAATGATAACGATCCTGAAACCTACTAGATTAGTCTCCTGCACAATCAGTAATATACCTAACAAAGCTTTATAAATCTGGACATTCACACATGTATGATAGCAAGATTAAAATCTGGACTTCTACTAAATGGCAAAAGAGTGTATTATTCTAGTGGAGGACTAATCTTCAACAAAGAACTTTTTCTTTTTTTTGGGAAACTCTTAACAGCCAAGAAAAGTTCTAGGCATCTATCTATCTTTGCTAGGGTGTGCTTAAAAATATATATATAGAGAGATAGATAGATACAGATATATATAGATATAAAGAATATCAATTGATAAATATATGAAGAATAATGGGACCACATGCTGGCTGGTTTGGTCTTGTTCTTAAAATACAGGAAAATCGCCGGGCGCGGTGGCTCAAGCCTGTAATTCCAGCACTTTGGGAGGCCGAGGCGGGTGGATCACAAGGTCGAGATATCGAGACCATCCTGGTCAACATGGTGAAACCCCGTCTCTACTAAAAATACAAAAAACTAGCTGGGCGTGGTGGCGCGTGCCTGTAATCCCAGCTACTTAGGAGGCTGAGGCAGGAGAATTGCCTGAGCCCAGGAGGCGGAGGTTGCCGTGAGCCGAGATCACGCCATTGCACTCCAGCCTGGGTAACAAGAGCAAAACTCCGTCTCAAAAAAAAAAAAAAAAAAAAAAAAAAAATACAGGAAAATCCCGGGCACAGTGGCTCATGCCTGTAATCCCAGTATTTTGGCAGGCTGAGGTGAGTGGATCACAAGGTCAGGGGATGGAGACCATCCTGGCCAACATCGTGAAATCTCATCTCTACTAAAAATACAAAAAAAATTAGCTGGGCGTGGTGGCACACGCCTGTAGTCCCAGCTACTAGGGAGGTGAGGCAGGAGAATTGCTTGAACCCAGGAGGCGAAGATTGCATGAGCTGAGATCTCGCCACTTCACTACAACGTGGGTGACAGTGCGAGACTTGGTCTCAAAAAACAAAACAAAACAAAACAAAAAAAACCAGGAAAACGTCAGAATACCCAGGATCTGTTAATTTTTTTTTTCAACATAATTATTTACAATAACAAATACAGGAGATCTAAAGTCCCTAAAAATGCAGACTGCTTTAATATCATTTGTTGGAGCTTACCTAGGTGTTTCTTAGGAATGCTAATGAACTGTGTTCTTAGGTTCCTTGAATCCACAGAAACAAAAATGTTAATTTCAAAGGCTCAGAGAGGAATCAATGACCTGGTAGAGATGCCTCTCCACCCCAAATCTGATGGGAATGGTAGAAGGGAGATGGTAAATTAAAACATTTATTACACATTTCAGAAAAATTCTAAAGTACATTAAGGATTAAGGCAGCAGAGAGATAAGTGAGTGAAACTAGAAGCTTAAGACAAATTAAAAATGAATATCAAGCAAAAAGAAATTAAGGGTCAGGCATGTGAGCACTTTGACAGGCTGAGGTGAGCAGGTTGCTTGAGCCCAGGGGTTCAAGAAAAGCCTTAGGCAACATAGCAAGAAACCTCGTCTCTACAAAAAAATACAAAAATTAACCTGGCATAGTGGCGTGCACCTATAGTTCTAACTACTTGGGACGCTGAGGTGGGAGGATTGCCTCAGCCCAGGAGGCAGATGTTGCAGTGAACTGAGATCACACTACTGCACTCCAGCCTGGACAACAAAGACAAACCCTGTTCCCCCAAACCCCTATCAAAAAAAAAAAAAAAAAAGAAGTTACAATTACAAGTTGCCTACTTCCCTTGGAATTTCTTTCTTTGAGGAACATAAATGACACACATTAATAAAGACACACAAAATTTGTAAAGTTAATACAAATTTTGATACAGGTGGCCAAAGTTGATATGATCTATATACTCCAGAGATACGCATGAGATATCAGTAACATTACTTCTCTCCCAGTTTGAAAAATATTTAGGATCTTTCTTATACACACAGAATAAAAATGCTTAACAGTATCTATTTACTATTAAATCATTTCAGCAAACTATGAACCATTTCTTATAATACCACCAAAATACCATTAATATCTAACAGACATTCCTCTACAAGCTCACCCCAACACCCAATCATACTTTGCCTATCCTACCCTAATCTGTATCCCCCTCCACCCTTCCCAGGCCCTATGCTATCAACCCAGCACATACTGTCCACGTCTAGATAGTCAGGTGGCAGGGAGGGTGGGGGTTGGCAAAATGCTAATTATTCCAAGCCCTGGCCTGTATTTTAGATTTTCTACTGCAGCTATTGGCCTGGAGCCATGAGGATAGAAAGCTGCTGCTCAAACTTCCGGTTTACAAGGCTTGGAAATAGGGAGAAAAGACCTGTTCCAAATATTACTACTCGGAAGTTTAAACACAATCAGAAAGCCTCCTTTAAACACAATACCCATTCACTTCTTAAGGGCTAGTTTGGAAGTCTCTAAACTCTTTACCTTAAGAAACCCATTTGTCAACTGTTTGCTTAAATGCCCTTATTATGCAAAGTTAATCATTTCAAAATAATTAAGGGAGAGTCAGATAATCTAAACCACACAACACAGAAAATTCACCCAACTGACTCCCAGCTCCACATTCAATATATTTTACTATTCTTTCAAGAGAGTTGGTTTTTTGTTTTTTTTTTTAAACCTCCAGGTCCAACGTCGAAACACTTATTTCAAACATTTCCACAGCTTCATTCAAACTAATTACATCTGAATTCATTTTCCCAAGTGAACCCAATTTATTGGAGTTGGACATAGTTTCACATGGGAAAGATGCAATCCTTCAGAAAATACACTTCTGGTAAAACGACTTTGGATTTGAAGAATATCAGTTTTACTTTGCACTAAAAAGATGGCAAAAGTTGTCAATGACGTGTCATGTAGATATACATTCATGTCCAACTAATATGAAATAACATGGTTTTAGTATAATCTGAAATCTTCTAAAATGATACACATCCAGAAAGTACAACAGAATCATTTCCCATACCATGAGCAGCAGGGGACAACTGTTACTATAATAATATATAACACAGCTACACAGCTGTATATTAAAAGGCAGACTTTTTTTTTTTTTTTTTTAACCTCCACACCCCACACATGCACTGAAAACAAGCAAAACAAAAAAATCTCATAGTCCAAATTTTGGAATGTAAACTTTAGGACATGTTATTTAATAATCTGAACAAACTAATGAATGTCTTTTGAATTCTCTCAATTCCCCATCAATTTTTTTTTCTTTTTTCAATTCCACATCTTTATGCTGACAGCAAGGGGAAAAAGACTATTTTTTTTTTCTGTTACTGGTTAAGATGAGATTTGAGGACTGACCTTGGATTCCTATTTTCCATTGTACTCTATCTACTGAACCAAAGAAAAGCAGGAGCGTCAGTGACTGTTACTGTTAGCTATATTATGTAGTTTGCACCTTTCTAGCCACGAGAATATTCAAGCTGATTCTTTTAGTAATGCCTGGATTTTCTTGTTTTTACGAGAAACACCCAATCTGTGCCTAAAATTTGTTTGCGAGATACAATATGCTGGTAATCTAAAAAACACACGTTGATAAGCAACTTTGTTTTATGTCAAAGTGTAGTACACTAGCGACTCACTAATTCTAAAAAAGGTGCCTCAAAGAGTCCAGCTGTAATGTAATAAAAGACAATCACCCTAGAGCCCAATGTTTCAGTATTTCCTGCAGATTTCATTTGGTGGTACCATCACTTTTCAGTTTTAAAAATGTAATGGCAATTTTCAGACAGCCACATCATCAACTATCTGAAATTCACCCACCCCAATCAGCTTTCTCACCACCCATCCCAACCCATACCCAACAGCACAGAAGTAGAACTATCTCTTAGCATCAGAAACAATTCATATTTAATTACCCTCATCTAATTTGATTCCATGAAGCCACCAGAATCAGCACAAGATAATGTCAAACCATGATCTCGAACATCATTTCTTAAACACTGATGGAGTCAGGTATTGTGCTTTGCTAAGGGGGTCAAATTGGGGAGAACTCTGTATCTCCATAGTAGACAGGCAAAAACGTCAAGACCTCTGAAACAGCAAAAGAATCGCTAACACTTTAACCTGGTATTACCATTTATCAATTCTACAGATAGCTAGGCAGCCTGTATAGTACTGTAATAATAACTCAGCCCCACTACAGTTAGTTCTACCAACACTTAGGAAGTCTTTTCACTAGGGAAAAGATATGGTTTCTGCTCCTGAAATTCCTCACTGTCAGTATTTTAAATATAAACAACAGATTTTCCCAGTAGTTGAGTATGGGCCATAATGTTCTAAATTACATACCGCTACAATTTAAAATATTGTGAAGAACGAGCTCCAAAGGGTGTGTGTGTGTCGGGGGGGAGTCTTTTGTATCTTAGGGATAAGGGCAGACAAAATGAAATATGTTTGATTTTAATATATGAACTTGCACAGTTAATCTGTAAGATGGGTTAGGCCCACTTAAAATCATGCTTAAGTGAACTCCTCTTAATACAAAGTTCAATAATGACATGTCTGAGAATAATTAAACATTGATTTCTACTTTTTTTAAAGTGTCTTTCATAGTTGCATAAATGAATCACTGGTTAACAATGTATTACTTGAGACAGCAAGCACTGTTACTAACACCACATCTTCCAGACAATATTCACAAAGAATTATTACACCAGTGTCAGACCCTTATGGTGGCAGGCAAACAGTTAAAAACGCTTTTTCTCTTGAACAAACATGTTTAGATAAAAACCAAATGACAAATTATCAAATCTTTCCTTCCCTCTCTCCTTTTTTAGCTCTGTAAGAAAACAGAGATGTGTTGCTTTTTATGTTTTCATGCTAGTATCACATAGTATCACTCCAGCATAGTGGCTCAGCTCATGGGATTTAAAGTGGCCAACTGAACTGCCCTTGGGTAAGCTAGTAAATACACCAAAGTCTCAGTTTCTTCATCTACAAAACAGAGATAACAGGACCTAACTCTAAAGATCCTTCCAAGGATTACATTTAATTAGATGACCCATGGAAAGAGCTGAGATTCATGCCTGACAGTATTCAACAAACATTAGCTATTTTTGCTATTAAATGTAAACCAACACATTCTAAAAGTCAACATAGGTAGACTACTTCAGCCTCTATAAAAATGGGAGTAAAGATCAATAACCTAATCAGCTCACAATCATTCACATGTGATTTAGGTGAGAACCATATAAGTTAACTTTCTCACAAGAAAGGGGCTAAACTTTATTTCATCACTTACATTACCTACTCAGCATAGCCTGACAGGCAAAAGAATACATTCTATATTAAGATCCCACCTTCCTCTAGCGAGGTCAAAAGGACTTCCTACATCCTCACCTGCCACATCCTTTCTTTGCCCCTGTATCCCAAAGAAATGTGTCTATACTGTGGTTTTCTAAACTGCAGGCCTCATCTCCTCCCTCTTTTAAAATCGTGATAGGTTAGTTAAATGTACTTAAGAAACACTCCAACCTGACAATTCTCTGCACCCAGTCTTGCACAACCCCCAGCTGAAAAGTCACCTCCGAGAAATCTCCCCACCCTCAGACAAAATTAAGTCCCCTAATACTCCAAAGCATTTTGGGTACACATATGCCCCAGCATCTACCTTATAATTAACTATGTCTCCCCCAATACACTGAATCGAGAGCAAGGGAGTGTTGTGGTTACAGGATCAGCTCTAGCACTAAGCACAGTGCTTGGCACATACCTGGTACTCAAGAAATGCCATACTTTAACCAGCTTCTCTCCTGGTTGAGTACCATCTCCTGCTGGATGCCCCACTTCAAACTCTGAACATAAGGTTGCTCTCAGTAGAGCAGGCTAACATGATGGACTGCTGATTACATTAGAAAACCCACTCATCAGCTTCTCCCATTGGAGAGGTTCCCGGAACCCAAACTCAATTGAGCAGGATTATGTACCACCAAAATCAGTCGGAATTCCCAGCACACTACAGAAGGTACTGTCTCCTTCAACAGGGTTGTTCGAAAGCCTGCAAGGACGAGCTTTTCATTGGAGGAATCTTCCCTGGGTAACTGAAGTGGAAATACACAAAGAATAAATGCCTTGATTTGGCTGAAAGGGCTCAAAAACATAAGGAATTGGAAAAAACAAGCTAGCTCTTGATTCCTGAAAAACAGTGGCTCGTGAAAAAGAATTAACAGGAAGCAGGAGTGGGTGCTAGACATTCTTTGTTTCAATAAATAAAATCTTTTTCTTCCCTCCCTACAGCCCAAACGAAAAGGCCAACACAGCAGGTCCACAGGAGATGCTCAACAATCTTTCCTTCCAACAAGTACACTAAACTGAGTTTCCCAAAAAAAACAAAAAACAAAAAAACAACACTGCTTTGGGAACCTCGGCCACAATGAAAAGTTCCCGTCACTGACAGTTTAATTTTTTTTAAATCCAACATTTACACTGGGTGACCCACAGAGAACTTGCAAACTTTCTTTGGGGAGGTACTGCTACCTTTGCAAAGAACGTAACTTGGGAAAAACAAGCTGGAAATATGAAGAACTCCACAAAGGGTGGCTTCAGTTTTAGAACCATAATTCCTATCATAAACATCCAATCAAAAAATAAATAAATAAATAACAGTTGCCTAAGGAAATCTTTCATTCTGGAAGCAGAAAAGGAAACAAACATGAAGTAGAAAGGGAATAACCCCCAAAATAAAGTTAAAAAAAATAATAATTCAGTCCCCCAGCCTTCCCTCTCTAGTGAAGTATGTGATTTATACGACTTTGCTCTGCAGAAAGCTCGTTCTAGGCAGCTCAAGGAAGGAGCCGAGGGAGGGAGAGAAAGAGACACAGGCACAGAAAGGAGAGGAGAGAAAAAGAAAATGGCGCAGAGACTAAGTCCCGACCGTCGACAAGGCGACTTTCCCGAGAGGAATCCCGGCCCGGAAAGACCGCCCGAGGCCCGGTGGCGGGCGACACGGGGTCTCCGTTGTCCCCTCTTGGGAGAGCCTGGACCTGGGGGAGCTGGGATCCCCGGAAAGGGGGTCCAGAGGCGGCCCGATGGGAACAATGGGGCCGGTGAGCGAGAAGCCGGGACTTAGTCTCTGGGACGCCATGTCTGTCCTCTGCCCGGCACCGGCAGGGCGCGGGGGAGGCGGCCGGCGGCTGGGGGGCTCCGGCGTCGGAGCAGGGGGGGCACACTCACCATTCAGTCGGAAATCCGCTTCGATCTGGAAAAATAAAAAAAGAGAGTATCAAACAACAGCCACTTCAACCCCTCCGGCGACGAGCGCGCGCGGCCGGGGGCCTGGCCCACCCTGCGCCCCCAGGGAGGACCGGGCTCCGGGAGCGGCCTCCGAGGGCAGCCATCTCCCCTCGAACTGTAACTTCGCGGCCCTCGCGCGCGGCCTAGCGAGCCGAGCTCCTCCGGCGGACTGCCCCTCGCCGGGGGCTCCGGCCTGTCAAAGCGGCCGGACCGGGGCTGATGCCGGGGCCTGCGCCGGGGGTTGCGGGACGGTGGGGCCGGGGGCCGGGGCCTCCGGGGTCAGGCCGGGCAGTACCTGGGAATCGTTGTGGAGGTGGTCCCCACTCATGTCGGCCCGGAGCGACGAGCGCGGTGGACTGCGAGGCGGCGTGGGGGAGACGCAGACGGTGGACTGGCCCGTACGGGCGAACGGGGACCCCGGAGGCTCGAGGAGGCGCACGTAAGCGGAGGCGGCTGTGGGCCCGAGACTCCAGAAACCGCTGTGGCTGCTACAGCGACGGCGACGCTGCCAGACTGCCCGGCGGGCGGCGAGAACAGACCCCAGCAGTTGTGTAACAGCCTAAGTTCGCATTTGGGCTCATTGCGCCTGCGCGGCCGCTTTTAAACACCACGTCGGCGACGTCAGCGCTCGCGGAAAGAGGCCGAGAGTTGCGTCCCTCCCCCTCGTGGTTCGCCGGACAGACCTGGCTTGGCATCGCAAGCCCCGCCTCCGGACCCTGCGCGCGCCGCTGTGATTTGCATAAGGAGCCGACTCCTCCCACGACCTCCCACCTCAAGCAGCCTCCCCTTCCTCTCCCAACGCCTTTTCTCGGAACCCCAACCCCCCTGCTAGGCACTGCGCAGGCGTCACCTGGCACCGCCTCCGGACTAGGCCGGACGCGCGGCCACGTGGTGGGCCTTTAAAGGCCGCGGCGGGACCCAGGCGATCTTGGGCGGAGCTGGTATTCCGCGTCCGCATCTCTTCGGAGCTGCGAGTACCTTGGCAACTGGGACCCTGGGACCCCAGAGCTTTCCCCAGCGTCTCGTCTCTTGCTAATTCGGCCTTGAGGCTGCCTGGTGGGAGGAGTCCCCTCCCTAGCGTTTATCCAGGACTTCCAACTTCTGGAGTATTTCACACCCACTTCAAGATTATTTTAATTTTTCAACCAACCAAGGGTCCTGTTTAGCCCCAGTTTTCCACCAAGTACATGTAGCCCTGGGACACCAGGGATCTGATTTTTTTCTTTGGTTCCTTATACAAATACTTATTGAGCACCTGTTATGAGCCCAGGGATTGTGCTGAGGGGAGGGGGAATGGCAGGGGACGAAAGGGAACTGAACCTGCCGCGATCCACCGCTGTATCCCTGGCATGCTGGGAGGACGCTGCAGATGGGGAATAGAACTATCGTTTATAGAGCATCTATTCTGTGCTCAGCTCTGAATTCTCACAATAGCTCCGTGAGGTCGCCTGTTTTTACAAAAGTCAAACTGTCTTAAAGACAAGTGACCAACAGCCACCTACCTTGCATCTATAGTTGGATGCCTCACAAGCTTCTCCAGGGATGATTTCATCTCCACTCAGCTAGAAAAGCCCCATTCTGACATCTTCTTTTCCCCCATTTCCCACTAGCCCCGCTGATTGCATCTCTTCACTCCATCTACTTCTCTTCTCTGCCCATAAACCTTTGAAGTCTGCGTTCTCTTGCTTGGATTAATACAGTAGGCTCCTGGCTGGGAGTGGTGGCCTGCACCTGTAATCCTAGCACTTTGGGAGGCCGAGCCTGGTAGATGACTTGAAACCAGGAGTTCAACACCAGCCTGGGCACCATGGCAAAATCCTGACTCTACAAAAAATACAAAAACTAGTAGGGGGTGGTGATACATGCCTGTAGTCCTGGCTACTCAGGACCTCCAGGAGGTCGAGGCTGCAGTGAGCCATGATTGTACCACAGCATTCCAGCCTGGGCAACAGAGTGAGACCCTATCTAAAAAAAATTTTTTTTAATACAACACACTCCTAACAGGGATTGCTGCTTTCATTCTTGGCCCTCTCCCAAACTCCATTCCAATAATTACCAAAGTGATCTTTTCAACATGCAAATCGACCCATTACTCCTTTGTGGATATTGCCACATCTATTACCATGTTCAATATTATTATTTAACATTTTAATTGATCTCCTTTTTATTTACCTTCATCCAAGTGATATCTGTGAAATAATATTATCTATGAAATCATTGGAAGTAAATATAAGATAATATTATCTATGAAATCATTTGGAAGTAAATGTTCATCCAGTGGACCATCAGTATTTTTATCACATCTAGTGGTAAACATTAGATGTATTTACCACATATTGTGAATGCTTCCAGATCAACCTAAATATCACTTTTTCAAAGTGACTCCCCGGCATACTACTGACCCTGCTTTCACTGGCTGACCAAGAGTGCCTTATAGGCCAGGCGCAGTGGCTAATGCCTGTAAATTGTACCACTTTGGGAGGTCAACGCGGGCAGATCACTTGAGGTCAGGAATTAAACAACAGCCTGGGAAACATGGTGAAACCTTGTCTCTACTAAAAATACAAAAATTAGCAGGGTGTGGTGGTGCATACCTGTAATCCCAGCTACTCAGGAGGCTGAGACAGGAGAATCGCTTGAACCTGGGAGGCAGAGGTTGCAGTAGCTGAGATCGCATCACTGCACTCCAACCTGGGCAACAGAGTGAGTGAGTCTCAAAAAATAAATAAACAAATAAAAATAAAATAAAGGGTGCCTTATAGTATCTATTTCCTTTGTAACGCTTATGACACTTGTTATTAAATTACAAATGGAGTAATTGGTGGTTTCCTGTCTATTTCCCCTATAGATAGCAAGGTCTGTGAAAGCCGGGAGTCTTGTTCATCTTGCCTGCCTCTGGATTCTCAGCACCCAGCAACAGGCCTTCCTACAGAAGAGGTGCTCAAGAAATGAGCAAATCAAAGCAGGTTTCCCTACTTTGGTTAGGAGCACACATTTGGAAGTCAAATCAACTTAGGTTTGAATTCGGCTCTGCTGTTTGTTACCTGTGTAATCTCAGGCAAGTTGTTTAACTTCTCTGAGTCCCAGTTTCCTCATCTACTTCATGGTGATCACTGTGGATATGTGATGGACTATCAGAAAATAATCGTTTGAGGGCAGGCGGCTAGTAAGTGCTGAGTCTTGGATTCATACTCAGGTCAGCCTGACTCCAAAGCTATACTCTTTCTCTGAAGCAAGCTGCCAGAGCCAGATTTGCCTTGCTCTTGGTGTCTCTCCTCATACTCTTCCCATCTCAGGATCAATCCCAGGTTAGAAGATGAGGCATCTGGCTCCCACCTGCTTTCTGCAGTGAGATTTCCAACGTAATTTGAGGCCTGCCTTCAGGAATAATGGTGCCTCCTACACTACTCCACTCCCAACCCCCATTTCCCAGGGAGAATCTGCTTTTTTTTTTTTTGAGACAGAGTCTCACTCTGTCACCCAGGTTGGAGTACGGTGGCACCATCTCAGTTCACTGCAACCTCTGCCTCCTGGGTTCAAGTGATTCTCCTGCCTCAGCCTCCTGGGCAACTGGGATTACAGGCATGTGCTATCACACCTGGCTAATTTTTCTAATTTTAGTAGAGACAGAGTTTGACTATGTTGGTCAGGCTGGTGTCGAACTCCTGACCTCGTGATCTGCCCACTTCGGCCTCCCAAAGTGCTGGGATTACAGGCATGAGCCACCATACCTAGCCTGCATTTACTTTCCAGGTCCCTCCAAAGAAGACTAGGTAGGCATGAAAACAGCACAGACTCCACAATGGCAGACTGAGGACATCTCCATGCACAGACATGGAGATATCAGGGCAGTCTTGTCACAGGCTGAACTTCTCTGCCAGCATGTGTGGCTGGCAGTGCTCAGAGGTTGACTAACTTACTGTGTCTTACAGAGGCCACTCCCAGCTCCCAACACTTCAAACTCATGTCCCCACCATATGGTACTTGAGATTATCAGTAGTGCATGGACAAGCATTTTAATTTTAATAGATAGTATTTCAGTGGGTATGAGAAAAAAAAATAACGATTGTTTTAAGGATATAACTGGGATGAGGGTTCTTTAAAAAAATAAAAAACATATAGGAATAGTGCACAGAGAGGACGTATAAGACAAACTCCAGGAAAATCACAGGCAAATAAATGAGGTTTGGGAAACACGGCTTTAAAACAAGACTTTCACTAGCGGGTGAAAACAGATAGTGTAGGTCTGTCTCCAAAGTATGCACTGGGAACAGTGGATGATTTATAGATAATCTACTGAAAGAAGAGCTCCACATACAAATACATACGTTATTATATTTATGGTTATTTTATTTATTTATTTATTTTTTGAGAAGGAGTCTTGCTCTGTCGCCTAGGCTGGAATGCAGTGGCATGATCTCAGCTCACTACAACCTCTGCTTCCCGGGTTCACGCGATTCTCCTGCCTCAGCCTCCTGGGGAGGCTACAGGTGTGTGCCACCACACCTGGCTATTTTTTTTGTATTTTAGGGTAGAGACACGGTTTCGCCATGTTAGTCAGGATATATTTACAGTTAAACAGGTTTTTTCCCAGGGGCTTTCTCAGGGTCTTCCATATGAAAATACTTATGTGGTGCTTGAAAAGAGGGAGATGGTATGCAGCATCTCCAAAATGTAGGTAAAGCTGGCTGGGCATGGTGACTTATGCATGTAGAGCTAGCACTTTGGGAGGCCGAGGCAGGTAGATCACCTGAGGTCAGGAGTTTGAGACCAGTCTGGCCAACATGGTGAAACTCTGTCTCTACTAAAAATACAAAAATTAGCTGGGCATGGTGGCATGCACCTGCAATCCCATTTACTTGAGAGGCTGAGGCAGAATTGCTTGAACCCCAAAGGCAGAGGTTGCAGTGAACCAAGATAGCACCACTGCACTCCAGCCTGGGCGACAGAGTGAGACTCCATCTCAAAAAAAAAAAATAAAATAAAATGCAGGCAAACCCAAAAATACTTTTTTCCAGACTACCTCTTGAGACTTGGGCTTTTGGGGAGTAGTATGGAGGGTGCACCTTTCCTGGTGGTACTGCAATCCAGGTCAATGTGTGGAGTGAACAGAGCAGGCTCCTATTCCATCTCCTTGCTCCAAAAATCTATTTATTATATTATCCTCAGATAGGGGATGTATCCGATATTAAAATGGTAAGAACAGATACTGCACATGATCTTAGCCAGACAGCCAAGAAGCAATGAGACTTGAGCTTTTTGAAATGACTGAACCTCGAGACTCTTGATCCGGCTGGTCACCCAAGATCTAGTTCTTATTCATTTGATTCTGATTCTCTTAGGCTAGTTATCAACCTGGCCCAACTCATGTCTCACAGAACTGAGCACCTGCAGGGCTGTCTAAACAGCTCCTGCTTTTCAGGGACCCATCCATCTGCATACTTTACCCAGACCGCAAGATTATGGAGGAACAAGACACACAAATACACAGATGTGCTGCTATAGTTATTTGGACCAGGATGGCACTTGATCCAAGCTGAGCTACTCTAGAATTAAGGCTCTAGAATTCAGAAGAGGAGAGTGGTTCCATCTATCTTCTTGTGGATAGATCTGTAGTATGTAGATTAGGGAGCTGCTCCTGAGGGTACTTGCTGTCAGAAGGGCCAGAAAAAGCTGGAGGTGGGGGAGGATACAGGAGGAAGTGGGTGGGAGAAAAGATAAGAGATAAAAGTCCCTGTCGATGGCTGGGTGGCTCACACCTGTAATCCTAACACTTTGGGAGCCTGATGTGGCTGGATCATTTAAGCCTAGGAGTTTGAGACCAGCCTGCAGAACATGGCAAAATCTTGTCTCTACAAACAAAAATTAGCCTGGCATGGTGGTGTGTGCCTGTAGTCTCAGCTACCAGGGAGGCTGAAGTGAGAGGATCATCTGAAAGGCCATGGCAGCAATGAGCCAAGATCATGCCACTGCACTTCAGTCTGGGTGACAGAGTGACACCTTGGGGGGAGAGGGAGGGAGGGAGAGAGAGAGAGAGAGAGAGAGAGAGAGAGAGAGAGAGAGAGAGAGAGAAACCCTGATGACTAAAGTTTAGGACCCTGGTTACTACTTTCTCCTGAAGCCTGGTTGCGTGGTTCCTGTTGTTCTGGCACCTTTAAATAGATTTCCCCTTTTGCTTAATTGCACTCTGATGTGTTGGTCCTAATCTCCACTTGATTTCTGGGCACTCACAAGGCCTCTGTTATCCTTTTGGGACTCCTTCTAGGACTGTTATGCTATGGAACAGGATGCCCCTCTTGACATTTTGACCCTTGGATGCTGGCACATTCTCGACTTTGCCAATTCTTTGACAGTGATGTCTTCTAGCATCTCTCCTCACCTGTGCCTAAGGATCTGCTGCCCTTTCAAGATTCTGATACCCTTGGAAAAGAACCTGGTGGGTGCTCCAGAAAGGAGATTCAGCCTGGCAATCTCAGTAACAACCAGAAAAGCCCTTTGCCTCCTAGAATGAAACAGCTCAGCAACAGTTGAGATGTGTGAAATAAAAAGGTCAGAATCAATAAGACAGCTGGCAACTAACTCTTGAATTATAAAATGAGAGGCAGTCAAGCAACAAGAATGTAGGATCCTGGCCATGTGGCTTGGGGCAAGAAAAGTAGTCCACTTTCATGTATCTCCACTGTCTTCCTGCCGAAGACATCCTTTCTGTGATGATGAGATTTATGCATTCAGCCAGTATTCCCTGAGGAATGAAGGCAAATAGGTACTATTTACTTATTTGAGGTTGGTAGGTCCTATACTAAGCCCTAGAGATACAGCTGTTTATCAGATCTAATCCTCATTTTGGAGGAGTGCCTGGTCTGATAATGAGACAGATGTAGTCCCCAACTGTAACACCAAGGTACAAGGAATAATAGGGAAGAGGGAGCTAGCCACCAGTTGCTATGGGAACTCTTGGGTAAAGGAGCACGTCCAACTCACCAGTGCTGGTGGGGGCAATATTAAGAAAGGTTTCCAGCTGGACGCTATTCTTGAAAGATGAGGGGGTGCTAGCTCATGGAAGAGAATAAAAGATATTGCAAGAAGAGAAGCAACATATGCAGAGCCATATTTGGTGAGGATGGAGCAGAGGGTAAATGTGAAGATATACCCAGTGTAGGCTGGGAAGGTGGGAGAGGCCCTCCCAGTGCCAGTGGAACTACTGTGAGAACTATGACAGGGGTTCGAACAGGTACGAGAACAGTCACAGGCAGCAGAGTGGGAACAGTTTGGAGGAACTGCCACTGGAAAGTAGATTAGCTAGGAGCTCCAGGGAGACCATGTGTTTCAGAAGTAACCTTCACCATGGAAGGTCATTTGGAATATTTGAAGATGCAAACTCTGATGGGGACAGCAGGATTTGGCCTGTTTCAAGGGTATAGCCCAAAGAGAAGTTATGAAGCAGCTCTGTCTGAATCCCTGTCTCTCATTGTGTGCTGCTGGGATGTCCTGAGACTGCCTGAGTCCAGCTGCCTCCACCTAGAGAACCAGCAGGCAGTGGGAGGCATAGAGGCAGAGACCAGGCTCTGGTCTCTGGAAGATTCTAGGAGTTAGAGAAGCTCCCAGATGCCTCAGCATGACTCCCCAAGAAAATGGAAGAGAAGTAGCTGCCTCACTCAGTAACCAGCAGGTGATCCATTAGCCAGAGTTGGATTTTGCAAAAATCTTCCCTATTCCCCCTCCCCACAAGCCCTCCAAGTCCTCAATCCCGTCCACTCCATCTCCCCAGAGCCTAGTTCACTCAAGCCATCTTCTCTACCTCCTGCCTGGCAACTTCTCCCTCTCCCAGTTTTCCTCCTTGATCCTGTTAAAATTCATGTCTCATATTAATTGGCCGCTTACCATGTGCTCTGCCCTGTGCTGAGGGCTTCAAATATGTTCTTATTTAATCATTGCAATCACCATTGGAAACAGGGACTACTTGTTCCACCATTTTACAGACAAGGAAACTGAGGCTTAGGAAAGTTAACTTGCCCAAAGTCGCACAGCTATTGAGCAGTAAGGCTATGAGTTGAACTCAAGCAGTGTGTGTATGGAGCCCAATCTTAGAACCCCTATCCCACTTCCCAAATTGTCCTTAGGTCACTATTGCCCCCACCTGTGTTTGAAAGATTTGAAAAGGACAGTGTACACGTGCTGCCTTTTCTGCTTTATTTTCATTCCTTAAACACTGTTGATCTGGCTTCCATTCTAATCAGGGACTTCCTAGTTTCCAAATAAAGTAGCCTATTCTCCTCCCTCTTCCTGCAGCACTCAACGACGTGGATAAGCACATTCTTTGAGGTCCTTTGCCTCTGGATCCAATGACCATTAATTCTCCTGGCTTTTTTCCTGCCTCTCCAAATACCATTTCTGTCTCCCTGTCTTCTTTCAGCACAATTTAAGGGATCCCCAATACTATATCATCAACCTTCTCTTCTCTCTGTATGCCCTCCTGTTGATAGCCTTCTTGGATCTATTTGACTCCTGTAGGTAGCCTTTTTTTCTTGAGATGAAGTCTTACTCTGTTGCCCAGGCTGGAGTGCTGTGGCGTTATCTCAGCTCACTGCAATCTCACCTCCTGGGTTCAAGCAATTCTGCCTCAGCCTCCCGAGTAGCTGGGATTACAGGCATCCACCACCATGCCTGGCTAATTTTTTTTTTTTTTGAGACGGAGTTTCGCTCTTGTTACCCAGGCTGGAGTGCAATGGTGCAATCTCGGCTCACTGCAACCTCCGCCCCCTGGGTTCAGGCAATTCTCCTGCCTCAGCCTCCTGAGTAGCTGGGATTACAGGCACGCGCCGCCATACCCAGCTAATTTTTTGTGTTTTTAGTAGAGACGGGGTTTCACCATGTTGACCAGGATGGTCTCGATCCCTTGACCTCGTGATCCACCAGCCTCGGCCTCCCAAAGTGCTGGGATTACAGGCGTGAGCCACCGTGCCCGGCTAATTTTTGTATTTTTAATAGAGACAGGATTTTATGTTGGCCAGGTGGTCTCGAACTCCTGACCTCAAGTGATCCACCCACCATGGCTTCCCAAAGTGCTGGGATTATAGGCGTGAGCCACCATGCCCAGCCAGGTAGCCTCTTAAATGAATGTCTCTAGCCTTGACTTCTTCTTAGAGTCACAGAAATATTTACCCATATGCCCATTGCACGTGTCCACTTGATGCCCCACAGTCCTTTGGTCCTGGGTTCAGCTTTTCTCCTGAAACTGTCCTTTTCTTCTGTGGTCCCCGCTCAGCGAATAGCTCTATTCTTCCCAGTCACTCAGGCTCGAAAGCTTGAAGCCTCTTGAGTTAACCCTTGATCCTGTCCTCCACATCCCATTGGTGGTTACTACCACTATGGAATCTGCCCAAGATCTTCTTTTGTAACTTTCCCTCCTTCCCCAGGTTCTCATTGCATCCTGCCCCTTCTTTGGCTTCCCTGCATCACACACACACACACGCACCCAACTATGAGCCAGGTACTATGCTAGTATTAGGAATTCAGTTGTGAATAAAAAGACAAGGCCCCTGCTCTCAAGGAGCTCAGGTCTCAGGTCGTGGGTGAGACAGAGGAGGGAACAAGTAATGGTCACTTACTGTGATGAGTGCCTCAAGGATAAAGTACAGTGTGTCAGCAGTAGGAGCCCTTTAGAAGAAATGCCATCCAGAATTAAAGAGTCAGGCACAGATTTCCAGTGGAAATGGCATTTAAACTTAGGTCTCAAAATGGAAACAGAAGTCAGCCAGGTAAAGGCTGGGGAGAATAAAGAAGGCAAGTGAAAGAGACAAGCACGAGAGGCCAAGAACATAGATGGGCAAAAATTTGGGAACTGGAAAGAGCAGGGTTTACATGGGGAACTGCTGGTAATTCAGGATGCTAAGGCATAGAGGGTGAAGAGGAGTAGTGAGAGATGAGGCTGGAGGGATAAGCAAGGCCCAATTCGTGCAGGGTCTCTAAGGAATTTCCAGTTTATCTTCAGAGCACCGGGGAGTCACTGTGAGTTGCTATGAGCAATGGAGGAACAAAATCAATATGCATTTTAAAAAATATTACCTACAGGCTGGGCGTGGTGGCTCATGCCTGGAATCCTAGCAGTTTGGGAGGCCAAGGCAGGCAGATTGCCTGAGCTCAGGAGTTGGAGACCGGCCTGGGCAATGTGGCGAAATCCCGTCTCTACTAAAAAAAATACACACACACACACACACACACACACACACACACACACACATTAATTAGCTGGGCGTGGTGGCACACACCTATAATCCCAGCTACTGGGGAGGCTGAGGCACAGGAATCGCTTAAACCTGGGAGGCGGAGGTTGCAGTGCTGAGATTGCGCCATTGCACTCTGCAAGACTCTGTCTCAAAAAAAAAGAGGCCAGGCAGTGGCTCATGCCTGTAATCCCAACACTTTGGGAGGCTGAGGTGGGCAGATCACGAGATCAGGAGATAGAGACCATCCTGGCTAACACGGTGAAACCCCATCTCTACTAAAAACACAAAAAATTAACCAGGTATGTTGGCACATGCCTGTAATCCCAACTGCTAAGAAGAACCACTTGAACCCAGGAGGTGGAGGTTGCAGTGAGCCGAGATGGCGCCAATGCACTCCAGCCTGGGCAAGAGAAAAAAAAAGAAAGAAAAAGAAACTAACTAGAAAACATTACCTACAGTATAGAAAATGGCTTTAAAGTATTCAAGACGAGGCTTGACTAAGCATGGTGGCTCACACCTGTAATCTCAGTGCTTTGGGAGACCAAAGTGGAAGGATTGCTTGAGTCCAGGAGTTCAAGACCAGCGTGGGCAAGATAATGAGACCTCATCTCTCCCCTCAAAAAATGTTTCAAATTAGTCAGGCGTGGTGGTAGTCCCAGCTACACAGGAGACTGAAGTGGTGGGATTACTTGAGCCCAGGAATTTGAGGCTACAGTGAGCTGTAATCATGCCACTGCACTCTAGCCTGAGTGATAGAGTGAGACTGTGTCTCCAAAACAAAACAAAATACCACACAAAGCTTGTTAAAACACAGTTAAGAGGTTATTGTCATAATCAAGGCAAACATGATGATGATGGCCCTGATCAGCAAAAAAGCTGTGAGGATGGAGAGAAGTGTATGTGTTTGGGGGATATTCATGACATAGGATTGATGTATTAGCAATTGATTATATATAACAGGGAAAGGGAGAGGTGAGCAGTCAAGGATGAAAATGGCAGTGCATTCACAAAGACAGGGAACACTTGGGATCTATTTTAAGGAAAGATGATGAGTTCACTCTGTACATGTTGAGTGTTAAGTATCTGTCGGCTAGCTGAGTCAAGATGTCTAGTAGGCAGCTGAATACATGGGTTTGGAGCTCAGGAGACGGACTGCAGGTTGTTAGTATCAAGGTGGTACCTGAAGTTAATTAGACTAGATGACATCATTTGGGAAGGCCTGGAAGGACAGCTTTATTTTAGGAATGGGCCTGAGTTATAAAGGAAATAGAAGATGAGGAAGTGGAGATAGCAAGTTTAAACAAGTCATTCAAGAGATTTAGCTACAAACAGTAGGAAGAACATAATGCTACAACTAGAGTAGCCTGACATTCAGAGAGGGTTTTGTTTCTTTGTTTAGGATAGACGTGGCACATTCATGTGTAATAGGAGGGTCCAGTTCAGGGCCTTTCGGCTCATCCCAGCACCCTTGACAAAATACTAGCACAGCTGACATGTCGGAAACTCTGTCAGATAAAGAGTAAGGTTCCTTCGGAGGAGACATCCCTCTTTGCTTCTAAGAGGTGACAAGCTGCTTCCAACCCCACCTCCAAGATTCTGGGCCTTTCCCACAGGAACTCACTTGAGGATTGACTCACAGAACTAGTTTTTCAGGATGGCTCATGCAGGCCCCTGAGGATATTCTCCTCCCAAAGGCAGAGTCCAGGCCTACAGGGTCTGTCTCTACCTTTCCAGGATCAGCTGTGGGTGCCCGGAAAGGGGCCTGACAGAACAGACACCAGCTCTGGTGGTGAAACTAGAGAGAGACACTCAGAACCCAGGCAGATGGAAGTTCCTCATCAGATTCTGCAATGCAGTCAAGTTCCACTGACATTCCCTGATGCCTGTTTGGAGCCAGGCCTGGCTAGTAGTTCTGTGATGAACTCAACATGGCTTCCACCTGGAGGTAGAGAAAATAGACAATTATAGTACAGAATTCTGGGAGCTTGTGAGAGAGCCGTCGGGGCTTGGAAGCCAAAAAGACTCTTCCTTGGGAGCC